>NC_059329.1:81029154-81629154 GCF_018350155.1 Leopardus geoffroyi
TACAGGGTAAGAAATCACAGTTATTAAATTACAGTTTCTAATGAGTAACTCTGCTAGAGAAATAGCAGAACACAACTCTGTTAACTGTATAGCCAAGAGAAATTGGGCAGTACATTTAAGCATAAGCTGAATATCAATTCCAAGTTTAACGAATAATGATTTGGTATTACAAGTGAAAGGGCAAGCCTCCCATGAGCCTGCTCTGGGGAAGCCTCGAAGTAACATGCTATCTTCTTCCATAAGTGCACCTAGAATCTGCCTGATTGTCAGTAGAATAAACTAAAGACATAAGGATAGCTTTCGCCTATTTTTTTCCAAACTGTACAAAATCTTAATGAAAACAAAACATGTTTTGAGCACAAACTCTGTGCCAAGCACTATGACAAATGCATAGGAATACAGAAACAAAAGAGAAACAGAATTTAACCTTCCCAAACTACTCATCTTTAATCTAGGCATCTGGACAGAAGGGGAAAGGATATAAGAAGTGCAGAAAAGGTAATATACGTGGTGAAATATGTAAATTCTGTAATGAAGTAATATACAAATCTGGTGTATCTAACTCAAAGTCCTCCCCCTCTGTGAAAATTTCTAATAGTTACCTAGACCTTATAAACTTGGTTTTCTTTGACTTCATAATTTATTATTGCTGGATAAACATGAATTATTAAATGGTCATCCCTTTCATTTGTATACATATGATTTTCACATGAAGATCACAAGCTGGAGAGGTGGTAGTGGGCTCATGAGTGGGAACACAGTGAATTGAGGGCGGTTGAATAGGGTGATGGGGATCAGGAATCAGTGATTACTTAGAATAGGATTAGAATGCCTTGGGTTCCTTTGGATTGCCTGCATTTGTGGCAGTTGGATGAACACAGGGGAGTCAGTTGGCTTCATTTTTAATAAAGGCTGAGAGTAGAGTTACATATTGAATATCAAAGTGCTCATAAATACATAACAAGCTGAATAAAAGTGACTTCACTTTGCTATTATGATTAATTCTTGCTAAATTTGTCATATCTCTTAATAACATTTGCATTTCAAAATTGCAATGGGACAAGTGAGAAAGAAAGCCCAAAGGTGGAACTACTGACACTGGTCTGTGCTATCCTGGAAGGTTGTTTTTTTTTTTTTTAATTCCTTGTTTATCTGTCTCTCTCCTCTGCCTTTTCCATCAAATAGTGTCAGTTTCTCACCATTCAAACCATTTAACTCTTTATCCTACTTTGCATGGGTCCATCCTTTCATGTGAAGACTGCACAGTTCCCAGACTTCTTACAATTCAGAAGGCTAGGATAAAGCAATCATTTCTAATTTCATATGGGTCCTGAAGTACCTTTCATTTGGCAACAGCCCTTTTTATTTTTCAAACTGCTCTTGTTGAGATAGTCAACAGAGGAAGCTCTAAGGGAGCAATGTGACATGATTTTACATTCTATTTTCCCTAGGTAGGATGATAGAACCTACTTGGAAACTTTCTCCCCCAGTGAGAAAGGAGAAAAGAAACAACTTTTTCCCCCTAAGTTACTTGAGTTGCCTTGGAAACGATTCTGCTGCCTGACAGGAAAAGTTTTATCTTTAAAGAGTGATAGTATCTCCCAATATAGTGGTTATAATTTATCAAAAGGAAGAAGCAAGGCAGAAAAATGAATTCTGTTTTACATTCAGGGAAAGGAAGAAGGCTTGGGTGGTAAATTTCAGTTTACAAAGAAAGTAAGGGGATGATTTTCTAAGGATGGGCTGGTGAAAATGTCTTCAGTGGTATCCCAGGAGAAGAGGCCCTTGGGGTATTTACTGAAGTCACACTGGGCTCTCCATGGGGTATAGAATATGTGGAAATTTTTGTTCCATCATGGGTACCATACTAATGGTTGCAACAATTTTGGTTTTTGAGAATCCTTGAAAAATATGACGAATGTTATAAGTTTTCTCCCTAAGGGAAAAAATATGTATACCTACCTAAAGAAACCTATTATAGAACTCTAAGCATGAATACATAAATATCAGCATTGATTTAGCACTCCCAACAATTCTAAGAGGTAGGTCAATGAGCTCCAGAAAGGTAAAATAACTTATCCAAAGACACACAGCTGGAGCAGAGCAGAGCCAGGACTCCCGCTAAGTCAATGTGTCTATAGAAAGCAAGCTTTCACTGCATTATAGTCTACAACCTTGTTGGTAACATATGCAGACAGCCAGGTTTTGTGTCAGTGTAAGGACTGCTTATTGCAGCTCAGCTGTCCACTATAGAAGGGACACTTCACTCAGAAATGAACTCACTAATACTGGAAGCAGCTCAATAAGTCTGATGCTCTGCATCAGGAGTTGGCAAGCTTTCTCTGTAAACAGCTCAATAGCAAATATGTGGAACATTGCAGGTCATACGATCTCTGTCACAATCTTTCAATTCTACACTTGCAGTGTAAAAACAACCGTAGATAATACATAAATGAATAAATGTGACTTTGTTCCAATGAAACTTTATGGACACTGAAGTGAGGATTTCATATAATTTCCAAGTGTCCAAAAATATCATTCTTTTTCTGATTTTTTCCAACTATTTAAAATATAAAGTCAGTTTTTAACTAGTAGGGTGCACCAAAACAGGCAAAGGACCAGATTTCTGGATTTGAGAATTGATGCTTTTATGTTGTAGCAGAATCTATTTTAGAAGCCATAATTCTCACTTTTTTTCAACAAAGTGTTGAAAAGGAAAATTATGGTATGAAGTCAGCAAGTAAGGAATTTCAAAATTATGGCATAGTAAATATATAATTATATTATATACCATTAAGTATCTTATATACTCTTGCAAAATGCATTCACTGAATGCCTACTTTAAGTTAGGGACTAAACTAGGAACTTAACATTTGTAGGTAAATTAAATATAATTCCTACTATCTTGGACTTTACAGTCTAGAAAGGAGTGGATATAGGTGGGTACACAGACATTGAACAACACACACTCACCCCACGCCCCCCCCCCACACCAGAGACATTCAATTACATACCATGTTAACTCCAATAAAAACAATAGTGCACTGGAAAGAGATCATTCTCTCTGTCCTATGTTAGTCTAGCTTGTCTTTCTCAAAGGGCTATGTCTGTGGTGTCCTGGTAAGCCATTTCTGAGAAGGGAAGAAGACTTCATTTGTAGTTTTTTTTTTTTTTTTTAATTTTTAAAAATTTTTCAATGTTTTTATTTATATTTGAGAGAAAGAGACACACACACAGAGACAGAGTTGAGCAGGGGGAGGGGCAGAGAGAAAGGGAGACAGAATCTGAAGCAGGCTTCAGGCTCCGAGCGGTCAGCACAGAGCCTGATGTGGGGCTCTAACTCACGAACCACGAGATCACGACCTGAGCCAAAGTCGGAGGCGTAACCAACTGAGCCACCCAGGCACCCCTTCATTTGTAGTTTTTACCAATTCCTTGGTATAGATATTCACACCGTGGATGATTTCAAGCTCTCAACATGATGTCACTGAAAGCAGAGTTGATATAAGATGTTCCTAATCCACTCTTAACCAGCAGTATAAAAGGAGCTCCTGCTAACTCTGGCTGTGTCCCAACTAATCAATGATCTTGGACAAGGGATCTACCTCTCTGAGTCACATTTTCCTTATCTGTTAAAATAAAAATGATCTGAGATACAAAAGAACATTAATCTATATCCGCCTTCACAAAATCATAGAAAAGCACTTTTTTTTTCAATAAAAGGTCTGTATAGTAATGGAGTTGTTATTGCCATTTATAATAATAGCAAGAACACTTTTAGTTGGGGGGATCAAATAGTCTTACATCTGTCTTGACTCTACTATATACTAATGATAAAGTCTTGAGAAAATAATCTACATTTTCTTCTAAGTTGCAGTTAAATGAGAACTATAAGAGCATAGAAGATTATGGTATATAAAAGTCTTACTATAGTACCTGACATGTATATGGTTTGTAAATATTAGCTATTATTATTGTTATTTCCCACATACAAAATCATGAAACTGTACCTTGAGTCTAGTTTCGTCATCAGAGACAAATTAAGTAACTACTCACAGGGGTATTATGGAGATCAAACACAAACACTCTGATAACTGGAAAGCACGATAATAGGATGAAGGGCAATGGAGAAAATTAGAATAAATTGAGCACATATTACTGCGAATTTAAAGTAAATCACTACATTACTTACTAAGATTCCTTTTACCCACAGAACACTTCTGACACTGAACGTGAGTGTTTTTCCTCTTTCCAACAAATTAATTCTTCAACTCTCCAGACACCAGTCTGGAGTCCTACAACTTAATTCACCAGGATTTAGCATCAGATTTCCATGAGTTAAGGGCCTAGTCTTGCAAGACTGCCTCCACTTCAGATGCCAATCCAAAGTCCTGGGTTTCCTGTACTTCTGACTGATTGTCTGCAAATTGCGGGTTCACACTACTCCCTCCTTGGGTTTATTTGGTAGAATGGGTCACAGAACTCAAGAAAAGAGTTTGCTTACTATTACTGGCTTATCATAAAATCTACAATTCAGGAATACCTAATGGAGGGGATGCAGAGAACAAGACATGGGGAAGAGGGCACAGAATTTCCATACCTTCACTACATGTGTTACCCCCACCAGCACCTTGACATGCTCACTAACTCTGAAGCTCATTTGGCCTTCTTCATTTAGGTTTAATGGAGGCTTCCTTATGTAGGCAAGATCTGTTGAGTCATTGGCCATTAGCAACTAACTCCATCTCTAGCCTCTCTTCCCTCCTCAGAGGTTGGAAATGGAGTGGGCTGATGGTTCCTACTCTCATCAGACCTTGGCCATCTCATTATCATTCAAAAGACACTCTTTCACTCTGGAGATTCCAAGGGTCTTAGAAGCTCTTGTGCCAGAAACTAGATACTAGTATTACACATTATAACAAAAGATGCTTCTAGTACCTCTATCACTCAGGAAATTACAAGGGTAAACCATTACAAGGGTTTTAGGAACTCTGTGCCAGGAACCAGAAACAAAAACAAAATATGTATTTCTTATTATATCATAGTATCACACAAAGCCATTTTAGCTTTGTAACAACTCACATGATAACACCTATTCCTCTATGAATAGGAAAATTGAAAGGGTGAAAGTTGGTACAATTGCCAAAAATCCTAAGGGTTTGTAGGTGGCAAATCTAGGATTCAAAGTTTGATCTCTTTCCCCTCAAGGCTTAAATCCATTTGCTGTGGAATAAGCTGCTGTGTGTTTCTAGGTGAACAGATTTCCCAGAACAAGTCATTTCCTCACATGTCATTTAAAGAATGCAGAGCAGTTGTCATCCTGATACTTTTTATTCATAGTCCTGATGATTATCTCTTTTGTCCTCATTCCAGATGTCATTTGTTATTGATGGCCTTCTTTAAACAGCTGTTTCAGGGTTCAGACAACCAATGAATACAAATTTAAAGGTACCTGCTTTGTCCTATTTGTTATGAAGCTTTAAACAAGATCCCCATGCATCTCGAATAATCGATGTTTGTTCAAACAAACCTAGACTCATTCTACTGGTTTGTGCTTTCAAATATGAATTCATCTTTTTTTTTAATTTTTTTAATGTTTATTTATTTTTGAGAGAGAGAGAGAGAGAGAGAGAGAGAGAGAGAGTGTGAGTGGGGAGGGGCACAGAGAGATTGGGAGAGAGATTCTGCAACAGGCTCCAGGCTCTGAGCTGTCAGCACATAGCCAGATGCGGGGCTCAAACTCCAGAACAGCGAGATCATGACCTAGGCAGAAGTTGGACATGACCAACTGAGCCACCCAGACATCCACCCATAAATTCACCTTTTAAAAGTATTACTTAATACATAATCATCTAGCAATTTGTATGTTCTATGCTTGTACATGCACACACACACACACACACACACACACAATATCAAATTTTGACACAGAATTACCAGAAATATCCATTATATATCAGAAAAAGTGGGAGGGGAGGGAGGTCAAGGATAGGAATCAGATACAAAACAGGTAGAAGGAAGAGTAATTTAAAATGCTGAGGAACTGAAATCTGCCAGCCATTATTGAAATATCAAAGGCTTTTGATGATGACTCCTCCCCTCCTCTTCCTCCTCCTCCTTCTTCTTTAAACAGTCTCAAATATATGAAAGTAGTTGAAAGAGTGGTTGGAAGAACAAAGAAAATACTTTGTTTTTTTCGTGGATTATTTGCGAGTACGGTGCTCAGACTTTTTACCCCAAAGTAATAAGCAAAGACTTTAGCGTGGATTTTCCTACTAAAAAGGACATTCACCCCACAGATGAATTTAATTTCTTTTTGCTTTGATTATTTATAGGTATTTTTCTAGGGAAGATATATCCTTATTTTATTCACTCATTTACTTATTTGTCAAACAAATATTTATTTAGCATATGTGTGTGTAGAGGAACATCTAGAGTGCTGATAATGTATTATTACCTAACGTGGGTCTTGGCTACATGGTTACGTGCACCTGTGAACAATATTCAAGCTGTATACTTAACATGTGTACTTTCTGTGTGCATTCATTCTTGTAAAAGTTTTGAAAATGCAATACCATTAAACTTAAAATAAATCTCATGTGATGGATGCACATGACTGTGTTCGTTGCCAGTAAAGTCTGCTCTTAAACATTGTTACAATGGGAAAATTGAAGTTAAGCATGTTTTACCACAATAGATGATAGATAGATGATAGATAGATAGATACATGCATACATAGATACATAGATACATACACAGATACATAGATAGACTGACCCCATGAATATTGTACAAGAGAGAAAAAAATGATTTTCAGTTCTTCCCATGGGGCTTTTGAAAGGATATATAATAAAGGACAAATAATAAGTACTGTTTCTTCTGTAATTCTTGTGAACTAAATAAGCTCTTTGTTTATAGGCTTACTTGCTATTCCCAAGCTCTGTTTTATATTCTATATTAAGAAGTAGTCAATGGTGATTTAGAAAACATCTGGAATAATTAAGATCTTAGACAACATATATCAGTAATATTTCTTTGTTATTCTTCTCACACCTTTCTTATTGTTCTCATTTTGTTTACTGAATTTTCAAGCAGGTATCTAAGGACACCCCCAAGTTTCTTTTGCAGTTAAGGGCCCAATTATTCTCATGAATGATGCCCACAGAATTCCCTGTTCACATGAATGTCCAACCTCTGCGGACAATGTTTAAAGTGGAATCTCTCTCTCTCTTGTTGGGGCTCAAACTCTATTCCAGATTTTGTACTAAATTGAGACAACAGAGATGAGTAAGACATTGAACTGTTACCAAGGAGTTTCTAATTGTCCAGATGATAGATAACATAACTTCAGTATAGCATGGTAGTCAGTCTTTAGTCTCTTCACTCATTTGTTTTAGAGAAAGTAGAGCATAATGGTTAATGAGTCCTGAAACACACATCTTAGGTTTGACTTCCAGTTCTGTCTCTGTGTAGCAACCATGGGATTTTGAGCATGTTACTAAACTCCTGTCTCTTCATCCCTAAAAGAGGTATTTATTACCTAACTCACAGGGTTACTGTGGGGACTACATCATGAAATACATGCAACACTCTTTTATGTAATACATATATGTAATATAATACATATTTGATAAGTGTTAATTATTATTCATTAAATTTTTCAACTGTATTTCCCATGTGTTAGTTACTATAACAAATCTTATGGATATAGTGGAAAAACAGTCACAGTTGCATTGTTCAGTGAAGCGGGGATTATTAGCAGCTTTAATTGCAACCTAGGAGAACTGTAGGGAAAATTAAAAAGATACAAGGAGGAAATTTAACTCTAAAGTAGGTGAGAGGTACTATCACTGAAACTGTTGAGAAGAAAGTGACATTGGAGCTAAAACTGAAGAATGAATAAAAGGTAATTAACAGAGAAATGCCTTGTTTTAATAGCATGAATTTATATGTCATATACATAAGTATGTTGGCAGTTGAAGCAATTATGAGTTTTTCCCTCTGATTTTTAAATTTATTTTTGCCTTGATTTATTTACCATTTGGAAGGAAGTTTCCAATAATCCTTCTGCACTTCAGATTTTCCGTTTCTTGCTTCTTTTTTGTTAACATTACCTGAGTCTTGGGGCGCCTGGGTGACTCAGTCAGTAAAGCGTCGACTTCAGCTCAGGTCATGATCTCACAGTCAGTGAGTTCAAGCCCTGCTTCAGGCTCTGTGCTGACATCTCAGAGCCTGAAGCCTGCTTTGGATTCTGTCTCCCTCACTCTCTGCTCTTTTCCCGCTCACACTCCCTTTCTCAAAAAATAAACATTAACAAAAATTAAAAAACAAATTTAGTTGAGTCTTTGAAACCACTCCTTTAAATACCACTGTTCCCCATTTCCCATAGGAAAATCATTATCTAAGACAGAAACCAGAAAAGGCCACATTAAAAAAATATATCCAATATTTAATAGTTTTTGTCTCTCCAAAAATGTATCTTGCAGGAAGCTATTGTCAGCATATAACCCCAGGTTGCTAAAACAGCAGCCACTTAGTACGTTATGTAATTATCTGTTCAACATCAACCATCAGGATCAACTCAAATCAAATAATCCAATGTTGTCTTAAAATTCACAACATAAAACTATCTCTGAAAATTTTAACAAGTATCTTTCAATATCCAGCATTCTTTGAACAAAAGTTTGAGTGTGTGCATACATGCTTATTTATGTGCGTTATTTATTTTTCATTTATTCATTTGTAAACATTTATCTTTGCAGGGATTTCTTTTTGCCTACATTCCTCTTACCAAAAGTTTTTGGTATATGCTAATTTTTTTGTGCCTAAAACATCTTTTCCTTCTCACTTCCCAGTAAATTCCTAGTTCTATTTTAATTTTTTTAATGTTTATTTATTTTTGAGAGAGAGACAGAGTGTGAATGGGGAAGGGGCAGAGAGAGAGGGAGACAGAGAATCCGAAGCAGGCTCCAGGCTCAAGCTGTCAGCACAGAGCCTAACGTGGGGCTTGGCCCCATGAACTGTGAGATCATGACCTGAGCCAAAGTTAGATGCTTAACCGACTGAGCCACCCAGGTGCCTCTATTTTAGATATCAGTTAAACCTTTTACTTCTATAGGAAAGTATTCTCAAACTTTCTAGGCTCAGTTGAATATCTTGACTATAAGTTCCCTCTCATGCCACATAGCTACCTCTCAGTAGTAATTTTATGTGTTGATGAAATCACTTAAGTGATGTCTGACTCCTCCTCCAGAATGTAAGCTCTACGCAAGCAATAAGTTTGCCTTCTCTACAGTATCACAGGTGCCGTTCACAGAGCTTAGTACATGGCAAATGTTTGATGCGTTTGTGTAATAAATTCATTCTTATCAAGTTTTCTTTTTCTTTTTTTTAAAGGAGTCTCTGAAAGTCGATCTCTGGTAAATAAAGCTTTGAGAAATAATTACTCACAAAAATTAATAACCTACCTTGCCTCTAAGAACAACCCATAACAACCTATAACAAACCCACTGTATTTTTCAGGAAATAATTCTATTTCCTAAGCAAACTGAGACTCGCAGATAATTGAAATTAAGAGTCCAAAGTGCCTGACCTGAATATGCTACACCATGTACATTTTGAAATTAGTCATCCATCATTCTGTATCATTTGTCTTATGTGCTCTTAATCAAGACTATATACCCTTTTGTGAAGTTTATTTCGTATCAGACATTTTTCCTCAGACATGTTTTAATTGACAATCGAAGCTTTTGTAGTTTTTTTTTTATTTTTTTTTAACATTTATTTATTTTTGAGACAGAGAGAGAGCATGAACAGGAGAGAGTCAGAAAAAGAGGGAGACACAGAATCTGAAATAGGCTCCAGGCTCTGAGCTGTCAGCACAGAGCCCGATGTGGGCCTCGAACCCACGGACCGCGAGATCATGACCTGAGCCGAAGTCGGACGCCCAACTGACTGAGCCACCCAGGCACCCCTCTTGTAGTTTTTAATAAGAGGATCCTATGTGCTCTGACACCCTCCTGCCAGCATCACTTCAGTGATACTATGGGGCATTGTCTGGGATCCTCCTGTAAGCATCATAGCTGTACCACAATGAGACAATAAAGCAATGTTTTATTCTGCCCTAAGCAATATTTAATTCCTCTGGTTTTAGTAAATATAAACAGGGTCATTTGCTCCAAAAACGTCTTCTTTAATGGTCTTAGACTACCTTTTAGCATTCAATAACTTCCCAGATAGGACATTTTTATCAGGCTATAAAGAATGGGCAGTGCCTGCAGCAAATTTTCAAACTCCTCCAGGGATGGCAAGGTAATGTTCAGGACCCACTGCAAAAGGAAAATGTAGGATCCCTTGTTTAAAAAACAGGGGGAGGGGCGCCTGGGTGGCTCAGTCAGTTGGGCGGCCGGCTTCGGCTCAGGTCATGATCTCGCGGTCCGTGAGTTCAAGTCCCGCGTCGGGTTCTGTGCTGACAGCTCAGAGCCTGGAGCCTGTTTCAGATTCTGTGTCTCCCTCTCTCTGACCCTCCCCCGTTCATGCTCTGTCTCTCTCTGTCTCAAAAATAAATAAACGTTAAAAAAAATCATTAAAAAAAATTAAAAATAAATAAATAAAAAACAGGGGGAAAATGCCATCGGTGAAGCATTTTTCTATCTTCATGCTGCCTTTCAATATGTCATGTGTTATTTAATGTTCCAAGTAAAGGAAAAATTTAAATTTTTACTTATTAGCATATATATAATATATAGGTTTATATATATACACACACATATCACCATTAATTTATATTGTGTAAGGCCAGTTTTGAATACAAATGTTCATGACATTAAAAAAATTTTTTTTAATGTTTATTCATTTTTTGAGAGAGACACAACAGAGAGAGAGAGAGAGGGAGGGGCAGAGACAGAGGGAGACACAGAATTTGAAGTAGGTTCAAGGCTCTGAGCTGTCACAGCACAGAGACTGACACAGGGCTTGAACTCATGAACCATGAGATCATGACCTGAGCCTAAGTCAGATGCTTAACTGACTAAGCCACCCAGGTGCCCCCAAAATGTTCACGACACTTAAACTGCATGAAGAATTACTAAAATTAACAGAATTCCTATTTTGTGGCTTGACCAGGGAGGGTGCCTAAAGATGGCTAGAGTAACAAACACACTTCATTTATTGGAAGATTGAAAAGAGATAGAGATCCCCCACTCGCAGAGCTGGTCAAGCAAGTGCTCTTGGGCAAGTGACACTCATGGGGCAAATACAGACACTCAGAGATACCAAGGACCCCCACTTTACCACAAACCTGAGGGTTCTAGGTCCACCCTTCCACCAGCTGCCAGACTGAGTGCCATACCCTGACTGGGGGAGCTACGTGTCTCTCCTTTTGATGAGCCAACACTGTACCTCATGATAGATGGGTGCCTCCCAAGGTTTTTTAAATCTCTGGGCCAAAACACACTCAATATCTGGACTGAGAATAATAAGGGAGAAGGTCACCACTGTTGAGAGACAGCTTCTGGCTGACCACTCACCAGATACCTCACCATGCTACCAGCATGGGAGAAGTGTTCCCCTGCCCTTAAATGCTGTGGGGACCAAAGCTGACACTCCTCACACCCCATCTAGGCCTACCAGGAGAAGAAGGCAGCAGCAGTCACAGGCTGGAGCCAAGAGGGGCCCAAGACACTAGGGGTTAGAGGATTAGGTGGCCCAGAACCCAGCCAGCAACGGATAAGACCATATGGAAGCACAAACTCCAAGCATCCTACACATGCTCCAATTGCTCCATCAGACTTCACTTACAAAACATAAATTCAAAGATAACAATACTAAAAAGTTCCAAATAGCAACAGCAGAACTCTAAATCCCAAGTGAAAGGCCATATTGTGGGCTCCTGTGTGACTACAATAGTTAAAATGCCTATGAAGCCATTCCTGTATCCTTTTTTTTTTTTTTTTCAAATGGACAAATGATGAAGACCATATGATGTATAAGATAAAGGAAGACAGAAGTAGATCTTTAGAACAGAGGGCAAGTGCCATCATGCCAAGCTGATTCATTCTGCTTTTCATAGCAATATTGCTGGCATAACACCATTCATCTGGATAGTTTTCACACTGTTTGGAAGCAAAATGAAATTGAGTAAAAATAAAAAATAAAAAAAAAGGTGTAATTCTGTCCTAACAGAAAGAACTTTTCTTGGCTTATAAATGTCTTGGTTAATAATTTACTATTCAGAGGCAGGTGTGAGATATTGCAGAGATAATTTTCTGTATGGCTTTTTGACTGCAAACAGATAATAAAATCTCCAAAATTACTGGCATTCAATTTGGTCTCTGTCTTCTTTAAGCCATCCCTGGGTCCCAAAGGGACACAATTAGCATAACACAATCAAGGTGTAGGACTAGGATTCTAGAGTATAAAACTTGAAAATTCGGTTACACAAGCCTAAGGGACTAACTGGCAGATCACAGATGCCTTACATTAATCCCTATAACCTACAGTTCAAATAATATTTTTAAATGGTCTTAACTTATATTAGTAATCTAAATAAATTTTCCAACCAGCCAATAACGCAACAGACAGACTCCAATAAATAGTCCATATAGAAATGAAGCATTTTGGATCAGCCCGAGGGGACTTCTATGACATAAACAGATGAGGAAGTGTTAAAAGAAAAAAAAAAATAAGACTGTAATTACTGAGCAGAACTAATCATCAACAAAAAAAAATTATTAGTGTTACTTAAATATGCTATTCTATTCTATAGAAAAATAAATGACCCCACCCTGATAAAATTTTTGTATTATTTTCAGAAGACATTGATATGATTTTATTATCTAAAGACAGGGTCAAGTATATTGCCTTTGTAAGAGAAAAATTATTCAGTCTCTGAAGAAGGATATTGACTGTTTGGGCTCAGAGGCAAAAAACAAAGGATATAGCATGCTTGAGCTTGCATTTTCTGAAAGCTTATGTACTTATCAAAATGTACTTAAGGAAAATTTATTTATAGTAAGTCCCACATATGGTCTCATGAGTTCTGCCCTCTGAGGGTAGGAATCTAGTGGTAATGTAAATTTCCCACGTATCTTTCTCTACGTAATAAATCTTTATGGAAATACTTTCTAGTTGAGTATCTTTCATATGTAAATTTCATACTGTAATATACAATTGTAATATAAATCTTTATATGATTAGAATCAGGTTTAGAATTTATTGTAACTCATAAAATTTGATGATGTCTTCACTTTAATATTCTGAATAAAATGGGTAAATGAAAAAAAATCCTACCTTAATGTGTGTGTGTGTGTTTGTGTGTGTGTGTATGCGCGTACACTCATGCATGCATTCACATGCATGATGTTCATGCATGATGTATCATGCATGAGGTATCAAACTTGGCTTTACTTTTTACTAGGCATAGCCCTTACATGAAGGATTCAGCTCATATGAACAAATGCAGAACATAATAAAAATAGATTTTTGTTTTGACATTAAAATACGACAACGTGCAATTATAATCTACTTTGTTGATATTAGAATTTAACAATTCATAATTATTCATTAATATAGTTTTATAGTATACAAAAACAAAGTGAGATTTTATGAAAGCATATAGCTCATATATTGAAATATAAGAATAAGTAAATTATTTTAAGCTCAGAGGATATTTATGGGAAATAAATATATTGGGTGCTTTTGGAGAAAGTCTACTACAATTTATTCAATAATCATCTCATCATCAATTGAAGCAAACTTTAAGATCATCTAAACAAATCCACACATATTTCACACGAGGAAAATGAAGTCCGATGATTTAAATCACTCATTTTTTGGATCTCTGTTTCATTTGTGGAGAAGCAACCATCATAACTTTGGCCTTCTAAATTCCACCACAGGGATTTTTCTCTAAAGCAACATGTTTCTCCAAACAGTACCCACATTTATTTTCCATAATTTTAAATGGAAACATCCTGTTGTTCAATCCCAATGTTGTTTGTTTGTTTAGGGAAGGCAACAAAAACTTTACTAAGTAAATGGTATGTACAGATTTTTCTTGTTCTAATTAAACCTTTTGAGCTAATTATAAATTTATATGTAGTTGTAGGAATAATGTACAGAGATCTCATGTACTCTCAAAACCATTTTACCCCAATGGTAACATCTTGGAAAACTAGAGTACAATATAATAGCCAGGATATTAGCATGGATGGATACAGTCAAGATTGAGAATCCTTCCATTACCACATAACCTTTCATGTTACCTTTACGAAGCTGACCCCTGGCAATCACTAAGATGTTCCCCATTTCCATACTTTTGTCATTTCAAAAGTGTTATATAAACAGAATCATACAGTGGCTTTTCTTGCTCAGCATAACTGCCTGGAGTCTTATTCATGTTTTTGCACATACTGTTAGTCCATTATTATTTACTGGTAAGCAGTGTGTGTACCAGTTTGCTTCATCTTTCACCTATTGAAGGACATAGGGGTTGTTTCCAGTTTGGGACTATTACAAATAAATACCCTATGAACAGTTGTGTGTATGTTTTTATGTGAACATGATGTTTCATTTTTCATGTGTCTTATATAGTTTATATAGTATAGATAGCTTATAGTATATAGTGCAGATAGTGGATATTACGTCCATATTATGTATAATATATATTGCAACACATGATATTTACATAAAACATATATTCTATATTATATTCATTTTCTATTGCTACTGTAAAAATTTACCATAATATTAGTGATTTAAAACAACATAAAGTACTATCTTATACTTCAAAGATCACAAGTCCTAAAATCAAGGTGTCAGCAGACTGCATCCTGGTGGAAGCTCCAGGGAGAAACTGTCCTTCCCTATCTGTCTTCTAAAGGTTGTCCTCATTTGTCACCTTTCCTCTTTCTTCCATCATCACTTCATCTTCTCTCTTACGTTCACTCTATTGCTTCTCTCTTAAAGAGAACTCTTGTGATTACATTGGTCTATGCAATCTGATAAATAACCCAGAATTATTCTTCCACCTCCATATTTTCTACTAAATCACATCTGCAAAGTCTCTTTTACCATGGAAGGTAACATATACATAGACCCTGGAGACTTGGGGATATACATCTTTGCAAACACATTATTCTATGTACTATATATATATCATGACATATTACATGCAATATATTTATATCAATATATATAGATAATATTACAAATATATAATACATACACATTCACACACATGCTTACTAGATACTGCCTTTTTCTCTGCTATATTTCCAGCTCTAGAAGAGTACCTTACTCACACTGAGCCTAGCGAAATAAAATTTTTGTTGAATACATGAAGAAGACCCTGTCTCTTCTGCAACTGATAGAAAATATTTACTAACAAGCTCCCCTCACTTAAAAATAGAACAGGGATTTAATAATGTGTACATTAAAGATTGTTTAGAAGCAAACAATAATTATGATCATTGGAACATCAAACATTGTTAAATCTACTGCAAACATCTTTCTGCTAACTGTAGAGATTCGAAACTGAATTGTGCTCAACGTTTTGTTTTTACAAAAGAAAGAGAAGTAACATGGAGGAATACTGTCCTAGATTTAATTGCAATCATTGAGGAATGATGGTTGAGAAGGTAGACAGGCCGAGACTCCTGGCACTGGCCTTTGATCCACTGAGTGAGGGTTATTACTGAAGGCAAGACAGCATAGTTGGATCAGACCTATATCTTGGGTCGTAAGTTTCTAAAAGACAATATAAATCACGAAGAATGGGAAAGGATGAAAGGGATATTCTGACATTACTATTAAGAGCTAACACTCTCTTGTGAGGTGATGGAAGTGCTAATTAACTGAATGATGGTAATCTTTTCACAATGTGTATGTATAAAAAATCACTATGCTCCATACTTTAAATATAATTTTTTCAATTATATTTCAATAAAGCTGAAAAATAAACAAACAGCTAACAATCTTGAGTCAGCTGGGTATCGCCTAAAGAAAGGAATTAGGGATTGAGCAAACTGCCAATGGACACAAAACTCATTCATAATAAAACCAGGATGCTAATTTAGGTATAGTGTTAACCCAAAAATGTATATTCTTTTCCTGATATTAACTCATAAACATTTTGCCTGGTATTAGAATCTTTTTATACATGTGGCTTACAAATTATTTCACCATTTCTTGTATTTGCCTTGCAGTGAAAAAGGTTTGAAAACATTGTTCTGTTATACTTCCCTATACCCACCGACAATTAGCATCATCTTCCTAATTATCCACCCCTTATTGTGCCTTCAAATAACCTTAAAACATACACTGCCTCTGCATAATAGACTGTCTTTTGCAAACCCAGATGTTTGATGCAAACAGTAAAAGGAAGAAATGGTAGGTTAGTTAGAAGATTTGGTTTGCCCTCTTTTTTTTTTTTTTTTTTTTTTAAGAAACCCAGTCACAGGATGATAGCAAACAGTTAGTGTCCAAATAAACAAGGACAACTCTATAACACAAATCCTATTTAAAAGGACAGGGGTACCTGGGTAGCTCAGTTGGTTGACTGTCCAACTCTTGGTTTTGGCTCAGGCCATGATCTCACGGTCATACAATTGAGTCGTGTCAGGCTCTACACTGGAGCCTACTTGGTATTCTCTCTCTCTCTCACTCTCTCTCTCTCTGCCCTCCCCTGTTCACACACCTGTGCTCTTTCTCTGTTAAAATAAATAAACATTTTAAAAAAGGATCTAGGGTCGTGTAAGGTATGAGAACAGTTTCATTATGTAAGTAGTGACTACTTATATTTGCAGAAAAGCAGAGTTATCTCAAGAAGGCAAGGTCACAATTTCAGCCAGGTTACTACTCTGATCTCATGCACTTGACAATTCACTTTACCTATAGAGCTTTTTAAAAATTCTCATAAAAACTTTATAGAGTAGATATTACTCCAATTTTATAGATAAAGAATATAAACTGATTTTATTTGCTGGGTCCTCCTCATTTAGATTTTCAGCTCAGAAAGCATCTGCTTATGAATGTTTTCCCTCATCACCTTACCCATCACTGCCAACACTTCCTTTAATTTCTATCATATAACTCTCTTTATTTTTGTTACAATTATCATTTTACAGTTCATTTAACTTTTCAATTTATTTTTTTGGTCTGTCTGTACTATAAGAACGTAAATTCTTTAAGGGTACAGCTTGTGCTTTTGTTTTCTTCTGTATTCCCACATCCAGGAATGGTAACTGTTACATAATTAGCTCTCAGTATTTATCTTGTAATGATCAGACAACAGAGGTCCATTGGACTGCAGAAATGTAAACTACACATAGTAGGAAAATTCAGAAACACATAAATTTAGAATCATTTTTTTTTCTGTAATCACTGTTCTTTTTTTATTTTTTCATCATTAAAGAGTGTACTCTTTAATCCCCATCACCTATTTCACCCAATCTCCCACACCCCTCCCCTCTATAACCATTAGTTTGTTCTTTATAGTTAAGACTTTGTCTCTTGGTTTGTCTCTTTTTTTCTTTGCTCATTTGTTTTGTTTCTTAAATTCCACGTGAGTGAAATTATATGGCATTTGTCTTTTTCTCTGACTTATTTCACTCAGAATTACATCCTCCATCTCCATCCATTTTGTTGCTAATGGGCAAGATTTCACACACATACACACACCATATATATACGGAATATATATATACCTCTTCTTTACCCATTCATCTATCCATAGACACTGGGGCTTCTTCCATAGTTTGGCTATCATAAATAATGCTGCAATAAACACAGGGGTGCATGTATCCCTTTGAATAAGTGTTTTTGTTTTTGATTTTTTGGTATATATCCAGCAGTGCAATTACTGTATCTTAAGGTAGTATATTTTTAATTTTTTGAGGCACTACATACTGTTTTCCACAGTGGCTGCATTAGCTTGCATTCCCACCAGCATTGGAAGAGAGTGCTTTTTTCCCCACATCCTCACCAGCACTTGCTGCTTCTTGTGTTTTTGATTTTAGCCATTTTGACAGATGTGTGGTGATCTCCTTATAGTTTTGATTTGCATTTCCCTGGTGATGAATGATGCTGAGCATTTTTTCATGTGTTGTTGGCTATCGATATATCTTCTTTGGAGAAATGTCTTTTCATGTCTTTTGCCCACTTTTTTAATTGGATTATACTATTCGGGTGTTGAATTGTATCAGTTCTTCATATATTTCGGATACTGGCCTTTTATTGAATATGTCATTTGCAAATAGCTTCTCCCATTCCGCAGACTGCTTTTAAGTTTTGTTGATTGTTTCCTTCAATGTGTAGAAACTTTATTTTGATGTGGTCTCAATAGTTTATTTTTGCTTTTATTTCCCTTGCTTCAGGAGATATATCTAGAAAAATGCTACTATGGCTGATGTCAGTCTGTTCTGAGACTTCTTATGGTTTCAGGTCTCACATTTAGGTTTTTAATTCACTTCAGTTTATCTTAGTATATGGTGAAAGGAAGTGGTCCAGTTTCATTCTTTTATGTGTAGCTGCCCAGTTTCCCCAACACCATTTGTTGAAGACAGTGTCTTTTTCCCATTGTATATTCACACCTCATTTGTCAAAGATAAATTGACCATACAATTGTGGGTTTGTTTCTGGGCTTTCTATTCTATCCCATGCGTCTATGTTGTCTATTTTTGTGCCAGTTTCACACTGTTAATTACTACCACTTTGTAATATAATTTGAAATCTGGAATTCTGTTACCTCCAATTGTTTTTCTTCTTCAAGATTGTTTTGACTACATGAGGTCTTTTGTGGTTCTATACAAATTTTAATATTGTTTGTTCCAGTTATGTGTAAAAAAAAACGCTGTTGGTATTTTGATAGAGATTGCATTAAATATGTAGATTGCTCTGGGTAGTATAGACATTTTAACAATATTTTCTCTTCCAACCCATGAGCACAGATTGTCTTTCAACTTCTTTCCATCATCTTGAATTTCTTTCATTAGTATTTTAGTTTTCAGAATACAGGTCTTTTATCTTTTTGGTTAAATTTATCCCTATATATTTTGTTATTTTTGGTGCAATTGTAAGTGGGATTGTTGTCTTAATTTCTCTTTCTGCTGGTTCATTATTAGTGTGTAGGAATACAACAGATTTCTATACATTGATTTTGTAACCTGCAACTTTATTGAATTCATTTATCAGTTCTATCAGTTCTATCAATCCAATCTGGATTGGATTTTACTTTTTATTTCTTATGTTGTATAATTGCTATGGCTAGGACTTTAAATACTATGTTGAATAAAAGTGATGAGAATGGACATCCTTGTCTTGTTTTGACCTCAGAGGAAAAGCTCTTAGTTTTTCACCACTGAGTATGATGTTGGCTATGGGCTTTTCATATAAGTCCTTTATTAGGTTAAAGAATGTTCCCTCCAAACCTACTTTGTAGATGATTTTTATCATACCTGAATGCTGCACTTTATCAAAGGTTCAAACGGCTTCCCAGGCAAATTTTACCAAACATTTAAAGAAAAGATAATACCTATTTTCCTCAAAATTTCCAAAAAATAGAAGTGTGGGAATACTTCTACATTCATTCTATGAAGCCACTATCACTCTGGTACCAAATCCAGATAAAGACACCACAAAAAAAAAAAAAAAAAAGAAAGAAAGAAAAGAAAAGAAAAGAAAACTATAGGCCAATATCTCTTATGAATATAGATGCAAAAATCCTCAACAAAATATTGGCAAACTGAATCCAACAATACATTAAAAAAAATCATATACCACGATCAAATGGGATTGATTCCGGGATGCAAGGGAGATTCAGTATTTGTAAAGCAATCAACAAAACAAATCACATCAATAAGAGAAAGGGTAAAAACTATATTATCATTTCTATAGACGCACAGTCATTTAATTTTTAATTTTGCTTTATATTCCTTTAATGTAGGATATGCTAATGTAGGAAAGATACATTGATTTTTCAAGTTGACTGATTCTGAGGAATTGAAGTTTAGCAACTGTAATTTTTTTCTGTGCTTATAGTCATGTTACATTGAATGAATTAGATATGCTGAAGAAAACCGCAAAGAGAGATCGGTAATTTTTCAAGTCAAAGGCATATGGTACAGATCTTTGTCTGCAACAAAGACTATCTAATTGCAAAGAGAAATGCAGTAAAAATCATTGTTGTGGAATTAAAATTAGCAAGTACATCACAGTTCCTTGATCTGGTTATTTATTTCATTCCCAAAATGATTTTCATCATACACGGCACAAGATCTTGATGTAACACGAACACAGTTCCAGGTCATTTTTGCAAATGTGGGTAATAAAATTCATCATTTTCCTTTTTGACACTAGTATATTATATACTTTCTCGGAACTGATGGTTTAAAAACTGGTGGACATAGGCCATGTTATAACTGAATAAAAATATTTAGACACTAGGCTGGATAATTCCCCAAGTAGTGTTGCAACTTAAACAGCATTGATTCAATTTTCTTCAACAGACAGGCATAATAGATATAGCTGTCAATGGAAACATTTTCAAAAAACCCTTTCAGTGATAACAAGATGATCTGTCTTGTATGTGGATAGGTAGGTAGTTCAAGTTCTTTGGGTCCAGTAAGGAGATACCATAGGTGGTTTCTTGCCAAATGTCAATGGAAGAAAATGTATTTTGTCTTTATAAGAATAGGTAATTTTGTTTATTTTCAGAAAATTTTATTTCTTTATTTTGATAGAGAGACAGCAAGAAAGGGGCAGAAAGAGAGGATGAGAGAGAGAATCCTAAGCAGGCTCCACATTGTCATGCAGAGCTGATGCGGAGCTTGATCTCATGAACCGCAAGATCATAACCTGAGCTGAAATGAAGAGCTGGACACAACTGACTGAGCTACCCAGGTGCCCCAGTTCTGTTTATTTTCCAAACAGGAAAATATCAGGCCCATTTTTTTTTTCTACACCACATCCAATATGTGAGGTTTACTAACAGGGTCCCAACATACCATATATCCTTTTAGGTTTAATAGCCAGTGCCCTAGAAGGAAGAAAGTGGCACGCAGACACAACCAGTACAGAACTTGAAGCTATTTGTTTTAAAAGGATATGGTTTTTAAATCACTTTTAGGAAGTAAGCCTTAAAAAAATTTATTTTCAAAAGTGTCAGGAATTCGAAGAGAACATATTAAAATTTCAGGAAAAATTGATGTGTTGATTTGTTTCCTTCCTTAAATTCACTGAGTGCTTGTCAGATGTCATATATAATATCTATCCAGTCTTTTTGTGAACTACTTCCACTTTCCCTTCAGGCCTCAACTGAAGCATCTTTTCCACAGAGAAAGCTTCCAAGAGTGGACCTTGTATTGTCTGGTCTCCTTGTTGTATACCCCTATATATATATGATGTACATCTTTCCCAATTCTTTGTCAGTTCCTAGAAATGAGGATCCATTTATGTTTATCAACCTATCTCCATCTAGTATCTATTACTGATTGGCACATAACAGTTACCGAATAGTTTTGCTATATGCATCTTGCACAAAGGTAAATAATGAAAAATAAAACAATAATATATAAAATGGAGACCTGCTAAAAGATATAATAGAAACACATGACTTAGATAAAGTCTGGTACCTGTAGAAGTCCGGAAAATTCTCATGAAGAGAAGACAATCAGATAACATTTACTGTGCAAGGAAGATAACCAGGGCCAAGCAGATGTAAGGGCAGGAAAAAAGCACAGAAGCAGAACAGCATGTTTGGGGAACTACAAACTACAGCATAGACTGTGAGGTAGAGAATCAGGAAATGAAGCCAGGAAAGCAAAGTTGTCTAGTGGTCAAGCAGCAGTACCAACTGCAGCTGTGGGATTGGCCTTGACCTTGATCACATGTTCATGCATTATGCCCAGTAAGGAAACAATGAGTTAATTGGATTCCTGCAGTTTAATATCTACTATGCAGCCGGCAGTTCTGTGTTTCTATCAGTTTCCCTTGTCCCCAAGTCCCTTGGGGGAAGATAGGAAGCAGGTCCTGGTGAATAATGTACACACAGTGGATCTATGGCACAGCTGAAGATCCTAAGCTTAGAAAACCTTCAATTTCATAAAGAAAAATCTGACCAACCTTTTCCTGGCAGGAAGGGAGTATCTTTATCATCCTGGTGAGGAAACACATCTGCTTTCTGACCCAGAAGGAGAAACTAGCTCTAGTTTGCTATGCAAACATCCTTGGGAACAAACTCTGTCACAAAGCATGTATAAATGTCTTGGAGAACTGCTTCTCAACAACGATGGGAACTCGTTTTTCAAGAGGCTTCTTTAACAGTGAAGGTATTTTCATTTGTATTTTTTTCTTTTGATGGGAAGATAATGAGGAAACACATATGAGTGGATAATAAACTTCTATTTTTATGTGAGAAACTAAAAATAAAATTAAAAAAAAAAAAACTATTGTCTAGGATGATGAGTGAGCAATTGCTTCATGCCTCAAATATCCAAACACTTTACGCCCAGGATGTCCAAACCACTTAGTAACTAGACATCTCTTTTAAAATACATGCACAGAAACTCTGAGCAGCATGTGCATTTATAGTTATGGCTAGAGTTCAAAACTGCTCTGGGTTTCCTTAGGATTGTGTCTGTCAATTCACAACTTTGAATTACTCTTCACATTTTACAGCACATAAAACCTTTATGGCACATAATGTGACTCTTTGTTAACCTGATTCACAATACCTTCCCAAAAGCCAGATTCTCTTCCTCTTTCCAGCACAGAGAATTTTTTTTTTTTCTCCTTGCAATGACTTATTTCAGAACGGTAATTTTTTTAAGAAACAACGATGTCTGTTACAAAGTTAAATTTCTGAGTTGCTTTAGACTTAGATCTTTCTGTAGTAAAAATGTTCCCACAATGAAGATTTGCTCTTTGAAACATTAATAAAGCTGAGGAGATGATGTTAGGTATAAAAAATGAGAGCTGTAATCTCTTTCTCAATAGATTACATTAAAATCAATCATAAATTGAATTCATGGAGATGGTGGATATTTGAAGGAGAGTGAGAATGAAGAATGAATCTGTTTTGTTCATTTGATGTTTACGGAGTATTTTATATAGCCTAGGCCTTCTCTTCCATTTTTGTGGAATCACAAGAGCACACCAACTCTTGGTGTACACCTTTAAGGAGCTTTCAGACTACTGACAGAAACAAAGGGAAAGAAACCCTTATAATAGAGCCTGGACAATGTCATTATAGGTTAAGCACACAGTGGCATAAGAAGCCTTTCCCCATGGAGTTTATACCAAGTAGTAGAAGGAAGCAGAATGAGAGCTTGTTCTTAAAGCATACATGGAGATTTTTTTTAACTTTTTAATATTTATTATTTTTAAAAATTTTTAAATGTTTTTATTTTTGAGAAACAGAGAGACAGAGTACGAGTAGGGGAAGGGCAGAAACAGAGAGACAGTGACACAGAATCTGAAGCAGGCTCCAGGCTCTGAGCTGTCAGCAGAGAGCCTGATGCAGGGCTTGAACTCACGGAGTGTGAGATCATGACCTGAGCCAAAGTTGGATGCTCAACTGACTGAGCCACCCAGGCGCCCTGAGGCATACATGGAGATTAATAAGATAAAGTCTGGGGCACCTAGGTGGCTCAGTTGGTTAAGTGTCCAACTTTGGCTCAGGTCATGATCTCACAGCTAGTGAGTTCAAGCCCCACATCAGGCTCCGTACTGACAGCCCAAAGTCTGGAGCCTGCTTCAGATTCTGTGTCTTTTTCTCTCTCTGCCCCTCCCCTGCTTGTGTTGTTCTCTCTCTCTCTCTCTCTCTCTCTCTCTCTCTCTCTCTGTTTCTCTCTCTCTCTCTCTCTCTCAAAAATAAATAAACATTAAAAAAATAAAGAAGATAAAGTCTGGAAGGAATGTATGCATACTGGCATGTATGCATGCATGAAAGAACAACTCACTTCTCCACATGTTATCTGCAGGTTATATCAGGTCAAAGAAAGAATGGCATGCCATGGCATGTCACATTAAAGAAAATATGTGTCACATTAAAAAAAGCCTAGAATGTGTGTGAGGGTGGGGCTGGGATTATATGGTGAGGGAGTTAGAAGAAAAGGATAGAAGACGAAACCACAAAATTAGATTGGGGCAGATCACAAAAGCCCTGGATGCTTCACTGCAAAAGAGTTTACATAATACATGACATACACCAACAAGAAACTTTGGACTTCTGTTCTAAAGAAGGCAATTCAAAATTCATGTGGGAGTATATTGGGAGAATACAACACTGGATGCAGAGTGTGACTACAGTTGAAATTAGGGCATTCAAAGTGAGAATGGCGAGAAAAAAATAAGGAATTGAGATATACTTCCAAAATTGATATTTGGTAACTGGCTTGTTGGGCTATGGGTATGGAAAACAGAAATAAGAAAACACCATGAGATTTGGAGTTCAAACTAGAAATATATGAGTATTTTCAGAAGACTGAATATGGAGGGTAAGATGAAATAATATGAAAAGTGCTTAAGCGGTCATCCAAGCTGTCATCCATCAATCATGTATTCTATGAAGTAGAGAACCTTACATTAAACATAAATGTGTATTAGTAAACTCAATGGGGTATCTGAACCTAAAAAAAAAAAACAGATACGGACACTCTGATTTATGCCTCTCTTTGCACTTAGTCAATTTGCAAATCAACAAACTGGAGCATACAAGGACTGGCAGTTTTTCTAATAGTGTTGTAAGGCTAATTATCGGTAAAATCAATGTATTGAATAACAGAAACATCCTATCTTGAAACTTTGCAAAATAAAAACAACAAATAAATCATGTGTTTGTTTTCTTCCCTTGTGGAGCAGGGAATGATTGCTTGATCAATGTAATTAATGTATCATATTAATAATTAACATTTATTTTGAAATGTAGTTTTTTCCCAGTGCTAAAGCAATGCCTAAAAAGCGTGTGCCCTTAATAAATACTGGCATGTATGCATGCATGAAAGAATAACTCACTTCTCCAGATGTTATCTGCAGGTTATATCAGGTCAAAAGAATTTTGAATTCTACACACTAGCCTTTAGTAATTCAGGCTACCCTTGTGTTAACTATTTTAACAACATTATAAATTTCAAGCAGATATTAAGCTCATAATAATAATAATAATAAAAACCCAGTACTCAAAGTGCTCAATAACTACTTGTTTGAGGTCATTTTTCCAATAGCTGAATTCAGTCCAATCCAGAAGAATTCAAGGATCATAGCAATTTAGTGTGTCAGTGAAGAGATCGTTGCCCTTCTATGAGTCTGGAGCTATTTAATCTGAATTATAAATTAGCAGAGTTCAAAGAGAATGTGCCTTCCTTGCTCAGACGCAAATCTACTCAAAGAATGTGACTCTGCCTTAAACATGAAAACCTCTGGCAATTCCCCATCCATGGAAGGCTGAATTTGTTCTAATCTGACTAGAAAATTTAGTATTTGTAGGGTGTGATTAAGATGAGGGCAAAGCAATAACCTTGAGTCATGAGGTCATGGCATATAAAATACTGATAATGGGCTCTGGCTACAGAAGAACTGGTTTTATTTGTATCCTGTTTTTTCCATTTATTGTGTGACTTGAAAAACCTATTCCTCAAGATAATTGTTGGATCATTCCAAGTTAAACACTCAGTGCTAATTACGTGCCAATTATCATTCTTGGCTCCAGGAATACAGAAGAAACTGAAATGAATGCAGTCTGTACCCTCCTTACAATAAAAGCAGGCCAAAAAATAAACAGTTAAATGAAATATAAAATTAGAATTGTAACAAAGACAATAAAACAAGATTATATGATGGAGCAATACAGAAAAGGGGCCAGGCTAAGAAAGGCCCAGTCTCGACTGCAAACATCTACTGAGTTTAATAAGGGCAGGGCATTACGAGAACACACCAGGGTACTGCACATCATAGATAATCGGAGTGGAGAGATATGTAGAAAGTTGCTCTAATAATCACATAGTGAACATCAAAAATAAAGTAATCTGAATGGAGTAAATGGATGAGAGCACAAGCTTAATTTTTATTGCATGCCCTTTTTATTCAGTTGGGTACATATATGCATGACATTCCTGACTCGGTCAACAGAACATGACCCTGGTTTTGGAGAGAACTTATTGTTTTACACTAAAAGTTATATTTCATCATTATTACACAGATCTGGGAAGATAAAGTAGATATATTAGTATAAACTCAACACCACTCTGGAATATAGAACTCAGTATGCCCACCATCCTGCTGGTAGGAAACAAATATCCTTTCCCTATGTAGCACATATTACAACACTTCAGGGCATTAGACATTTACATAAAACTGGTCTATATCCTGTGGCTCTGTTTGATACTCAGTCTGGGCCAGAAACTGAGGTATTACTTGCCTCTCTTTATGTTTTACCAATATATTTTGATAAGGCACATTGAAATTAATTATATAAAAGTATGAAGGGTAACTGACTGAGCTGAGTGGAGGTTAAACCACCTGGAAGCTGAAAACAAACCCCATATGTCCTTGATTTAAGAGTTTTTGTTTAGCAGAAACAGACCCATAAATACAAAGACTGAAGGTTTCCAGAGGGAGATGGGCAAAATGGGTGAAGGGGAGTGGGAGATACAGGCCCCCAGTTATGGAATGAATAAGTCATGAGGATGAAGGATACAGCATAGGGAATATACTCAATGGTATTGTAATAGCATTGTATGGTGACAGGTGGTAGCTACAGTTGTGGTAAGCATAGCATGTAATGTAAGACTTGTGGAATCACCATGTTGTACACCTGAAATTAACGTAATATTATGTTCCAACTATACTTCAATTAAAAAAAGAGAGCCTTTTTAAAGCTGATCAAAGCTGATCATAAAAACAAGCATTTGGTTGAAGCCATCAGAGAAGAGTTATTTTATATGCATCACTCATGTAGGCGGTACCTTTGTACCAGGTGATGTATATAATTGAGGCAAACAATAATAAAATGATTTGTCAAACTTATACACTAAAGACAAATATCAAAATACTAAGAAATCTAATTCGATTTTATCTCAAATGCTTGAAGCTAAATTCCCAATTAAACTGTTTATCATCTGAGATGATTTTTAAAATTTCCTTTAACATGCACAAAACAAAACAAAACAGTAGACAAAATGGCTCTGAGAGCTAATAACTGATGTCTTTTATAATTCTTTTACTTAAATTCATGTAATTTATTTGGTGATAAAATTAAAAATTTTTAAATAGTAATATTAAAGATCCACTAATGCTGTCACTTTAAAAAAGACATATGTGTTGTGATCTAACTATGGATATATGAATATCTTTATTTATTAATTTCCAGTCTAAATTAAGCAAGGAGTTAAAAAGATTAAAACCAAAGCTTTTCTCTCCCATTCTCAACTTGTGAAATTAATATGGTTCAGGAAATATTGCTGAATATTAATTAATGTTGCTTCCAAAATTGTAGCTCCAAGAACAGTGCAGAAAATCTGACATATGTCAGTATAAATCTCTCCTATTGAGCTCCCTTAAGTGTGCTGAACTAAAACTGCCTGAAGCCATCTGGGACTTTCTGCTGAACAAATCATTTTACCTTTTTGGGTCAATGAAGAAGTCAGTTAGTTGGAATCAAGAGAAGAATTTCTTCAAAGTTATAACTGAAAGGAAAAGGGCTCTTCTCTACTAAGTATT
This sequence comes from Leopardus geoffroyi, assembly GCF_018350155.1. Classification (NCBI taxonomy): domain Eukaryota; kingdom Metazoa; phylum Chordata; class Mammalia; order Carnivora; family Felidae; genus Leopardus; species Leopardus geoffroyi. Next base: position 81,056,869 of record NC_059329.1, read on the forward strand.
CATTTCATAATACTAGGAAAGAGAGCATTCATATGTTTGAGGAAAAAAATTCTATCAAGCCCTAGGGGTCACATGTTTTTCAAAATTAGAGAGCAGTAATATCTACTGGACCTCCCAGGGGTATTTTCTGACACACTCCTTTTGACTCTACTCCTCATTCATGTATTCATTTATTAAGCATCTGTCTTATGATAGATTCTATAATAAAAAGTGGGAAAAATAGAAAATAGAAAAAGAAATTTAAAAAAGAAATTAAAAAAAAAAGAAAAAGAAATAGAACCTAGGTCCTAACATCAAGAAAGACTCATAGTCCAATGAGTAAGACAGATTTAGAATACCAATAATATGTAAATTCTACATTATAAGATAATCTATAGAATACAGAAGATTGGCACACACACACAAAAGTGATTAATTCCTTTGATAGTAGAGAAAAGAATGTGGTGAAAAGTTTTAATAAAAACAACAGGAAAGAAAGAAAGAAAGAAAGAAAGAAAGAAAGAAAGAAAAAGAAAGAATTAAAGAATGAAAGGAAGAAAGAAAATTGGAACTTAAACAGGAGATAAACTGGAATGGCCAAAATATATTAACAACAACAACAACAACAACAACAACAACAACAACATAATAGTATCAGTTGTCAACTGTGTTCATGGCATAGTGCTAAGTGCTTTTCATGCATTAATTACCTCATTTGTGCCTCACAAAAACTCTTAAGGCAGATGATGATGGGATATCATCTCCATTTTCAGGACGAGGAAGTAAGGAAAAAGAGTTCAAAAACACTGCCCAAAGTCATATAGGTAAATAAGGAAGATACAGGACTTGAACACAAACAGCCAGCTTCCAAAATCTTTACACCAGCCACCAATCCTTATGGCAACTACCAATCACCACATCATACTGCAGCTCCCACAGAAGGGCATTTCAGACAGAAATTACATGTGCAAAGGCTAAAGTATAAAACACATCATATTTTCAGAAAGCTGTTTGTTTTTCAGAATAACTAAAACAAAAACTCTATTCATGAAAGTAGCAGAGCATAGGTTCGACAGAATGGAGACCAGATCAAAGATGAACATATGCCATGAATATGAAGAAAGTAAGGGAGAAATAGAATAATGAAAGCAAGAACAGGAAGGAGATCATCACAACATTCAAAGTGAGAGGATAGCAGCAGTTTGAAATAAAGCAGACTGAAGAGGATAAAGAGACTAGACATGCTAGTAAAATGTGGAGGAAGAGTGGGCAGAATTTTGAGAACTGGGTTGTCAGTGGTAAATAAAGTCACCTAAAATGTCTCCCATTTTATAATCTGGGTTTACAATCTGCAAAATTTAGAAAATAGTAATGCCACAAAACAGTCCACAGGGAAGATAGATGCTTTCCCAGGAACCAGAGTCCGTGTTTGAGGGCTTCGTCTGCATCTTTCAGAGATGTACATTCCCAATGCACATGCATGAACACATCATGGGAATCATTCAAGATTTCTCTGAGACAGACAGGCCACTTTTGGCAACCATACATTCTTTCTTGCAGGAGAGAATCTCCCTTTGTTCCAAACCCATGTAAAGCTGCAGGAATCATCTAATTTCAGGGGTTTGTTCTTCAGATAGGAAAACAATCTAGTTGATGGTTTTTTTTTGTTGTTGTTTTTTTTTTAAATTTTTTTTTATTTATTTTTTTCAACGTTTATTTATTTTTGGGACAGAGAGAGACAGAGCATGAACGGGGGAGGGGCAGAGAGAGAGGGAGACACAGAATCGGAAACAGGCTCCAGGCTCCGAGCCATCAGCCCAGAGCCTGACGCGGGGCTCGAACTCACGGACCGCGAGATCATGACCTGGCTGAAGTCGGACGCTTAACCGACTGCGCCACCCAGGCGCCCCTAGTTGATGGTTTTGAAATCACAGTGGCAAGTATTTTGTGAGGCAGTCAACTGGTTTCACAAATGTTATCTCATCAGCAGTCTCATTGAGGTGAATCAAACAACTTAGCCCTATTTTTAAAGGTAAAGAGAGGCTAAATGACCCTACTAGAGAGCTGGAAATAAACACTGTAGCACCAGCTCTGTAGAAGAGCAACTGACAAAATGACTACAAGACAGATAGGTTAAAAAGTCTTCGTAGTTTATACCGTTTGTATACTGAGGTCTTCACTGACTAGTATAAAACTGACCTAAAATGAAATCTGAACTCAAGAGTTGTAGGGGTTTTTTTTTTGCTCCAGATAAGTAGTTTATTCTCACTCCCTTGTACACTTCCTCTCACCGGTAGATTTGACTAAACAAGAACACCAAGGTAACACTCTATATCAATGAAATGGACAACATATGACCAGAAAATGTTCACAGTGAAATTTCAGTTTCATATTAAACTTCATCCCTGCACTATATTAAAGCATATTAAAAATGTCTTTAATGCGGGAATGCAAGCTCGTGCAGCCACTCTGGAAAACAGTATGGAGATTCCTCAAAAAACTAAAAATAGAACTACCCTACGACCCAGCAATTGCACTACTAGGCATTTATCCAGGGGATTCAGGTGTGCTGTTTCGAAGGGACACATGCACCCCCATGTTTATAGAAGCACTATCAACAATAGCCAGAGTATGGAAAGAGCCCAAATGCTCATCGATGAATGAATGGATAAAGAAGACGTGGTATATATATATATGTATATATGTACATATATGTATGTACATATATATATACATACAATGGAGTATTAGTCGGCAATCAAAAAGAATTAAATCTTGCCATTTGCAACTATGTGGATGGAACTGGAGGGTATTATGCTAAGTGAAATTAGTCAGAGAAAGAAAAGTGTCATATGACTTCACTCATGTGAGGACTTTAAGAGACAAAACAGATGCACATAAGGGAAGGGAAACAAAAATAATATAAAAACAGAGAGGGGGGACAAAACATAAGAGACTCTTCAATATGGAGAACAAACAGGGTTACTGGAGGGGCTGTGGGAGGGGAGATGGGCTAAATGGATAAGGGGCATTAAGGAATCTACTTCTGAAATCATTGTTGTACTAGATGCTCACTAATTTGGATGTAAATTAAAAAAATAAAATTAAAAAAATTAAAAAAAACTTTGTGGTTTAAAAAAATGTATTTAATGCATCAAATCATCATGTTCTACACCTTACACTTACACAAAGTTATATGTCAATTATATCTCAATAATGCTGGGAAAAAAGAGACAGAAAGGTTTCTGCTTAAAAAAAAATACTTCCACGTGGAATCTATTAAAAAAACAGAAACAAAAAAAAATTACTTCAGGAGGTGATGGTGGTACTTTGCAGGCTGGCTGTTCTCTGGGGGCTGGGCAGCTGAAGTTGTGTAGTAATCAATCGTGGGCAAGAGATTTTAGAATCTGCTTATGTTTACCTAATAGATCCAAGAACCACAGGACCTGAAATTCTTAAAGCTTGGAACTACCAGGTATCAATTCATTTACCATTATTGCTGGAAATCAGATCTACAGAGAAGATATTGAAAACATTACTTTTTCCTATAAGATAGCAGTGTCAGCAAGAACCAAGCTCAAGTTGCAGATTCTTGTAAGCATTAAATAATAATGTATCTATTTAGTTTTTGGAAGAGAGTTCAGAAAACCTTCTGAAGCAATGGCTTTTTTTTTTTTTTTTTTTTTTTTTTTTTGCTGTAGGTTTTCTACTGTGGTTGCAAGTAGGCTCCCTGAAAGTACATTACTACATTTAGCTGAAAACTTCTGGAATTCCCATGTTTCTCTTTTAATCTGTAGGCTATATACAGATGGTTGGCTACGGGATAGTCATTATAAAAGAACATCCAGCAATAGAATTTTACCCAGACAATGTATTAGAAGATCCACAACTAGATAAACCACTTCCTGAGCTGAGAGAACTTCTATATAGTCTTATGGTTTGGGTCATATGGGGAAAAAAAGGCCCATAGCCACACTCCATTGACTGTGATCGTAGCTAAATATTCAGCACAGTGGAACTGTGGAAGAAATGGATTAACATCTAAAATGTGTAAAGAAAAAAGAATCTCAGAGATTTGATTATACAAAGGATTGTAAGAAATGATACTGGGGCTCCAGAAGATGAAGATAATTTTGAAGAAGCTTTTCTTTTTTTTTTTTTTTTTTTTTTGCCACTTTATGTCACTTTATTTATTTATTTATTTTTATTATATGAAATTTATTGTCAAATTAGTTTCCATACAACACCCAGTGCCCATCCCAAAATATGCCCTCTTCAATGCCCATCACCTCCCCTCCCCTCCCTCCCACCCCCCCATCAACCATCAGTTTGTTCTCAGTTTTTAAGAGTCTCTTATGCTTTGACTCTCTCTCCCACTCTAACCTCTTTTTTTTCTTTTTTTTCCTTCCCCTCCCCCATGGGTTTCTGTTAAGTTTCTCAGGATCCACATAAGAGTGAAAACATATGGTATCTGTCTTTCTCTGTATGGCTTATTTCACTTAGCATAACACTCTCCAGTTCCATCCATGTTGCTACAAAGGGCCATATTTCATTCTTTCTCATTGCCACGTAGTACTCCATTGTGTATATAAACCACAATTAAAAACATAAACACAGCAATAAATACAACTCAGATCGCAATCAGTACTAAGGATATATTTAATGATGATTCTTGCAAAATATCAGCAAACAGATTCCATCTGTTTGGATTTTAGCTTAGACCTTAAAGGGCTTTGTGGCCAAGGGGGATCAAGGATACTTACCTGTTTGAGGCACAATTCCCTGTATGATTGCATATTAGGGTGCATACACAAAACTGCAAACCACCATTAAAGCAAAGAAAGATGCTTGGGCTGTACTAACCATGTTGATAAAATGCCACAGTCTATAGGCCAGGCAAGAGAGGCCGTTACAGAGAAAGAATTAAAATCATTCTGCAGCAATTCTCCATTTCTTCACATTGTAACATGTAGATCCTTAACTAAGAATATGGTTTGAACATATTTAAAATGGATGAAAGTATTTCCAGGTTTGGCATTCTAGATAATGGAGCTGTGTTGTACTTAATCTTATGGGATGTTAAAAAATTTCATAAACAATATGGTAGACCACAAGGGGTATCTGACTATCAGACTGAAGAAAATACAGGAAAGACTTCTCATTGGCTTCCTTTAGGAATATAAGTTATCATGGGGTGCCTGGGTGGCTCAGTTGGTTAAGGGTCTGACTTCGGCTCAGGTCATGATCTAACAGTTAGTGAGTTCGAGCCCCGCATCAGGCTCTGTGCTGACAGCTCAGAGCCTGGAGTCTGCTTCAGACTCTGTCTTCCTCTCTCTGTGCCCCTCCCCCACTCGTTCTCTCTCTCTCTCTCTCTCTCTCATACACTTAAAAAATAAATACACTTAAAAATTTTTTTTAAAAAGGAACATAAGCTATCTGTAACGGTAAAAGATGATTATGTCTACAAATTTGCTGATAGGAGGCTACATGATTGCTGCATTCTTTGGAGGAGCTGCTGTCCAAGAGTTTAATCACAATTACCACCAAACATTGTAATTTTAATAACATATTTATGTCAGCATGTCACAAACTTCAGCAACCTTCTGGTTATAAAATAAGCACCCTACGTAGTGTGTTTATGACTTAAACTGTAATTGTCTTCAGATTGTGCTCTAGTCCATAAAATTCTCATAAGGGAGAGCTGTTAAATTGTTGTTTTCTTAATAAACATTTTTCTCATTTACAAAAGGAAATACGTATTTCAAGTGATTCTCTCATCTAATGACATAGAAAAAAACTGGTACTGTCTTCTACTCTTTATTATGTCTGGGGAAACAATTTGAATGAAACTCCAAGGTCCATTTTCCCAATGGGGGATTTCAATAATGGTCGGGACAGGGGAGAAGAAACAATCATTTTCCCTTCTTGAATCACCCTGTTTTCACTTGACTTTTTGGATCCAATCCTTATAAGATTTTCATCCTATACTCTGTTACTACTTGAGTCCTTGGCAAGTTCTTCCTCATATCCTTAATATCAAAAAATTAGAGTGCTCTGGGGCTTCATCCTTAGACACTTTTCTACTTTCCAGCAACATGTTTCAGGTGATGTTATCCGATCACTTTGGGAATTACCGCTAAAGGAATAAATCCAGGTGTATACTTTAAGCCCCTTTCTCCTTCCTGCATTCTAGACACACTCTGTAACTGCCTAGATGTGGTAGTTTTGTACTCTGTCAACCTGGCTTATCTGGGTTAATATTTCCAAGTTAGGATTGACCACAGAGGGGGAAATGAGATTTGGAGGTAAAGCAATGGTCATTCAGCAGGCCTGGTGTTGCTCACACACATTTTCACTGATCTGGCTCCCTTTGTTAATGAGGAAGGTCACAATATCCATCTTTTCTGGCTGCTATTACATTTTCTCTTTTCAACTTCTCTGGTTTGGGACCAAGCACACCATGTTCTCTGTAGCAAAGTGATCCAGTTTCTTCTTCTTCTCCTTCTCTTTCTTTTCTCCTTCCTCCTCCCCCTCCTCCTCCTCCTCTTCTTCTTCTTCTTCTTTCTTCTTCTCTCCTTTTCCTTCCTCTTCTTCCTCTTCTTCTTTTTCATGTTTATTTATCTTTGAAAGAAAGAGAGAGAGAGAGAGAGAGAGAGAGAGAGAGAGAGAGAGAGAACAAGAAGGGGAGAGGCAGAGAGAGGGAGACACAGAATCCGAAGCAGGGTCCAGGCTCTGAGCTGTCAGCACAGAGCCCGACGCAGGCTCAAAATCATGAACCATGAGATCATGACCTGAGCCAGAATTGGACGCTTAACTGACTGAGTCACCCAGAAGTCCCTCCAGTTTCTTCTCCAAGCCAATCCTCATCAGGATAAGAGGGAGTGAGAGAGAGACCTATGTTCCAGTTTGTTCTCGCAGGTTCCATTTTGTCATTCTAGATTGTTCATACTGTTTTGCTCTGTACTGCTAAATCTGTTTGCTCTGTACTGCTAAAACTGTTTCACTGTTTTCTCCCCAACTGCCCACCTTGTTTTGGAAGAGTGATTTCAGGACCACCACCAGATACAAACAGTACAGCTTTCCTAAAAAAATTCTTCATCAGTTCCAATAATTTTGGAAGTCTAATCTCTATAATAAACCCCTTCTTCCATACCATTCTTACTGGTTTGGGTTCTCTAACTGAATCTTAATCAATGTGCTATTTGACACTCAATACCCACTTGGCTTCTCAACTGCAGTATATCCAGAACTGAAATCCATTAAAGCCAAAAATGCTGGAGTCACAACCAATACCTCTCTTTCCCTCACACTAATACCCTAGATTTCAGGAAATACTCTCAGTTCTATTTTTAAAACATATCAAGGATTCAACCACTTTCCACCCCCAACATGGTGCTTCACTCTGTCCCAAATAAACCATGACTCATGGGGATAATTATATCAGCCCTCTAATTTGTTTTCCAGCATCTATCCCTGCTCCTACATTTATTCCCAACCCACTACACAGAATGAGTCTGTTGGAAAATAAAGATGATAATGTCACTTCTTTGTTCAGAACTGCCTGTCTTCCCACCTCACTTGGACTAAAAGCTAAAGTACTTCCTCTGATTCAAAAGGTTCCACCTAATCTGGTGCCACCATTATTTTGTTCATCTTATTATTCATTATTTTTCTCCGCAGTTCACCTCTTTTATCCATATTGACAATCTCCTCACACCAGGCATTCTCCTGCTTCAGGCTGTTTAGGCTTGCTTTTCTCTCTGCCAGGAATTTTTTTTTTTTTTTTTTTTTTTTTTTTACAATCACATGACTTACCTTTTCCTTCCTTCCAGACTTTATTTCTTCTTGAAAACTTTCCAGAAAAACTACTTTAAAATTGCAACCCTGACTCTCCCACAAAATATTTTCCTTCCCTGCTATATATTTTTGTCCTCAGCACTTAATACTGTTGAAAATAGCACACATAATTTTTACTTATGTATTTACTGTGTTGTTACTACGTTGTAAGTTTGATGACGATAAAGATATTGTTTGTTCCATACAATAGTGTAACCTAACTCCACAGTACATTGTCTGCCAAACAGTAAATCCTATAAATATTGCTGGACAGATGAGGCATATGGATGTTAGAATTAATACAGTGACCTAAATCCATTAGATCCTGAAAAAATGGCTGCCGCCATGGCATAACTCCATGAAAAGACCTCTCATTTTCTTTGTCACACTGAACTACATAAAATTTCTAAGGTTTTACTCTTTTAGATGTACATAAATAGAATTTCATATGGTTCAATCTATATGTAAAATGAAATCCTGAAAAATGCATGGCATTTAGTTAAATCTCCTATGAAGAATATTGCTTAGTTGTTTTCCTTTTTTTCCTCAAATTTGATTGCTTTTCACTTCTAATAGTTCACAAATACAATCCCCAAGTTCTAAAATGCACATATTAAGTGGGTATCAGTAACCTAATGACAAATGGGTTACCAATTACTCAGAACCCAACAACTTGTGATTCAGCAATATCCCTGCAATTGAATTCAGGTTAAATGCTAGTATTGATATCTTAGGGGTACAAAGCTGAACTCTGGCATGTGTGTGCTCCTTCAGCATCATGAAAAGTGATCATTAAATACCTATTTTTCCTATTGTAGAAATATAAAAAGAAAGTCAATATAAACTGCTGAAGATTTTGAAATATCGAGTCCAGTTCTCATTTCCCTTACAATTCACTTTTAAGTACTTGTCCACTGAGAAGATCAGACTATTTAATAATGAACAAAACCCTAGTTTCTCTCTTTCATAGGGTCAAAAAGAAAGTAAGAAGGAGTTAGCTCTTTTATTTGCCCTTCTGTGGCCAATGTTATCAGGGAATTTGATACTCATGAAAAATACCTTTAAAATAATACACTAATAGCCACATTTATATCATATCTTCTCCATTATTTATTTTCAATCTACCTTAACAATAAAATGTGGCCATTATATCCAGTCTATTTCTACGAGGGTGGAAAAAACCTTCAAGTAAGATAAAAAATGATTTAAAAAAATGGAACATCCATTCATAGAAATCAGTGAGGTATGAGAAAGAAGGGGAAGTATCCTTGTAAGCTGAGGCAGCAGTTCCAGATGGGATATTGAATTGGTAATGAAACTTAAAAAAAAAAAAAAAAAAAAAAAAAAAAGCAACATACTGATCTTCTGTGATGTGGTCAGCCACGTGTTAGATTTTTGTTTTTGTTTTTGTTTTTTTTCCCTAACCAACCTATTAGGTAAGTTTTTCTACCATTGTGTTTACTCTGCATTATCATATTGCAAAGTCAAATCTGAAAGGAAATAACGTTCTTTCAGGTTTTAGCTGTTATGGTCTAGGGTTCTCAGGCATTTCATAAAAAATGTCTTCTCTTAAGATGTGTAAATTCATATGTTTTCTATATATATTAAAAAATAAATCAAAGTTTCATATTCCTTCATTAGCTTTAGAGAAGAGAGAATCTCATGTTAAAATATTCCTGTTGACAGAGATCTGAGAATATTTATCAAGTGATCTGTATAACTGTAGGGACTCATTACATGTTAAATAAGACATTGAACATTAATAGTTAGCATACACTTTTATGTATTAAAATTATGTTATATACTGGCTATATCATAGCTATAAAAATAAAGGGCACCACTCTAACACATGTCTACCTCCTAAGATAAAATATTTCTCTTATATGTAGCACTGACAGTGATTTGAGTTACATGGTATGGTGTGGTTATTTGACAAAGTAGCAATTTAGGAATGCAGATTTTCAAATTCTTGTTATGTGGTAGTGAAAACCAATCTATAACATAAACTCTGGCAAATTTCCAATTAATGCAAGTAAGTCGCAAGTTAAGGCAAGTAAGCCATGTAAATTAGTTCCTGATATGCTTAATTTACAGTGACTAAATAGAATAATGATTTTATGATTTGAACTGTGTGTTTTAAAATCTATCATCTGTGAGGAGAATGTGGTATTGGAATTTAGATGTCTGTAGTTAGGTTAGTGTTCTAGTTCTGAAAATTTACAGACTGGTCATTGCTGAGAAAAGAACTTAAATTTTCTTAGCTTCATCGTATTAGATAAGGGGTGGCAGATCTGCTAGTAATGGTTATTGCTGGTGCTGGAATTTACCAACCTTGAGAGTAAAGCAGATTGCACATGTGGTAAAAAAGCATTTTGATAATACATAGTAGACATAGCTGACCTTTTCAGGGATATAAATTATACTTTTCCCCTCTACACTCAAACATAATTCAAAGTAGCTGGGCTCAAGGATATGGCAAAAGTACCTGCATGGACCTCCTCTCTCCCTTGCAAGGCAAACTTGAATCATTTGAAGGAAATATGTATGAATGTGCTTTCCAAATGGCAAAGGGCTAAAATACTATGTGTTTTACTAATTACTATCAGATAACCTCAATTTTAGAGCTCTTTAAACAGTATGATAATGTAATATACCAGCTTCTGGCAAAACCTTTCCTAAAATATTTCTGGTGTAACTCAAGTTGCATTTTACTTCTCCTCTGACCTCAGCTCCATCTTACAGGGGGGTACCACTATGACCACTGGACTTGATAGTCTCTAGCCAGTGTCAGCTGTGAAAGGATCCGTAACTAGAATGTGCCCTGGTGTAAGCATCCTCAGAAGAAGTCTTTAGCCATTGTCTCAGAGAAGTTGGTATATAAATACTCCAGCTTCTTCACCTGTTGGAGGCTTTCATTATTTCCTTGGGAAGATTAAGCTTTATTTGCCTTCATTGTTTGCTACAAAACATCCTTTATTGTCTGCTATCCTTTTCCCTTGAAAGGTATACCAACAGATACTTGAAAAAGACAAATAATGAAGTGGGTGCCTTCTATAATCTTCCTATTTTGAGGGAAACATAATAGAAATGTAGACTTCAAGTGAGTGCCCTTGCTCTTGTCCACTGCCTTCTCAGTTGACCAATGCTCACTGCTACCTCTTTGTCTCCTCCATGCCCTTGCCTCCAGTAATTCAATCTCTCAACACCACTGTCTACTCTCTTGTTTATGTTAGTTTGGACGATAGCTACAAAATATTCATTCCTTACATCCTTAAAACTCACCTTCAATGCTAGGAATAAAAGGTTCTCTTTAAATTTAGTAAGACTGCCAGTTTTGAGAGCCTGCTCTATGCACTGAGATGGACATTTTATAAATGGGTTTTTTTTTTCATTTCATTACATATTAAAAACTAATTTAAGTTAGTTAGTATTTATTATATTTATTTTGCAGAAAAGCAACAGGCTCAGACAATTTAATAATTTCCCCCAAATCACCTATTAAGTGAAATAGGTTTCAAACTTAAGCATGTACACAACCTACAGTTTTTCCATTATATAAATGGAGTATATATAAATAGAGTATATATACTCCATTTCCTTAAAAATAAATAAACATACTTAGGCATATACACACAAAGTTAAGAACAACTTGTCAAGACTTAATTGTAAGTATTCAGTATTGGAGTCCTTGTAAATTCTGATTAATAAATACCCAATCAGTGGATCTCCCAGTTTTCCTAGTCACAGACCCATTTTTCATAAGCTATGTGCCACGGGGACATTTACCTAATTTCTCTAGGTCCCAGAAAATTAATATTAAACAAAACAAAATGGAGGGTAAAAACAGTGCCCACTTAATGGTATCAGTCTAAAGATCCAATGAAATAGAAAATCTAAAGTGCTTGACATGATTCCTGGACCAGAATACATCAATCAAAACTGGAAATATATATTTTTTAATTTTTAATTTATTTGTATTTTTTTTGAGGGTGGTGGAGGGACAGAGGGAGAAGGAGAATCTTAAGCGGGCTCCACACTTAGCACGGAGAATGAAACGTGGGGCTTGATCTCACTAACATGAGATCGTGACATGTGTTGAAATCAAGAGTCAGACACATAACTAACTGGGCCACCCAAGCACCCCTGGAAATAATTATTATTAATGATCCAAATTTAAAAAAAATGGTTTAATGGTATACTAATAAGACACTGAAAAGACAGAGGGTGTGAGCTATATAGGTAGGCAATTCTATTACCAGAATAGAAGAAAAAAAAAAACAAAAACAAAACAACGAACCTCCTATTCTTCACTTACTAAAATTTAAACTCTGTTGAAGACATTTCTAGAAATTCTTTCATCAGTACCTTTGAGGAAATAAGTAGTATGCTGATTCAGCAGAAACCACATTCCCTTGGGATACATGAATCCTCAGAGAATATTGTATCATAAATAAAAGTCCTTTTCACAAATTCAAATGTTAAATCCAAACAAATTAAAAATAGAAACAAAACCAGATTTCATCATGTAGAATGAAACAAAGAAGTGTTATTAAGGTTAGATCTATTCTGAACTTTTGCAACAAATAATTTTCATTCAGGTGGCAAATGCAGACACAATTCACAACGGTCTTTCCGTGATACATTAGACACTAACATTCTGACCGTAAAATAAGTGCAAATAAAGCAAAAAAAAAAAAAAAAATCCATGAACAGAATTGTCTTTCCAGGACAGAGTTTGGAGATTCATTTTAAGAAAAGCAAAGTTGACTTTAAATACTTTAAATAGAAAACACTTTCAAGAAAACACTACATTTTTAATTTTCTTACACTTTGGAAACATCCCAAATGGACACTTAGGAAAATTTACATTCATTGCACATCAGTCTAAAATCACAGAGAACAGTCCTGTCAGATGCCACTCATCCTCTTAGGATAAGCAACGGATTGGAGATGACTGAGAATATGATGCGGAATGCAAATGACACATTAGTTTTCCAGAGTCACTGCTGGGTTGAATGTGAGTGTAGAGTGGGTAGGCTGAACACGTGTGCACTTCATCTCTGACTATTCAGTACTCCCAGCCCGAATTATCCTTCATCTCATCCATTTATCAGATGCTAATGGTAACATAGTATCACAGACCTGGCTGGTTTTGTTAACTCACTTGGAGTTGAAGTTAGAGTGCCACAAACATCACAGTATAATACAGTGTGACACAAGGTCAAGAATACTAGTTCTGTTTATTGTGTAAGACAGGAGGGTGCTCAGAGCTCCTTCACAAGGATTTCCAAACACTTTCTGGGAAGTCTGCAAGAAGGGGAAAACTTTCAAGCCTTATTACCTTCAGGGCTTCAGGTGTGCATGGAGACAGGGTTGGGGAGAAGAACTGAACTGTGACAAATTATCTTCTTCCTTCTAAAAAAAAAAAAAGAAGAAGAAAGAAAGAAAAAAAAAGAAGGAGGGGGAAGGATAGGATGAGGTGGGAGAAAAAAGTTTGAAAGGAAGAGGAAGATATGTGCTGCTGAAGTGGAATCAAGAACACCAATACTCCGTCCATCTCCCCTCCTCACTACAATGGTTCATAGCATTGTTGTTTATTAGCTAAATTAATTACATGCTAAGAGACTGATTATACAAATGGACCAGGCCAGACCATATATAAACACAGACTTGTGGGGCACCTGGGTGGCTCAGTTGGTTAAATGTCTTGACTCTTGATTTAGCTTCAGGTCATGATCTCACATTTGTGAGATCAAGCCCCATGTAAGGTCTGCACTGACAGTGCAGAGCCTGCTTGGGATTCTCTCTCTCCCTCTCTCTGCCCCTTCTCCTCACTCTGTCTCAAACAAACAAACAAACAAACAAACAAACATAAAACAACCAAAAACATAGAATTTGTAACCTGTAGCAACCAGCCCAGGAAGCCAAACCACACAATCTGCAAGAATCCGCTCAAAATGGACAAAACTTGGTCAATAACGGCCAGTTTACTCATTTCTGCCCGTATTTCATACTTAGGCTGATGCCCAATGTATTCCACTAAACAATTAGATAGGAGGTCCTGCATCTAGTCAGCCAGCCTTTAGCTCGCTAGCTTCACCATACAAACAATCTCTAATTGGGGCACATCTGAAGCCTACTCTTTTTGTTCTCCACTATAAAGGTTCCCCAGCTCCCCTGTCTGCCTTTAAGTCTCGGCCAAGTCATGGCGGCTAATTCCCTTGTTTAAGCAAACTTTGCATAAAAGAGCTTTGGTTTGTTCTCATTTGAGTGGTATCCACTTATTTCTACAACAAATTTATTGAAGAGTCTCCTTGATTGAATCAATCAATCAACAAGATGCTACCACTGCTTAGGCTAAACTGTCAGGGAACATTAAATTTCACTAATTCTTTCTGAAACAAAGACACAGTTTAAGAAAGTTTTACCTTGGGATACTAAGTGTGACTACCAGACTTTATGCTAATTATTTCATTTAATATTCATGACATCTCTAGCAGATAAATTATTACTCTATTTTATGGATGAGGAAACTGAGGCTTAGAATGGTAATTAACTTTACTATAATTGTTTTAAAAACCCTGGGATTTGGCAGAGTTAATATCTGAACACAATTCGGACTGACTCTACAGCCAAGATCTAACTTACTCCAAGCAGGCAAGAATAGTGCAGTGATTAAGAGATTAACTGCCTGGATTGATTTCACTAGCTGTAGATACTTGTACATGTTGCTTCTTCATTTTGTTCGTCAGTTTTCTCATCTGTAAAAGGAGGATAAAATAATCCCTAGCATAAAGGAATGTTATGATAAGGGAACTGCTGCATATAAAGCACTTAGAATAGTACCTGAAGGTAGAAAGCTTTCCATCTGGTTAGTCATTATGAAGAAGGAGAAGGAATCTGAGGAGGAGAGCAAGAAAAAATATGCTCTGCTTTCATTCTTTTCTCATGGGTAGAACTTCTACTTTTGGGTGGTAGTTGTATCCCAGATCAAAAATGTATTGCTTTAAAAAAAAATCTTAGGGGCGCCTGGGTGGCCCAATCCATTAAACATCCAACTCTTGATTTTGGCTCAGGCATGATCTCACAGTTCATGTGATGGAACCCTGCCTTGGGCTCTGCACTGACAGTACAGAACCTGCTTGAGGTTCTTCCTCTCCTCTCTCTCTCTCCGCCCAACCTTGCTCTTGTTCTCTCTCTCAAAATAAATAAACTTAAAAAAAAAAAATGTCGCACAAAGGGTTATATGGTAGCCTCAGCCAAAATAAGCCTAACTTGATTTATGTTTCATGCACTGGTCACAATGCTTCCACCAACCCTTGATCACTAACTTCAGTGTTGTTTCCATGGGAAATGAATGTGTCCTGAGGTCTCTCACTCCCACACCCCCAGCTTTAGGGAACCTCTTCACCTCTTCTAGAGGAGTAGGGATGGAGCTGGAAGGAACACCCAACACAGGTACAACAGTTCTTCATAAACTTGAACAACTTGTTAAGAGGGTAAACACAAGGCTATGCCCTTTATCCTAATTATATAAATTAATTCTCCCTTTTGTATTCTGCTTGGATTACCCACAGGGTTGATGAAAATTTAGAAGCATCTACCCTAGTGTATTGTCTGGTTTTGATTCTTCACAAGTACCTCAACTTAAAATAAGAAGCTTTGAGCTTCAAAGAAAGAAACTAGCAAAATACTTTGATTTTTCAAGATGTGTTTTATTTTCAAACTCCTTTGTGTTTCAGAAAGCGAAAGTGTCAAGAAAAAAATGACTTAAAACTGTACTTTGAGTTGTTATGGCTTATCATATTTGGAAAATAAGTCCTTTTATTTTTATGTCCCTTGTGCCTATCTTAATACCATTTCAGAGGCCACTCAGGATTTTCCTACCCAAATAATGAAGGCTTCAAAATATCTTTAAAGAAACAAAAGAGAAAATGCATAATTCAGTAGCATTTTCAAATTTTAATCTCAAACCCTCCTTAATGTCTTGCCAGCAGATGTTTTAACAGGCCTTGGTCAATAAATAGAACTCATGATTGATATCAGTTGTTTTGTAGATTTTCTGTGATAAATCCTGATAGTGGTTGTTACCTTGGCAATATGAAATTAAAACACTGATGAACAATTGTTTTTCTCTCAAGTGATAAAAACTCTATGAATAGATAGGAAGCATCCTCACTGTGTACAGAGAGACTAACTGGAAAAAGAAAGGACTCTGAGGATTGAATTTCAGCTATGCTGCTTGCTTGCATTGTGACCTTGAAGAAAATATTTAAACTTCCTCATTTTAAATGGAGGAAAGCAATAATTAACTTGAAATACTGTTTTTAGAGATATGTACGGTACATATAACACTCATACAGTCTATGCCAAATATAAGTTATCTAAGATGAAGTTACTGCCATTCTTCTTTTTATCCTCATCACAATCAGCTCTCATTTCTAGAATGTCCAACTGCCTTGGATTGACAAATCTAATTGTAAATATTGAGACAAACCAGGTTCAATCTAGACTGAAGAACTGGGCATTGCTGATAAATACAGGAACACTTTTTGTTAATTTGCATTACAGATACCTAGTCAGAGAAAATGAATTAATATTTATTAAGGCTCACCTGTCAGGAAGTGCCATGATGTATTTTGGGATACATTTGCTCTTCCATTTCTCCTTGTCAGCTCAACCCCCAAATAAATATACAACCTAGAGTGTAGCAACAGTGTTAAGAAAAACTGCATACCCCATCTTCCAGTGAGATTGCTCTCTACACGTTCAACATATTTAAAAGTTTGGAGTTCATACCACCAGGTCTAAATATTTATCCACATTATTTATTTTAATCCTTACAACTCTTCCATCAGTAGATGATATTTTACTTACAACTGAGAAAATGACATTCAAAGATAGGAACTAATTTGCCAATAGCTATTAAGCTCAGAGGGGTCAGAGAATGTCACAGACAAATCCAAGATAGACACACACACACACCATATATATATATATATATATACACACACACATACATGTGTATGTGTGTGTATACGTATATATACATACATATGTATATAGGTATATATATATATACACACACACACACACACACTTATGCATAACTACAATGTAATACTACTAGTTTTTCAGTGACATAATAAGGAAGTCTAAGTAAAAAACGATTATTAGATCATGGTAAAAAATGATTATTAGATCAACTACAATAATAGTTCTCTTAGGCCAAAATGAAAATTTGGAATCCTTAATATTTTATTGTAAAATTTAGTGCTAGACACCTGTATGTGCATTAAACCTATGCATTAATTTATTTCTTACAACCTCCCTGTAAGTATTATATTGTTGTTATCCCTACTTTATTCATCATGGAGAAATTGAGGCAGAGAAAAAAAAATTGCCCAAGGGAACACAGCTAGTAAATGATGGAGCTTGATTTGAACAGAAATTACCAAATTCATCCTGAAACCTTTTCTACCATGCAATGTTGCCTCCAAACATGTCCTTGATTCACAGAATAATAGTTTGCCTTAAAGGATAAAGCATGAACATGTAGATGGCTTCAGTTGTTTTGTGAAATGGAACTTTACATGCCTGTGTATCATCACAATCCATTAATTTGAGCTTTCCTAGATAGGTAACCAAAAAAACTATTATCATCTAAAATATGACAAATAAGGAGCAGTGATCAATTTGAACATAAGCAAATCCAGTTCCTCATATCTCACCAATGCCTGGTCACAGACGTTTGAGTTAGGGCTGGTTTGTGTTGTATAGCTATCTATCTCCCCCATGCAATAGATTTGGCCTTATATTTTTTCCATCCTTTATCCTTTCACAGCACATACAAACACAGATCACACACACACACACACACACACACACACACATATACATACATACATACATACATACACTCACAGTGTTTATTACCCAAAATTAAATTACAATTGTAGTTTATGTTACTTTATAAACAAACTTTTATAAACAGTTGATCAAATCAACTTTAAAAGTACAAATTTTTAGTTGTTATAATAAAGAATATATCTGGATTTTGTCCTTGGTTCCTAACACTAAACTTAAAAAACTCTTATAATTTCCTAAAGGATAAGAGTATGTTTTGTCATTCATAATGAGCCCCTTGACCACATCTGACTAGGTGACTTCTGATGGTCCCTTGGTTTCAAGAGCGTATATGGCTGGGTAAGTGATTAGAAGGCTAGAACTTTCAGCCTCAACCCTTTACTCCATTCCTATCTCTGGGGAGAAGACAAGGGTTGGAGACAGAGTTCAATCACACAATCCCATAATAATAATTCAACAAAAATCTGGACACCCAGAGCTCAAAATGCTTCTTGAATAGTGAATGCATGAATGTGCAAGGAGGGTGACAGACCCTGGCATAGGGAGCTCCACATCTAGAATTCTCTCAGAATTCTAAGTGTTTGATCCACTTGGCTGTTCCTAAATCACAACTTTTATTATAAAAATGGAATTGTAAATATTGTTTTCCTGTGTCATTCAAAGTTCTGTGTCATTCCAGCATATTACTGAAAGTGATGGAATCATAGGAAACCGCATATTTACAAAGGATTGGTCAGCAGTGCAGGTGGCTCTCATACTTGTGACCTGTATCAGAAATGAGGGCAGTCTTGTGCAAGACTTGACCCTTGAAACCTGTGGAACTTGACACCAGCTCCTAGTGTCAGAACTGAATTAAACTGCAGGGCACAGGTTGTTGTCAGAAAGCACTGTTGTCAGAATAGTTGTTAATAAAAGCATACGATAAAAAGTTTCCATGTCAGAGAACATAACGAAAAAAAGAAAACATTTGAATCAGGTTACTCAAAAAGACAAATCAATATAATTTTGGAAAAGTGCAATTTATGTCACATGTATCCTTTATCTAAGGTTTTGTGACATTAAAACTCTTTCATCCCTAAGAATTGTGACTCTACTTAGTCATCAGCCTCATTCACCAGCCTCGATTCAAATGAACTGTGATTATTTCCAAAAACAAATTTGTACTTTAAACATAAAATTGTGCCATATTTGAGAATATCCAAAATAATTTGCTTAAGGAAATGCTGGAGTTTGTGGAAGGAAATGAATCTCCTAAGCATCTCTAACCAGCCAAAAATGGAGCATGGATTGTTAACGACTCACAGATAATGAGAATAAGGCCACAGTCACCACATGCCAGTGCTCTCTGGAGCTGCTGGGGTTGTGCTAGCATGTATAGAACATATGGGGAGCTTGTACCTCCTGGTGGAGGTAATGGAAAAAGGGGTTGAAAGTGAGTTCATTCAATCTCAATATAATCTCGTTCACTGTATGTTTTCATGTCTCCCTAATCTCAAAATCCTAGATCTACACTATACCAGCTAATGTACCAGTAGAGGAAGAAAATGGTAACCTGCTCAGATGCTTGATGGAGCAGCACCCTGTGTCCTAGAAAGGACTCAGGCTTCAGAGTCCGAAGATGTGGCTTCAAGTCACCACCACTTAATAAGTGGAATGTATGCTAAGTCATTTACATTCTCTAAGACTCAAATTTCTGATTGATAAAGGAGGGGGCAGTAAATTATACTTCACAGGGTTTTAAAAGAATCAAGTGTAGTAAGCTCATGAAAGTAATCTGAAATGTAAAGCTCTCTATAAATTTTTGACTTATTTGACTTTTATTCACATAGCTTATATTTTTTATGCTGTACATGTCATATAGTCAGAATAATTAACAACCTTTCCAGGTATAAAAATAAATATTGTATTACTGACTTAGTACCAATTTTCAGAAGAAAAAATCAGAAAAAAAAAAAAACACACAATGAGGAGAAAAATAACCCCACGATATCTGATGATCTGAGGTAACTTTTATGTAACCAGAGATAATGGTAAAAATAGTAAAGGCAAAAAGTAAACTAGTAATATCACTATTCATAACAGTATATTTTTTTAATCATTAAAGCATGTATGCTGTCTCTGTGTCACCAATGTGTTCCACATTAGTGATCCAGAATCAAAATTGACAAACTATCATTTATAACAAAGGAGCACTCTGGAAAGAAATTAGGCTAGGAATTCAAATAACTGAATTTCAGCACTACTTTTGGGATTAGCATTGGAAATATTTAATTCTCCACTGCCAATTATTCAACTAAAAAATGACAATTATCCATGGCCAAATGATCTCAAACACATTAAACCTTTAAAATTCTGTGATATTTGGAAAAGAAATAAAATTCTGTGATATTTGAAATTTGCTTCTAGTATCTAAATACAATGTTAGTATAATTGGCATATTTATTTATTCCACTTAACAACATAACATCTTATATTACTTTAGTCAACATATGCTTTCACATCCACATTTCTTTGATCCTTGAAATGAAGGCAGTGAAAAAAGTGGGACAAAGAATATTATTCACATCTTACACATGAAAAAGTGAAGTAGAAACTAACACAGACACAGATTACTTTATTTGTGCAAATCATACACTCTAAATTGTTTAGACTCTATACCAGTTTATAGAGTTGTATGTCCTTCATTCCAAAAGATATCTATCAAAATGTAAAATGTATGTGAATATTTAGTTCAAGCAAGTATAACAAAATATCCAGGAGTCCAAGGTTGAGGTTTTGATTTTCACTAAATCTGGCAATTTCTTTTGACTTCTCTTCTGTGGACTCCAGTCCCACCCATTCTGAATAAATGAACTATTGGGTGCCATCAAGATCATGTGAATTTCTGAAGATGATTAAGTGTACCATCATCACTCACTTTTGGAAACTAGCCTCAAGAAGCACATCTTGGTCAATGAGAAGATTCATCTGTGCATGTATGGAAGGCAGGCATCTAGTCCTATCACTTTGGCTTCTGTTGAGTCTAAGTTTAATGCACTTTCTTGTCAAGCTCTTGGTACAACAGCTAATGGAAATCCCACAACATTAAAAGGGTTAGGATCTTGGGTTAGACTCTTAACCTTCTGCTAGGATTTGATGGATAACTTGACATTTTAAAAGCATACTTTTCAGCTCAGGTTATTTGAAATGAGAAATCCAAGGCTAGGGTTAATGAAAATAGATTCCACCTTTCTCTCAAACTTAGTGTTAGAAGAACAGTATGTTTCTTTCCTTTCTAACAATAAATGACTAATGATCACCTAGGCACCAATGAGGAAGGAGAGATGTTAACAAATGTAACTCACTATGACAACTTTGAAACAGCTATGGCATCTCAAGGCAGCTAGTGAAAACATGTTAGAGCAGCTGCAGCTATTTTTTTTTTCTTTTTGTCACATTTGAGTTACGATGATCCATAAAATTCTTCTCACTACAGCCAGTCCAGTAGCAGAGGGCACTTGCTGGCATTTTCAGGAAGTCAACCGCAGTAGCTCATGTTTCCATGTCAGGGTGGTACCCAAAAGCATACATAGAGCCCACAGTGTTACCCAAAATTGTTTACAAAAAATTAGAATAGAAAAATTTTTTTAAAAAATCGATATAAAATCAAGCAAAATGCTACAAAGCAGAAAAAACAAACTAGGAACAAAAGGCAAACTCTCAAGAGCTAATATGTTAACAATGACATATATAAAACAAAATAATCGAATCTAGTCCACTTGGCCATTGTGGGACTTATATCAACATGTGACATAAAATCTCTTCAGAATAAAGTGAAGTAAATAACTTGTCCACAACTGGTATGCTGCCGAGTAGAGATCGAAATTTAGGTTCTCTGACTGCAAAGTAAAAATTAAGACTGTCATAGCAGTTTGCTTTTCACCCAGGAGTACTGGCCTGGGAACAAGAGGATCAAATTTAAAGGACTGGAATTAGGGGCATCTGGGTGGCTCAGTTGACTAAGCTCCCAAATCTTGATTTTGGCTCAGGTCATGATCTCATGGTTTGTGGGTTTGAGGCCCACACTGGACTCTGCACTGACAGTGTGAGGCCTGCTTGGGATTCTCTCTCTCTCTGTCCCTGTCCCTGTCTCTGTCTCTCTCTGTCTCTGCCCTTCCCCTACCTCAAAATAAATAAACTTAAAAAAAAAAAAAAAACGAAGCACATAGATAAATTTATATCTATGCCATATATAAGGCATACATATTAAATGTGTATATATATGTACATCTAGCTAAAATCAAAATATAATGTCAAAGCAAGTTTTATTCTTTTTTTTTTAATGTTTATTTACTTTTGAGAGAGAGAGACAGAGCATGAGTTGAGGAGGGGTAGAGAGAGAGAGGGAGACACAGAAGCCAAAGCAGGGTCTAGGCTCTGAGCTGTCAGCACAGAGCCCAACCCAGGGCTCGAACTTAAGAACCACGAGATATTGACCTGAGCCAGTAGGACACTTAACTGACTGAGCCACCCAGGTGCCCCAAAGCAAGTTTTATTCTTAAAACACAAGAGCAATTTCAGTTTCCAGAGTAGAGTTGAATGAAAAAAGCACAAAGCCGTAAAGCAGGAAGAAAACAGAAAGAGGGCCTTATCAGACTTTGTAAGTTATTCTGACTTTTACTCTGAATGATATGAGAAGGTGTTGTTGAATTCTGAGGGGAGGAGTGACATATGTAAATTACATTGAAGTAGAATTCCTCTCATTCCTGTTAAGGAAGAATCCTTTTAAGGTGGCTTCAGAAAGATCAATTAGGATGTTCCTGTAATAATCAGACCAACATGGTAGTGCTGAAAGTAAAACAGACAGGACTGGTTGGAGGATCCACTGTGGGGTGTAAGAGAAAGAGAAGCATGAAAGATGATTCCAAGTTTTGGTTCATCATTTTGTTTGGTTTTGTCTGAATAGTTTCCACAGATGAGGAATCCTGTGGGAGGAATAGTTTGGAGGGTGTCATTGACTTTGACGGTTCATGTGTAATCATGGAAAGTGGCCCTGAGCAAGGAAGAGGAGTGAATAAATGTAGCACATTGTTCCATTGAAGTGGTTTCCCAGTCACAGGATCCTCTTGTGAACTGGGTTTTGTGCACACAGCATGGATAGGCAGGGATAAGAACAATCATGCTGACATCGCAGGTATAGCACAATCGAGTGTGTCGCACTGAGGAACTAATTTTATGAGTAGTTAAGGACAATTACAGGCAAAGCCCTACTTTGTCTCATGATAACATTTAAAAATTGAATATCCTGCAAAATGATAAAAAAGATAATGGTAGGGAGGTGGAGGGTCAATAAAACTTTGACAAACTAGGAACCAAGTAAATTAGAATCATTAGCTAAGAATCCTACCCTAACAACATAATCCTAGCACCTCTCAATGATTCTTCTAACAGGTATAAATGAAAAACCACCTGATGATAACATGCATTTTTTTCCCCAATTTCACATTAGTTAAAAACAAGAAAAATAATGATTGTTAAGATAGCTAATATGAATGGATACTGAACTTGTCCTGGGTCTTTTCTATGCACTTTTCACACATATACTCTTTCTATCCTCACAGTATACCTATGAGGTACAATATATGATCATTTCTGTTGTATTGATGAAAGATCTGACACAAAGAACTTCCCATAAACTGGAGTATAGAATTTACTAGAATCAATAGATATTCAGATCAACCCCCTTGAACCGCAGAAGTTGAATCTATCATAATGAGAACTGATCCTCAAAATGACAAGCCCAAGACCCTGGAAAAATCCTAATTTTCAAAGAGTTTATTGTTAAAGGAAACTGATCATTTGGGGCTTAGAAGGATTACAATTTACAGCTACTAAGAGAATAAAGGTATCCTATCTATGCCAGATAGGGAGGAAAGGAAGTGGGCTGAACTTCTATTACTTATGTTAATAAGGACATTTGGTTTATCCAAATATTCATTTCAAAAATTCTGATTTATTGGGGATGAACTGAGTAAACAATCCTGTCAGTTCAGTTATATTTTAGTGACAGGGTTTCTTGACAGGTATCTTATCTCAACGAACATAAAATCCTTTCATTCTCTTTACCAGTGTTGTGCTTCATTTTTTGAAGTTCAGCTTCTCACAAGAACTATGAGAAAATGTAGGAAAATCTAGGTATCCCAGAAAACTGAGATAAAAAAAAATTATCTAATCCTTGAGCATGGAAAGAAATCATAAAAAATTGGTTTTAACATCTTGTTGATAACAGGAATATGCAGATAATACCCACTCCGTCAAAAAAAAATGAATATAGAAAAAAAATCAGCAAACATTATACAAGGGTCAGATGATATAAATAAACAGCTATTTATAGGATATTCACCAAGAATATTTTATTAGGAACAATTTTTATGTTGTATTAAATGAAACAAAAGAGACACAAATCTATTTATGTTGGAATTCGAATCATATTTTAAAGATATATCACACAAGATATGTGAATATATTCTAGTCACTCTTGTGTTGTGAGAAAAGGGAATACAGTGTTCTGTAATTTTCTTTCAGTTTTTTGTCATCGTTACTGGGAAAATACATTACTTCTCCAAGTCTTTTAACAGACATTTTAAAACAATATATAATAATGAAATACATAATATGTCTTCCTTTAGCTTTCCACAAGTGAGTCATATATTACACTCTCTTGTAAACCGTGAGAAATTCATGAAAATGAAGCTGAAAATGAAATCATTCCTTTGGTGCCAGTGGTTAACAGGTGCTCCCACCAATCAAATGTAAGTTAAATACGAAGGTGTGCTTAGTGTCACAACTCACAACTTTACTTGAAGTATCAAAACTTACAGTGTAAACTCAAATAATTATATTTGGAGAAAGCTTAAAATATAGTTTCTGTGGGAGCTACTGGGGGTTAGCTTAGCTGGTTAAGCATCTGACTCTTAATTTTTGTTCAGTTTGTGATCCCACAGTTTGTGGGTTTGAGCCCCACATCAGGCTCTGCACTGATGGCACAGAGTCTGCTTGGGATTCTCTCTCTCTCCCCCCCCCCGCCCCTCCCCCTGCTTGTGTTCACTCACTCTCAAAATAAATACACTTTGAAAAAAATATATAGTTTCTGTGGGTTATGGCTAGTGTCAATTTGAAACAAGCTGTTCACAGGGAGAAACTGAGCTTTCAAGAAAAGAGAGCTTAGTTTCTGGAAACCCTGAGCTCCCCATCTGGGAAAGGAGTAGGGTGGTTTAGATGCCTGAGGTCTCTAGGTCTGATCCTTTACCTATCACTTTATTAGAATCCTAGCCACAATTTTATTGTCAAACATAATAATTTATTTGTTCTAAGTGAGTTATTTTGCTTTCATTACATAATTACATTTCATATTTTAATAACACATTGACAGTGAAGGCCACTAAGGTCTTATTTTCAAGTTCAATAAAATTCCTAAGGAAAGGCCAGACTCTTCTATAGATCTATCATTAATACTCTTAAGTGAACAGCAGTCTTTAAAGCCCACAGGTTGTTTAATTACCTAAGTATATGTTTCCAAGCAAGGTCCACACTCTATTCAATAATTCATGTAGTGACAAATAAGTGAAATGATTACTCATTATATCCTCTTCTGTCTATATATAAAATTTAGATTTCTTCTTCCTTCTTTCTTTCCTTCCCTTCCTTTCTTCATTACTTTAACTGAAAACATTTATGTTATATTATAGTCCAGTACATTTGCATGCTATATGTTTTATATATAAAGATATATACACATATTTATGAGATCTCAGTATAGTGACTAAGGCAGTCACATTTATAGAAACTAAAAAGCAATTTCATGAGATTTTCTAGGGAACTGATTTTTCCTCTCTTAACATTACCTAGGGCATTTCTATTGGTTGCACAATTGAAGATAGCCCAGTGTCACCAACTTACATGCTATTCACTGGAAAGAGGAAACAGGAAGTGGACTACTAGCAGCTATTTGTCTGTTTAAGGGTACGATTGAGAGGCTGTACCAATCACAACTGCTCAGTTCTAGCTGCCAAAATTTAACACACGGTAATGTCCAACTTCAAGGGAGGATAGGAGGCTAATAACGGTAGTCTCTAGCTAAATTATACATGCTCAGCTAAACCTTAGATATTCTACTACCAAATTGAAGACGAGGAGAATGGATGTTGGGATATATATAACTATCTCTGACACATTACCTTATTTTAAAAGTCAAGTGTCTGGGATTCAGGGGGAAGAAGGAATGGCAGAAAATGTGTAAACATCCCTTAGAGAATTCTAAGTAGCACTACTTTTAGATTTCTGCCTTCATAATTTATTTCCTTGGAACAATACGATATATAACATCTGTCATTTTTTTTTAAACCTTGAGCCTTGTGGGTCCTGAAAACTCTATCTATAGGCCAAAATTGGATAAAAATAACTTTAGCCAACATTATTTTAAGAAAACATATTTTATTTGCCAATTATCAATGCCTATTTTTTTTTTACATTTTTTAAATGTTTATTTTTAAGAGAGAGACAGAGTGTGAGTGGGAGAGGAGCAGAGAAAGAGGGAGACAGAATCTGAAGCAGAGAGCATGATGCGGGGCTCAAACCCACAAACTGTGAGATCATGACTTGAGCCGAAGTTGGACACTTCACTGACTGAGCCACCCAGGAGCCCCTATCAGTGTCTATTTTTTAAACTAATAAAATATTATAATGTAGATTAGTATAATGTAATAATTTTAATAAGAACCAATTTCTCAGACTTGAAAATTAACAGATTCCTACTTGGAAACAGAGCATTAGGTGACATGTGGGGTGAAAATAGATTTGATTTACACAAAAATCATATCTGAACATCATCATTCCCAAGAAAGAAGGGAAGTAAGAGAAAAGTTATAAAAGTAGTCTGGTCTTATTTGGAGCAAAATAAGAAGTGTAATTTAATGGAAAACCCATTAAAGAGTAGCAGCTCTTCACACTGCAACAGAAGTGCATTCTTATCTAGAAAAGAAGAATGTATGGGAAGATGGGAGGGATAACACTCAACATGTCAAGTAATTTTTTATGTAGAACACAGTGAGTGGTGTCTTTTTCTTCAGTAAAAGAAGAGTGAGTTCAAACAATGAGATACAGGGCACAGAGACCCAGCTGTATATATATGCTCCATAGCAGTGGTTCCCAAATCTGGATTTTTCTTTCTAAAAACCTAGAGTCCTATTTATCATAATTACAAATTAAGTCCAGTTGTAATAGCTGAACCATGCCTACAGGTTTTTCTTGGCTATTAGCTTTCAGTCTTAACACCCCAATTAGTACTACAAAACTATCTCTTTCTCATTGGATATGGTCTAGTGGGACCCATTAATCAGAAGTCCTTCTTC
Source organism: Leopardus geoffroyi (assembly GCF_018350155.1). NCBI lineage: Eukaryota > Metazoa > Chordata > Mammalia > Carnivora > Felidae > Leopardus > Leopardus geoffroyi. Next base: position 81,083,940 of record NC_059329.1, read on the forward strand.
ATCTATATTAAAATAATATATGATACACAGAGGAGGCCAAAGGTGCTTTCTCTTTGTAATTAAAAGTAAAGAAGACCAGAGACCCTGTAGCTATTTCAGACCAGACCATTTATATTACTAGACCATTCCAGAAGTTTTTCCTTTCCAACCCTTCAGTGTTAATTGCTTGCCAGCCTTCCCATCAACTCTATGAAATCCTTCTCCATACAATGAAATTCTTCTAACTAAATTTAAAAAGTACAGATTCTTAAGTCAAGCCTACTGAATGCAGTATCACTAAAGAGATTTTAGTACTCTCTATATTAATGTATATGATAGATGGTACCCAGAGAGCACCTATCCACTGACCAGCACTTGGCATTCTCTCCTTTAAAGCCTTGTTGACATTGACATCACCTGGAATTTTCTTAGAAATTTAGGATCTTGGAATTAGACTACTGAATTAGACACATTTTCACAAAATTCCCACGCACAAAAAGCACCGTTGAAGACAACAGTTTCAAAAAGAAAAGAAGAAAGAAAAGTGTTGGGGTCGGAGGCAGCAAAAAGTAAATGACAAACACAAATCCAGTCTGGAATATACAGTTTTAGATGTTCCCAGAGTTCCTTTGGTATGTGACCTTTCTATAAAATGGTAACTTTTTTTGTAGCTTCTATTTTTGTTATACTGAAAAGTTTGTTGTCGGATAAAAAAAAAAAGAAAAGAAAAAGAAAAAAGAAACCTAGCAAGAGTCTCCCTTCCTCAGGACTTTATAAACAATCTTAGAGAGTAAATTTTACTGACAAAGGGAAGGGGGCAAAGCTCCAAATGATTTTAACTTTCAGTCCTAGGTCAGAAGGGTCTTGATAAAGTTTTGAGAGACCAAGTATGATGGTTCAAGTAACTGTAAGAATAGCAGAAAATTTACTTTAATGTATAATTCAAAACATCACTAAGTTCCTTCAGACTTGAAATAAGTCAATTTTTAACTCGGGAAAGCATGGAAGGGTTTATATACTGGGAGTAGGGGAGGGGAAAGGGGAGAATAGGTGAAAACAGGGGCAAGTGTTGGCTAGTAACTGGAAACGCATTCTAAGAAGAGGGAAAAAATGTGTTAAACTGTCAGTAAGGCTTAATGTAAAAGAGTCTTGAGGAAGAAATACAGTGACTTAAATTCACAGTAAGAGTTTTACTTAACACTGCTAGCTCTGTACATAGGCATCCTGGGTTCAAATCCCAGCTCCAATATTAACCAGCTGTTTGACACTGGACAGTTACTTAACCTATATAAATTTCAATTTCTTTATTTAAAATCTGTGAATAATATTAGAGGGGAATTTTGGAGGGTCAAGCTTAAACTCGGAATTATTACATTATTTAAAATAAGTAAATGAAAGAGAACAATGCAGAACCAAGGCTGAAAGTGTGCCATAAACCAAGGATTCTGATTAATCAATGAAATTATGGGTAAAATATATTTGTCCTGGCAAAATAGAGATTTTTTTTGCCTGTTGTTATATCTAATAGAAAAAATTCTCAGATTTTCTACACATTGTACTCTGACTATATCAATTAGGAAAGATTGTCCAAATGATTCCTTAAAGCAGATACTCACAGCATTTATTTGGAGACTGCAAGGTTAGTCTTTGCAAAAAAAGCTGGTCTGAAACTATTCAATTACAGCAACCATCAAATATAACTGTTTTCATATAAAAACAAGTAATTCTTCATCACAAAGAAACTCTTAGGTAACAACTTTATGTTATTTTATTTTCTTGGCTGTGGATAGAATAAAGCTCCTGTGATGTCATCCTTTGTAAAGGCTGCTTTTTGTATGAATCTTCAGTAGTCACCACACTTGGATAGGATGTCCTCATTTGACCACGTACAGCATTTTATTGCATTTTATTTTATTGCACTACTTATCCCAACCTGTTTTGTATTGAAGTAATTTACATGTATTTGATAAATATTATTATAGTATGCTATTTTTTACTATATAGCATGATACAGAATCTATTATATAATACATAAACACTGGTCTTGGGGTGCCTGGGTGGCTTGGTAGGTTATGCATTCCAACTTTTGATTTCATCTCAGGTCATGATCTCATGGTTCATAAGTTCAAGCCTGTGTCGGACTATTGGCTGACAGTGCAGAGCCTGCTTAGGATTCTCTCTCTCTCCCTCTCTCTGCACCGCCCCTCCCACTCATGCTTTCTCTCTCCCAAAATAAATAAACTTAAAAAAAAAGATTTAGGGCGCCTGGGTGGCGCAGTCGGTTAAGCGTCCGACTTCAGCCAGGTCACGATCTCGCGGTCCGTGAGTTCGAGCCCCGCGTCAGGCTCTGGGCTGATGGCTCAGAGCCTGGAGCCTGTTCCCGATTCTGTGCTTCCCTCTCTCTCTGCCCCTCCCCCGTTCATGCTCTGTCTCTCTCTGTCCCGAAAATAAATAAACGTTGAAAAAAAAAAATTAATAAAAAAAAAAAAAAGATTTAAACACTGGTCTCTGCATTCATGAAGAACAGGTGTTATTCTATATGATTTAAATTTGATAATTTTTATATTATTCTGTAAAACCTAGAACAATACTGGAAAAAATTAGGAATTCAGTGTACAATTATTTCTTAAAATGTCTGAATAAATGAAATTTACTATATGTATAGGCTAAATAAATATCAGAATATCCATAGACAGTCTTTCATCTAATAAAATGTTCCCTCTTTACCTATTTATTAAAATTGTTAAACTGTTTTCCTGAAATACATACTAAGAAGAGATGTATTAAGATATATTAAACTTTAAATACTGTATACATAATTAACCAAGACAATCAACTAACTGGAATTTCTCAAGTTTCATCATTTAAGATGAAATGAAATAAATGAAATGAAATAAATGAAAGGCAAAATGAAATGACATAAATCACAGAGATAAAATCATTCAAAAACATCTCAGAGGTGTCTTGGACTCAGTACGCATGTGACTCAAACTCCTACCCTTATTCCATCTGCAGACAGCCGTGAGAATCTATTTTCAGAATGATGACCCTGAAGCACTCTATCACATTATGAAATAACCCATAATCTTCACTCCCATATACTTAATGAGACAAGAAGATGGAATGATTTATTTTAGAGAGATTTACAGCCACAAGAGTTGGACCAAAATTGGTTTTCTTCTTAAAACTCAGGAGGGTTCTCTCTAGATCAGTGGTTAATAACCTTTTTATTCTTTCAGCCATCTCCCTTTGAGAATCTGATGAAAGCTATCAGTTCTCTCACCTGAAAAATACATATGTATAGATACAACTTTTTTCTTTAACATTTAAGAAGGCCCAATGTTCCTCTTAAAAATAGCCATCCTTATACTTTAAAAAAATTTTTAATGTTTATTTATTTTTGAGAGAGAGAGAGAGAGAACGCACACACATGAGTGGACAAAGGACAAAGAATCCAAAACAGGATCCAGGTTCTGAACTGTCAGCACAGAGCCCATTGAGGGGCTCAACCTAATGAACTGTAAGATCATGACCTGAGACAAAGTCAGATGCTTAACCAACTGAGCCACCCAGGTGCCCCCCTTACACTTCTTACACTACTGAGAACATCCATTCTATACTACAGTAATTGTAATTAGGAAATTCAGCTTTGTTCTCCAGGGTGACATAGATTTCCATTTTTCCTTGATTTGTTTAATCACTGGAGGAGGAGAATGTGTTTCTACCACTTGGTGTTAAAGGAGGATCTTATTCCACTTCCTCTGTGTACAGAGAGATCTGGAGCCTTGTGCTATATTTCTGTGAGGATCTAAACGATGAGATCCTAAGGTAGCTAGGTCTTCCATGCTTATTTATAGCTCTTGTCCAAGAGAGGTTCCTGTACTGTACACTGCTTCCCAAACTTTTTGAATGTTGCTTCCAAAATCTGATAGTTCCCTCAGTGTTAATCCCATATTTTCAATAAAAATTTCAAATGAACAACACTCCTCCCTTTCCAAGTCCTCTTGAAACTATAGGAGAGACATGCATTGGCTTTGCTAGTCATATATATATATATATATATATATATATATATATATCCCTACAACATGTAGATATAAAAACCAGTTGCAGGCTACATGCAAAGGAATAAAACTGCACCACTTTCTTACACTATGCAGAAAAATAAATTCAATATAGATTAAAGATGTGAGATGTGAAACTATAAAACTCCCAACGGAAAACATAGGCAGAGATCTCTTGGACGTCATCACCCTTAGCCACATTTTTACGGATATGTCTCCTCAGGTAAGGGACACATTTAAAGCAATAACAACCTATTAGTATTACACCAAAATAAAAAAACTTTGCATAGCAAAAGATATCATGAACATAATGTCAAGACAACCTACTAATGGGAGAAGATATTTGCAATGATATGATATGAGAATGATATATCCAATAAGAGGTTAATATCCTAAATACATAAAGAACTTCAACTCAACACAAAAATAACAAAAAGTCCAATTAAGAAATGAGCAGACTTGGGGCACCTGGGTGGCTCAGTCGGTTAAGTGTCTGACTTCAGCTTAGGTCGTGATCTCACAGCTCATGAGTTCTAGCCCCACATCGGACTCTGGCTGACAGTTTGAAGCCTGGAGCCTGCTTTGGAATCTGTGTCTCCATCTCTCTCTCTGCTTCCCCACTCATGCTCTGTCTGTCCCTCTCTCTCAAAAATAAACATTAAAAAATAAATGAGCAGACTTGAATATTTTTCCAAAGAAGACATACAGATAACCAATAGACACATGGCAAGATGCTCAACATCACTAATCATCAGGGAAATACAAATCAAAACCACAATGAGATACCACCTCACATCTGTCAAAATGACTGAAATCTAAAACACAAGAAACAGGTGTTGATGAGGCTGTGGAGACAAAGGAACCCTCATTCACTCTTGGTGGGAATGCAAACTGGTATAGCCACTGTGGAAAACAGTATGGAGGTTCCTCAAAAATTAAAAAAATAGTAACACCAAATGATCCAGTAATTCTACTAGTTGGTATTTATCCAATGAAAATGACAACACTAATTCAAAAAGATATATGAACCCCTATGTTCACTGCAGCAATTAATTACCATGGCCAAGACAGTGAAGCAACCCAAGTGATAACCAATTATCAACAGATTAATGGATAAGGGGGATGTGATATGTGTATACACACAAGGACACACACATGCGTGCATGCCCACACACACAATGGAAGATTACTCAGCCATAAAAAAAAAAAAAAAAAAAAAAAAAAGAAATCTTGTCATTTGCAATGACATGAATAGACCTAGAGGGTATTACTAAGTGAACTAAGTCAGAAAAAGACAAATACCATATAAGTTATATGTGAAATCTAAAAAACAAAAACAAATGAACAAACAAAACCAGACTCTTAAATACTGAAAACAAACGGGTGGTTGTCATAGGAAAGGTGGTTTGTCATAGGAACAAAATAAAGACAATTAAGACACGTAAACTTCCAGTTACAAAATAAATGTCACACACAAAAAGTTAGTTACATGAGAAACAGTCTAGCTGTGTATTATCCATTTCACTGGTGCACAAGGCAGCAGGGTATAGTTGAACGTAACATATGCAGCTGCCAACTCTAAATTTAGTTATAGCTACCCCCTTCCAATCTTTCCGACTCCATCTCTAACTTTTGGCAACCACTGATCTAGTCTCCACTTAAATAATTTTGTCATTTTAAAAATGTGACATGTAAACTTTTGATACTGACTTTTTTTTTCATTCAGCATGATTCCCTTCACACCCATCCACAATTGTATTAATAAATTGTTCCTTTTTATTGCTTCATAGTATTTCATGATAGTTTATTTCACCATGCACCCAATAAGAACATTTGAATTATCTGCAAATAAATATTTTTTATTACAAGTAAAGCTTATTAGATAACTCATGTATAGGTTTTTATGTGAATACAAGTCTTCATTTCTCTGGAATAAATGTCCAGGAGTATAACTGCTGGGTTGTATTAGTAAGTATGTGATTTCTTTTATATGAAATTGCCTGACTGTTATCCAGAGGAGCTGTACAATTGTGCATATCCCACCAATAATGTATGAGAGATCCAAGTTCTCTGCATCCTTGCCAGACCTGTATTATCACTGTTGGTAATTCTACTGTTTAATAGCAGAATATCTCAACCTGCTCTTAATTTCTATTTCCCAAAGGCTAATGATGTGGAACATCTTTTCATATGTTTATTTGTTATATGCATATCCTCTTCAACAAGATGTCTGTTGATGTGTTTGGCCATTTCAAATCAGATTACTATTAATTTTTTTGCTATGGATTGCTGAGGGTTCTCCATATATTCTAGAAATAAGTCCTTTCATTATATACATGGTATGTAATATTTCCTCTCAGTCTATAGCTTTTCCTTTCATCCTTTTAGCAGGGTCTTTCACAGAAAAAATGTTTTTTTTTTTTATTTTGATGAAAACATATTTATCAAATTTTCACTTTATTTATCATGTTCTTAATATCATATCTAAGATCTCTTCCCTCAGTCCAAGCCCTGAAGAGTTTCTATCTTCTTCTATTTTTTTCTATAATTTTACACTTAACATTTAAATTCAAGATCACTAAATTTTGCGCTAAATTTGTATACTGTGTGAAGTTTAGGTTGAGTTGTTTGTTTGGTTTTACCTGTTGATGATGATCCAACATCAATGGTTGAAAGGCTATCTGAAAAGCTATTTATCCTCCAAGGAATTATAAAAAGCAAATATGGATTTTTTCAGGTATCGAAAACAAGTAAAGGAACTGAAACATTTAAACAGAATAGCTGAAATGCTTGAGAACTTTGGAATATGATAGCTAAAACCTCAGAGAAAACAATTTTTTAAATTATTTTTAGATTTTATGGTGCAACAAACTTTAAGGACAAAATCAGGTCAGGCTAGAAACTTCTATAAATCAAATTAACAAAACAAAAGAGCTCTGTAATTTCTTAGCTGTAGAACTGAAACACAAAAGCAGCACTGGTAGGGGCACCTGGACGGCTCAGTTGGTTAAGCGTCCGACTTTTGGTTTCCACAAGGTCATAATCTCGTGGTTCATGAGTTCCAGCCTCATGTTGGACATGGGTGACAGCATGGAGTTTGTTTTGGATTATCTCTCTCCCTCCCTGTCTCTGCCCCTCCCGGGCTCTCGAAAGAAAGAAAGAAAGAAAGAAAGAAAGAAAGAAAGAAAGAAAGAAAGAAAGAAAGAAACATAGAAAGAAACATAGAAACAAAGAAAGAAAGAAAGAAAGAAAGAAAGAAAGAAAGAAAGAAAGAAAGAAAGAAAGAAAGCTGGTAGATTAATACATTAAAGAGATAATTCTTTTAAGTTAAGAATTTTCCTAGATGTACTGCATCATCCCTAAACTTCTAAAATTACTTATGGCTTAATTTATATGTAAGAATAGCATGTAAACACAGTATAAACACTTTCAGATTCTCTTGGAAGATAGATTATGTCAACCTTAGTATCTTTGCCTTTTTTTCTAATGCAACTTTATGTCTTTTGGGGTGCAGGAAAAATAAATCCTCAAGAAATACTTCATGTTTTCATGCAACTAAGAAATTTCAGCTTGGTTTAATGCACAGAGCAAAAATTTGATTACAAAGGGAATTAAGATTTGGCTACACTAATTATTAGCTGTATATTCTTAAAGCTTTCTCAAACCTCCTATTATAAATAAATAAGTAAATAAATAAGTAAATAAATAAATAGCACATTAGCTTAGATATGTTTATTAACTTGATGTAATTCATTTGTACAGTGGGGAAAAGAAAATTTTAGCTTGCAGGATTGTTGTGGTAAAGGATTGGGACTTTGAAGACCACATAATAAGGGATCAAAATACTAGTTTCATGTTCCTAGCTGCCCACCTATTTTAGCATTCCACTTCCATGTTATCATCGTCTTCGGATCCACCTTCCAAGATTCTAAAGACACTTATTATTCATTTTCTCTTCCCCACTAAACACTATGAAAAAAGTCCCATTTTTCCTTTGTTTACCTATATAGTTAGTCCTCCAAATTTCTTGTTATTTAGCATAGACTGGTATAAATATCTGCCCCAGTCAAGTAAGGTAGATAGGAAATGAAAAATGGAAGTTCATTTAATTGTTTTGTTTTGCTTTAAAGTGTGTCCCTGTAGTTATCGACCACTCAAGGGCAAAGTAACAATATAACTTGTTTTTTTTTCCTCATCTAATTTTCCTCTTCACTTCTGTGAAAAGAAACAAGCTGCATGATTTTGCTCAATGTGCAATTGTTGGATTTACTCAAGGGAAGACTACATAAAAGGGAATTATAATGATAGAAAGCTAAAAACAAAAACCTGACTCAATAATTCACAATCTTCAGTACTTGATATTGATTTTATAACTGCATGGGAATGGCTGAATCCTGAATAGTTAGGTCCTGGGCTAAGTGATAGCTCATTTTTTTCCCACCGCTGTACTGGTACTTATTTAGTTTGTAGATTTTGGAATATGGGAACTATACTTCTGAACTGTCAGAAAGTCATTGGAGAGATAAATCAGCTCTGCTTACATCGCTGCCCATTTTTCTGGATCACATTTTACATACAGGTTGAACAATATGTGACTGTCATTTTATTAGGTTCAATAAATAGAATATTGGCAGTTTCATGTGGTTTATCCTAACACATGAAACAGATGCATATGTTCATTCATGGCAGAACTCCTTCAAATATGATCAATATATTTGGAAAAAAAAAACATAGGCTATATATTAATGGTCCATTTAGTATCCCTTCCTTCAAGAAATAGTTGAATATTTGGCCCACTCTATGCCAGACAAACTACTATGCACTTGGAATTGAAGATTAGCCAACATCACCACTCTCATGAAGTTTAAACTCTAGCAGATAAGTATTAAGATAAAGGAGAAGCATACACTAGTTAAGCATAATATATTTATAGTGTATTAAATACTAACAAAAACTAGGAACAAATAAACAGGGAAATCAGATATGGTATAAGCAGGTATTATAATTTTAAAGTAAGGTATATGGAAAAGGCTTCAAACAGGAAAGAAAATATCTAAAGGAAGAGAAGAAGCAAGCTATGCAAATGTCTGTAGGAAAGTATTCCCAGCAGAAGCAAGTAAGCAAGAGTAGAAGAGGTCAGAATATAACAGTGGGGCCATCTCAGGGAAGGCTTTGTAAATTAAAGATGTGGCTTTCACTGTAAACGAGTTGGGAAGCCATCATGGCTTCTGAGTGAAGAAGTAACATTACTTATTAATATTTTAGGAAATCAGTCACCCATTTTGGGTATAGACTTGGAAGCAGAAAAGAAGAAGGAAGTTAGTAAAAGAAGTTAGCATGGTAGTATAATTATCCAGATAAGATATGATGGTGGCCTACAGTGAAGTAAAAGTAAAGGTAGTTTAGGGGCATCTGGCTGGCTCAGTTGGTTGAGTGTCTGACTCTTGATTTTGCCTCAGGTCATGATCTCATGGTTTGTGAGTTCAAACCCCACATTGGGCTCTGCACTGACAATGCAGAGCCAGCTTGGAATTTTCTCTCTCTGCCCCTCCTCTGTTCACACTCTCTTCCCCTCTCTCTGTCTGTCTTTCTCTCTCAAAATAAATGAATAAACTTAAAAAAAAAGTGGAGGTAGTTAAAAAGGGTTGGATTTGATAGAAAGGATATGGGAAGTGAATAAACGAGAACTTTAAAGACAACTCCAAGACTTTTGGCCTGTGCTATAAAACAAAGTTTTAATGAAATGAGTGAAAAAAGAATGTGGGAGGAGTAACTTTGTCATAGAAAGAATACCAAGAACTTAGTTTTGAATATGATAAATTTAGTAAGTCAAATGTCTCTAACCTCAATAATGAGTATGACCTAAGATGAGAAAGGAGCCCCTTTCTACACCCCTGGTTTAAGACTCATAGAAATTAAAAGAAAGGGTTCAATGGCAACCCAAGAGGATAGGGATCTGGATATTGCACAACAGCAACGTGAGCCCAGAAGATCAGCAGCAATTTGTTTGTGCTGTAACAGTACCTGACGTACATATATCTTAAAGCATAATGGCAGCTGTTTCATTCGTTTCCAATTCTCACACAAACTTCTATTTTGCTAACCCTAATCTAAAAACATACTGGGAAAGGAGTTTTGGTAAAGAAGTTCCAGCTTAGTCCAGATGATAGAACATAACACCTCTAAAAATGGGCAGTGGTCTATGCATGTCTGATATTCAGAGATGACTGGGCTTTAAACATATATTTGGGTGGTCAGCTAGCAATAGTATTCAAAGTCAAGAGGCTAATGACATCACCCACTGGATGACTATACACAGAAGAGAGAAAATGTCTGAGAACTAAGCCCTGAGGCACTCCAAATTTCAGAGGTCACAAATTTGAGAAGGAATCAGAAAGGCTAAGTTGTAAGAGCTAGAAAGATAGGAGGGGAATCAAATGAATGTGTAATGTCATAAGTTAAGTGGAGGAAAACAATAGGGTCTAGGAAGAAAAAGCGATCATTTGCCTTCTCTCTCCACAACTGGTAAATCTCACACAGAATGTGCACTGCAGTTTTTAATCCAACTTCTTTACACAGACATAATAGACTATGGGATAGACTCGGTTCTAGAGTTTTTTTTAAATGTAAAAAAAAAAAAAAAAAATATATATATATATATATATATATATATATATATATATATATATCTGAAATACTTTTAAGTATTGTGTCCAGATGGAATACAGAATGATGTTTAACGTAAAAATAAATGTTGATGCAATTATCATCTCTGTTCACATTCTGCAGACATTTCACTGATACTGAACATCATCTGCAGATTCTTGTTTACTGAACCCCACAGGTCAGACAGGGAAGTTGCAAAGAAATAATAAGCAGCATATTTTAAAGAAAATCACTCTCCTGAATTCCTTTCTCTTCTGAATTCATTGATTCCCTATAAAAGAAGGTTCCCACAGCTCAAGCACTGTCAAGTATCAATTGTTTTCAAACTACACTCTTTCATGATGTCATTAGGCAGTTGCTCCTACACAGAAAGAACTGACTCCAGAGACAGTTTTCTATTTCCAGCTCTCTAGAATCACTTAACTTCTTTTTGTCTTTTAAAAACAGGGGTAAATTGTCCCTCAGCCAATCTCTCAGAGGTGATGTGACTATCGATAAGACACTGTCTGCAGATCAATTTGATTCGCACGCGCACACACACACACACACACACACACACACACACAGCATGTTTTCAAAGCACCTGAAGAGCAAACCAGTGGAATTAGATTTTCCTCATTTTCACAGATTGAGGATAAGGGAAAACCCATGTTGCCTGGAATAGGGAACCTAATATTTCTTTGGTTGTATAAAGGACTAAAGGAGGGTGGCCTGCATGTCTGAGAAACCTCTTCTGATGACTAGAAGAGATTTTTCCAATAGTTCATGAGTCATTTACATCACTTTAAGATAAAAACAAAACCCTGAAATGCCATTACTTCTTGGAAAGTAACCCCTTAATTATGCCCTGTTTATGTCAGGTTTCCGAGGTTTTAAATCTAGGAGTAATTCTAGTATCTTTCTTCTCTACTCACCTGATTCAATCCATCTCCAAATCCTGTTCATTTATACTCTTAAGCATATTGCTAAGTCCCCTTTTTCTCCCTTTTCCTCGTTATTATTCTTCTTCAAACTACCATCATTCTGTCATCTTGATTATTGTGATGGGACTCTCATCTGGCTTCCTTCCCTTTATTCTTCTATTTCTATACCCTCAAGATATATGCCTACATGGTCCTCTTTGATCTTTCTTATTCTTTCTAGCTTACCCTAACCATGACATTCTCCTGAAGAAGAGAGCTTTTGCTACAGTCATGTTGAAGTACTTAGGATTCTCTGGAGGTACAATGTTCACATTTCTAGCTTTTGCAAATGTGATTTCTGCCAGGAACTCCCTCTCTACCTTCACATGGGAGACAGCAGAATTTAGTTGACACAGGCAAAAGATTTGATACCTATATACTTAATGTTCAAATCCCCAACTCCACCCCCTTCATAAATACATATTATAAAACACTGTTCCTTTGCTTTAAAGTAGAAATAATACCTACTTTCAGAGTGTTTATATAGATGAAATAGAATTTTAACTTATGTAAAACATAATCATCCCCAGCACATAGTATGGGCTTTCTATTATTAACTATTATGATTTTTATATTTTGATCCCTTTCAACTCCCCCTTTTTTTAAAACATTCCCCCCTTTTTTGTCATGCCCAGCACACAGCCCAGCATGGGGCTTAAACTCATGATCCTGAGATCCAGAACTGAGCTGAGATCAAGAGTTGGACACGTAACTGCCTGAGCCATCCAGGCACCACTAAACAGTTCTTTTTTATTCAGTTCTACTATCGGAGAAATTCCTCTCCAACTTCCATCAGACTACTTCACTGACACAACAAAGTTAAAGTTGTTTATTGAGCAGAAAGAATCAGATAGTTTGTAGTAGTTCTATCTTAGCAGTCTTGAGAGGAAATACTTATATTGAAATATTGAGTGGTTTTTCACTGTTTGTGTTTGTATAATTGGTGTTGATTGTACCTTGGTTATTACTAATCTCTCTTTCCTGAACCATACTGATTTCATAGCTCAAGATTTCATAGCTTTTGACACTGGAAACAACAGGTGTTGGTGAGGATGTGGAGAAAGGGGACCTCTCTTATGCTATTGGTGGGAATGCAAACTGGTGCAGCCACTCTGGAAAACACTATGGAGGTTCCACAAAAAGTTAAAAATAGAACTACCCTCTCATCCAGCAATTGCACTACTAGGTATTTATCCAAAGGATACCATAATACTGATTTGAAGGGGTACATGCACCCCAATATTTATAGCAGCCTTATCAGCAATAGCTGAACTATGGAAAGAGTCCAAATGTCCACCAACTAATGAATGGATAAGGAAGATGTGGTGTATACAAGGACATGGATGGAGCTAATGAGTATTATGCTCGTGTAATAAGTCAGTCAGAGAAAAACAAATACCATATTATTTCACTCACATGTGAAGTTTAAGAAACAAAACAAATGAATAAAGGGGGAGAAAAAAAGAGGCAAACCAGGAAACAGACTTAACTATGGAAAACAGACTGGAGGGTCGCTGGAGGGGAGGTGGGCAAGGGGATGGGTTATATAGATGATAGGTATTAAGGAGGGCACTTGTGATGAGCCCTGGGTGTTGTATGTAAGTGATGAATCACTAAATTCTACACCTGAAACAAAAACAAACAAAAAAATCATACCTTTTGTTTAAAATTGTACAGGAAAACTTGGGGTACATGGGCGGCTCAATCAGTTAAGCATCTGACTTCAGCTCAGGTCATGATCTTGCAGTTTCTGAGTTAGAGCCCCGCATCAGGCTCTGTGCTGACAGCTCAGAGTCTGAAGCCTGCTTCAGATTCTGTGTCTCCTCCTCTTTCTGTCCCTTCCATGCTCATGCTCTCTCTCTCTCTCAATAATGAATAAACGTTAAAAAAAATTTTTTTGAATTGTATAGGAAAACTTAAGTTGAATATTTGTTTAAATATCAATATTTACCAATACAAAGTTTTCTATAGAAAAAAAATATTTGTACTTACCAATACAAAGTTTTCTATAGAAATGTCAGTATTAATGAACTTCTACATTTCTATAATTACAAAATAACATTAAAGAGAAAATAACTGTGAAAATCACATCAATATTTAGTTTATAATCACAATCATATCAATATTTAGTCTAGAATCAATGGTTATATATATATGCGTGCATATATTTGTGTGTGTATGTATGTATATATATATCTTTTTTTCTGAAAGCATTTTCTCTATTGACTTTGGTCTATGTTGGTAGAACTATTTTAAAAAATGTATCTCTGGAGATAATCAGAGTTTAGCTTCAGGCATTTTGGAGAAAAATGAATTGGATTTCCTGGTACCTTAGCACTTATCCTTAGTGAGCAATTTAAAAAATTACCAGTATAAATTGTGTTTACCTCAGGAATAAACACTACCCAGCCCAGTGGGGCCAAATAAACAAGAGCAGAGAGCAGAGAGAACACAGAACTCTTTTTTCTGTTGTGTTTTCTGACTAACCTTAAGCAGCTTATCATATCTCACTTAAAGAAAAGACAGGGGGCTTGTTTTTCAGCTTTCAGACCTTTCATCTTCCACTTAGCTTAGTGACTTGTCCTTCTGGGGAGTCAGTATCTCTTATTTCGGGAGTTCACAGGTGCTTGATGCTCTGTGTAGTATTTAAATAGCTTAGCAAAATATGTTTTTAAAGGAATTGGAAGAACACTTTAGTTTCCATCTCAGAGTGAGTATCAAATAGATCCACAGGATATAAATCTGCTGTATTTAAACTTTTTAATAGCTAAGTATAGCGTTTGGTAACTCTGCAGATAGGAAGAGGATATTTGTGGCTCCAGGAAGGTGGCAGTGTAAAGTTCTCTCTCCAGAAGTGGAGTTAGATTTGGACCAACATAACTGTTTCATACTTTAGTTATGTAAAATAATGATAGAATATAATTATGCATCTGATTCTTCCATTTATTAATTTCATAACAGCAAGTGAGTTGAGTATTCTGACCTCCTTTGTCCATCTATAAAACGTGTGAAATCACCCTAAACTGACAGTTGTTCAATAAGGATCAGAATTAATTTTGTGAAGTCCCCTAGCAACAGGCAAATCTCATGATAAGTATACTACAAATGGCAGTTAAAATGATCGGGACAAGATGCTTTTGTTCTCTGAGGTTTTCTTCCCCTCAAATGGTGGAGATTAGATCCTTTTTTTTTTAAACATTTTTTTTTTAATTTTTTTTTTCAACGTTTATTTATTTTTGGGACAGAGAGAGACAGAGCATGAACAGGGGAGGGGCAGAGAGAGAGGGAGACACAGAATCAGAAACAGGCTCCAGGCTCTGAGCCATCAGGCCAGAGCCCGACGCAGGGCTCGAACTCACGGACCGCGAGATCGTGACCTGGCTGAAGTCGGACGCTTAACTGACTGCGCCACCCAGGCGCCCCGAGATTAGATCCTTTTTATTGCATTCTCTCTCTCAGATCTAAAATTGTATCATAAAGATTCTTTGTCACAGAGATACTTTGAAGATAAAACATCACATTCCCTGGGTGGAATTAAATTACAATGCCTGGGTGGCTCAGTCCGTTAAGCACCCAACTTTTGATTTCGGCTCAGGTCATGATCTCAGGGTTTGTTTCCTGGGATTGAGACTTGAGTATGGCTCTGCACTGACAGTGCGGACACTGCTTGGGATTCTCTCTCTTTCTGCCCCCCCCCCCAAATAAATAAGCTTCAACAAACAAACAAATACCCCATTAGATTCCATCAAAGGATATTTTCATTAAATGGAATATATTATTTTCCACCTCTGAAATTATATTTATGAAGATACATAAAAATCTAGACATCAAAGAAAATTGTGGTTTTACAGTCTTCTTACGTTTGAAAGAAACACTGATCTCACTTAACCACATGCTTACATTATAAAAACAAAAAAAAAAAAAAAACACCTGGTTGTTAAAAATAGAAATATGGAAAAAGAAATAAGCTCCTACCAAATCTTAAGATATTATTATGTTTTAAAATGATGCTGAATTTATCTTAGAAAGTCTGCAATTCCTCCAGGAGGCTCTGTTTCAAATTCTCTTTGAGATCAGATATGGATGGTATTCACATTTCACCCAAAACTAAGACAGAATCACAATTCAACATTGTATTTAAATACATATTCCTTACTTTAGGTAACTAATGATTAAATGGAACAAAGAAACAAGTTGTCAAATTGAGGCAACATGTGATGAAAACAGACACATCTGGACCTAGTGCTCGCTTCACTATTTTCTACCTTGATGAGTCATATCACATGTCCATCGTCTGTAAAAGAGAGCATTATTAACAGTTTCAATTTTATATGTAATCAGGTTATATACTGTTATGTGATAAACCAATGCGAAACTTGGAGGTGTAAAATAAGAGTAATATAATTGTGTTTATGAAGCTGCAATTACAGCACGACTCAGTAAGAATAGCTTATCTCTAAATGCCATACAAAGGCTAATCTTCACATTAACTTGACATGCAATTAATATCCCCAATTTATTCATGAGGAGACACTCTTAGAGGTAATAAATAACCAAAGGCAAATTACATAACTAAATAGAATATTTAAACTTGGTCAAGTCTTTGGGTCTTCAAAAACTACATATCACTCAAAGCCAAATCCTAAAGATTTGATAACAAAGGCTTTTGATAAACAGATTACAGCTCTCCAAACTCTAATGATATAATGATACTATGAGTCACTAAGAAGGAATTAACTTTGTAAACACTATGTGCATATATATATATGTGTGTGTATATATATATATATATATATATATATACACATACATATACTAATTTTATTTTCTTACATTATATTTTCTATGCAAAATGATTTATGACTTCCTAAAACCCGTTAACTGATCAAGTGATCCTCTTACTCCCTGAGTAAGAGGTGTCGTGGTCTAAAGATCATTGAGGTAAAATCTGAAGGTACAGATCAGAAGGTACAGAGGTAAAATCTGAAGGTACAGAGGTAAAATCTGAAGGTACATAATCAGGCAACTGATTATGGAATGAAAAAAAAAGAGCCTAAGTCCTTAACATCATTACCAAACAGCTGAATGGATACTAACAATTTCCATTCAGACTTTTTACCATATGGGAAAAATAACCCCCTTTTGTTCAAGCTACTAGAATGATGCTCTTGATTTCCTGAAGCTCAATACAATTCTGAACCCATGCAGGCTCTACTTCTTCATCCTCAAAACAGAGTCTTCCAGGGAATCTAATTTTTTCACTATAGTTCACAAAGATGTTCCTGTTCCCAACTCCTATGGTTAGAGAAAATACATTTCCAGATTTCACGGGAAAGTGCCAAAATTGTTTAATTTTAATCTTAGTAATAAAAATGAATTGTTTAATATGGAATTAAAGTAGGCAGGTTTTAAGCCAATGTAAGGCTTCTGAAATAAGCCTGATCTATTAATCAGGAGAAGGTCACATTAACAATCATCATTTTTGGTTTTATGCAATTCTGTTCCCTAAGTTTTTATTATTATTATTATTATCATCAATTGGATCATTATTGCTAAAGAGTTTCCCCAGGTTGTTTTTAAATACCTTGTTCTATATGTTGCATATAATGCCTCTTTTGGAGATTTACAAAGCATATTAATATATTCAGGTTTTGAGAACTTATGTAGTTTAATCAGGGATTCCAAATTATTTAATCACATCTCTGTATTGCTGCTGCTGGGTATAATACTTATTAATATCCTGGGAGTCAAAATTTTAGAAATGCTGAATTAAATATATTTTCTGAACAAGAAACAGTACTATTTTGTCTGAACAAAAACTTGCGAGAACAAGTTTCAGCTGCACATAAAAAATGCTAAAAATAATGTTATCTGTTTAAAACATAAATCCCCTTCACTTACTTGTTCTCAAATGTACATCAACTTACTGTTTATAAATTAATTTCAAACTGAAGTGCAATTAGTGATATAAAGTTGAAATAATTTTTCTAATATATAAGCATCACAAGAAAAAATTGCATATGCAGAAAATTATCTATGATCTCAGTGAATGGCAATTTCATTCTTCCCTTTGTTCAGGACAAAAACTTTGGAGTCATTCTTGAACTCTTTTTCTCATACCCCACATCAAAACTGTCCTCAAATACCTTCCAAATAGGGATGCTTGGATGGCTCAGTCAGTTGAGCAGCTGACTTGAGCTCAGATCATGATCTCACTGTTTGTGGGTTCGAGTCCCCTGTCAAGTTCTGTGCTGACAGCTCAGAGCCTGGAGCCTGCTTTGGATTCTGTATCTCCTCCTCTCTCTGCCCCTTCCCCACCCACACTCTGTTTCTCTCTCTTTCAAAAATAAATTTTTTTTTTAATTTAGGAAATACCTTCTAAATCTAAATTCACCAAATATATGCAAATTTTGACCATTGCTTGCCACTTACATTATTTCAACCTACGTCTGCATGATCTCCATCTCTCACCTGGATTACTTGAGTACCCACTGATTCAATTCACTGCTCTGTGACCACTCCATCCACAATATACAGTTGACCCTTGAAAAACATGGGTTCAAACTGCATGGGTCCACTGATGTGCAGATTTTTTGATAATATAGTATATCACTTGTAAATGCATTTTCTCTTATTAATTTTTTTAAAATTTTTAATGTTTATTTATTTTTGAGAGACAGAGAGAGACAGAGCATGAGTAGGGGAGGGGCAGAGCTCGACATGAGGCTCAAACCCACAAACCATGAAATCATGACCTGAGCTGAAGTCGGCTGCTCAACTGACTGAGCCACCTAGGCGCCCCCCCTTATGATTTTCTTAATAACATTTTCTTTTCTCTAGTTTACTTAATTGTAAGAATTATATGTATATGATAGTGGGGCGCCTGGGTGGCGCAGTCGGTTAAGCGTCCGACTTCAGCCAGGTCACGATCTCGCGGTCCGTGAGTTCGAGCCCCGCATCAGGCTCTGGGCTGATGGCTCAGAGCCTGGAGCTTGTTTCCGATTCTGTGTCTCCCTCTCTCTCTGCCCCTCCCCCGTTCATGCTCTGTCTCTCTCTGTCCCCAAAATAAATAAACGTTGAAAAAAAAAATTTTTTTTAAAAAGAAACAGCATACAAAATATGTGTTAACTGACTGCTTATGTTATCAGTAAGGCTTCCAATCAACAGTAGGCTATTAGTAGTTAAGTTTTGGGGGAGTCAAAAGATATACGTGGATTTTCAACTACACAGGGTATCATCAGTGTCCCTAACCCCTGCATTGTTCAAGGGTCGACTGTATTCAAACAGAACATCTAGAGTCATAACTCTTAATTAGAGTTCAGATCATATCACCCTTCTACTCAAAGCTCTTTGATGGTGTTCCAGCTCACTCAGAGAAGATGACAAATTTCTTAGAGGGAATAGTAAGCCTCTCAAGTTAGCCCTCAGACTTCACAACATGCAAAAAAAAAAAAAAAAAAAAATCTATGCCTGGATAGATTAATAAGATATTTCAGTGATAAAGAACTTGAGTATGTGGCAGAATGAGGATTATCTTGAGCTTAGGCCAAGGAGTTTAAACTAAATCTCTCTGTTTAAAAAATACACTTGTTATTTTAGAAGAGTTCCGGATTTACAAACAAACAAACAATGAAGTGACTACAAAGAGCCTCTTAATGTCTCACATCCAGTTTACCTTGTTATTAATATCTTACATTAAGTTGGTATATTTTTCACAATCGGAGACCCAGTATTTATATATTATTAATAAATAAAGTCCATAATTTATCTAGCTTGAGCCCTAAGTCAACACACAAAAAGTCTAACCAGTCTGAGACGGCCCTGCTGGATAAGCATGTATAGACACACTACCAAATGATTTCAACTGAGCCTAGTCTTCCAGCCACCACCGCAAGGTGTCAGATGTATAAGTGAAACTATTTCAACCCTTCCAGCCAGCCTAGCCAACAACTGAATTCCACGGAGTGAACATGGTCAATGCTACATGGAACAGAAGTTAGTCTAACTGAATCCTATCTAAATTCCTGAACCATATGATGATGAGATTTAAAGGAACAGTATTAATTTGGGGATACTTTGTTACAGATCAATCAATAAGAACAGTCCACCTCACCTAAAACATTAGAATGTAGACAGATGCAAAATATATTAGATGAAACATTTTAATTCGCTTCATAGACTAGGATGTTGCTCACTTCATTTTTCAAGTCCCTAGTCTTCCAGAAACAAATCTACTCTCCTCCCTTCAAAATGCCAAACCATGCTCTCTTTTTTCTGCCAGAGGCAACACTAGATTAATCGTAGAAGGAACATATTTTTGTACTGGAGTCTTGGCAGTTGCAGACTATGGAGTAAGTGAAGGAGCTGGGGACACCTGCAAATTAGAACCGCCATGAGACACATAGTCATAGTAACTGTTAGGAAGCAGAAGGCACGGTTGGAAAGGCCTAGATGACAAACACAAATATCTTTGAGAGGGGGATCTACAGGGATGGGAGAAGCCAGGTAAAACAAGTTGTGACAATAAGATGTGGCCCTGAACCTGGCTAAAATCTATGTGAGACTATCATTCTTCTCATAAGGACAGTAAAACTCTCCGGGTGTTGGCTGAGTTAAGCTTCAAAGACCATAAACTAAGGATATCTACATGGAAGGCAAGATAAAGGGGAAAAGAAGCAAAGTTGCTCTTTAGGTACTTGAGCAATATTATAAAATTTATAGAAGAGTAATATAAAGTTATATCAGAACTTTGTTTTCCAGGACAAATAAGGAAATAACGGTGCAAAACTGCCACAATGAGACCCACAGAAAAGTTATAGTCCTAGTTTGACATATTTTTAAAATTTATTTTAAGGTCTTAATGAAAGCCTAAAAGTCAAGTCTACTTATTTTCTTTACCATAGTTCCCTATGAAACTTTACCAACCTCTCCTCTCCTGGTAAGGAGAAAATGTTTTTAACGAGGTTGTTGCTAAGATTTGGGATATGCAGGATCACCTGTTGTGCTTCCACATATTTTTTTTTTCCAAAGCTTCATTTCTTACATGAGCAATGTGTTCTCTTTGGTTTGTGCTCAGGATTTCCTCCTGTGCCACTGCAGAGAGCTCCGCCAGCATCACAGAGTCTCCCAAGAGCCGGCAAGCATAAAAAAATGTGTATCACTGAGGAAAGTGTGTTTGTTAAAGTGATCTGATGCCTTGGAGGAAAAACAGCTCACAAATGTTTTTTGTAACTTTAATGTGGGGTAGTGCCACTACTTCAAATGCGTT
The DNA here is from genome assembly GCF_018350155.1 of Leopardus geoffroyi. NCBI lineage: Eukaryota > Metazoa > Chordata > Mammalia > Carnivora > Felidae > Leopardus > Leopardus geoffroyi. Next base: position 81,104,879 of record NC_059329.1, read on the forward strand.
ATTCCCCTCGATACAAGTATTATTTATGACACAGAGAAGCACAAATAAAATGAGATTTTTAGCTGGGAGTAGATTAAAGGAGACTATGTCCTAAAAGACTTTTCTCAACGTTGGCACTATTGACGTTTTAAGCTGGATGCTTCTTGGTTGTGGGGCTGTCTTCCGCACTATACATTGTGCAGAGCATCCCTGGCTTGAACCACTGGATGTCAGACAGCATTCAAGTTGTGAGTATGAAACATATCTCTGGACATTGCAAAATATCCTATGGGGAACATAATCATAACTACATGAGAAATACTCTCCTGTAGGTTAAGAGAGGTTCCCGTGGAAACAGAGCTTGGTTCACACCCAAGGTCTATCACTGTGGGATCCAAGTGAAGCTATTTTTTTTTTCTGCCTTTTATTTCCCAGTCTATAAAATGTAAATTGCAGGCAAAACTGTGAAAGTTTAAGTGGACCAAAAGATTACTGGTTCTCTTCAAAGGAAAACAGGTCATGTCTAGCATATCCTTTGAGGTTATCTGATTCTATGAGGGATCTCACCTTTATCTTTGAGTTACTTTACAAGTCTGTTATTTGTAGAAAACTGATAAAAAATGTTAAGTAACCCTTGATGACATGAACCAAATTGTGTCTGGTGGAATGCGACTGATTATTAGCTTGTAGATATTAGTAAGTTTTACCTGTGTTCCTGCCTGTTTTTAAATTCATTTCAGCATTCCTTATTTGACTACAGATGTATAAAGAGGTATGTAAATTCTCCTTTGAGCTTGTGGAACATCTTAGTATATTCCACTTTTATCAATGAATTAAACAAAATCTTCAAAATGTGTAGACTTTATATCAATATGAGGATACGGCTACATATGTTTTTAAATAACGATAATGACACAACTGATTTGGACGAAGAAATACTGAAAAAAATACATGCAAAATATTTGAATAGTCAGAGTCCTAAAATAATGATAATTGCTATTGTTATCACAGCCACTGAAAAATATTGAATATTAAAGACACAGCAAAATAAATCAACAGCATTACTAAACAAAATTTTGGTTATTTCATGTACATACTGACCAAACCATGAATTTAAAATATATCAAATAAGAGGTGCCTGGGTGGCTCAGTTGGCTAAGCATCTGACTTTGGCTCAGGTCATGGTCTCATAGCTCATGAGTTTGAGCCCTGTGTCAGGCTCTGTGCTGATAGCTCAGAGCCTAGAGTCTGCTTCAGATTCTGTGTCTCTATCTCTGCCCCTCCCCCACTTGCTCATGCTGTCTCTCTCTCTCTCTCTGTCCAATAAATTAACATTAAAAAAATTACAAGTAAAATATAATCAAATATATCAAATAAATAAAAAATATTAAGTAGAGTTGTTTTTTCCCTCTTTAATACTCAATATTTCCATTTCTAGGCAACCAGTCTACTATGAACAACTGTATGCTATTTGGGCAACCTAGAAGAAATGGATAAATACCTAAAAATGTACAACCTACCAAGACTGAATCATGAAGAAATAGAAAATCTGAACAGACCAATTACTAGCAAAAAGATCGAATCAGTAATCAAAAAAGTCCCAACAAAGAGAAGTCTAGGACCAGACAGCTTCACTGGTGAATTCTATCAAACATTTAGAGGAGATTTAATACCCATACTTCTCAAACTCTTGCAAAAAATATAACAGGAGAGAACACTTCTAAACTCATTTTATGAACCAGCATTACTCTGACACCAAAAGGCAGACAAGGACACTCTAAGAAAAGGAAATTACAGGCCACATTCCTGATGAACATAGATGAAAATATCCTCAACAAAATATTAGCAAACTGAATTCAACACTACATTAAAAGGATCACATACCAGGATCAAGTAGAATTTGTCTCTTGGTTGCAAAGACAGTTCAATATTTGCAAATCAATCAATGTGATATGCCTACAGTAACCAACATGAGAGGAGTAATCGGGAGAGATCATCTCAATAGATGCAAAAAAAGCATTTAATAAAATTCAGCATCCATTAATGATACAAACTATCAACACACTGAGTATAAATAGGAATACACTTTAACATAAAGCAGGAACATACTTCAACATAATAAAGGCCATATATGACAAGCTCACAGCTAACGTCATACTCAAGGGTAAAAAGCTGAAAATTTTTCCTTTAAGATCAGGAATAAGACAAGGATGCCCACTCTCACTAACTTATTCAACACAGTACTGGAGTCCTAGACAGAGCATTTAGGGGGATAAAACAGAAAAAAGGAAAAAAGAAATAAGGCATCAAAATTGTTAAGAAAAGATATTGAAGAGATATTTGCCTTCCCATGTTTATTGCAGCATTTTTCATGATAGCCAACATATAGAAACAACCTAAATGCTCATCAACAGAATAAAGAAAATGTTGGTGTGTGCATGTGGGGGGGGGGGGTGGTATGGAATATTAGTCACATGAAAGAAGGAAATCCTGTCATTTGCTATAAGATGGATGGACTTTGAGGGCATTATGTTAAGTGAAATAAACCAGACTGATAAAGATAATTACTCCATGACTCTTCCTCTCTCTAAATGAGAGCATTCTCCATGATTTCATGCCTGATTTTTCAACTTTATTTTTATACAGTTAATTGTTTTGCTACTGTTTCAATTGTCACTCCATCTAACAAGTTCTAAAAATGAAATGTTAGTCAAAATGTCTTGTCCAATTTTTATTCCCAAATTTCCAAATGCAGGATGGACAATTCCTATCCAAAGCCATGCTCTCAACCTAAACATGCCTTATAATTATTCTCATTTCCTTTCCCTTTTAAGACTTTCATTTATTTTCCCAGATACTCTGAAATGAAACCTCTTAGGCAATTTTAACCCTTCCCATATCCAGTCATCTATCACACCTTTCTACTCCTCCTCAGCTGTCCACTGCTCTATCCCAGATACCAGCATTGTGGTTGGCATGCACAAGTCATCCTATAAATGTTTGTTGTTTAGACTTAAGGGAAACAAAAAGTAGCACTATTTAAGAAAGAATAAAAATCCTAAAGTAGATATTTAGGATATGTAGTATATCTAGGATAAAGCAATAAAAAGACTATCATTATTTACATTCATTGACACCAAAGTTCCACACATAGTGACCCCTTAATCCTCACCAAAACTCAGTAAGTTTAGTTAAGTACAATGAAAATTTGTATTTTAAAATAAAGAATCCATGGCTCAAAGAGTTGGAGCAGCCTACTGAAATAACACTTTGTAAATGCTAGCTAGTGCTAGGGTTCAAGTTTACCTTTATCTGAAGCTCATTTCTCTTTTAGTGTTACTACACTCTTTCTACAATAATAAAAAAATTGGTCAAGGAACAATTCCAGACAAAAGTATACACAATGAATTGTGCAGACAAAATATCTTAGCTGTCCAAAGATAAGATTAAAGGCTGTTACCCTAGCGGTGCCATAAATGCGCCAGCAGGCTTCTGGCTAGCCATTTAATCATTCTATTATATTTAGGAAGATATGTAAACATGTAACTAGCTCTCAGATCAGTGCTTCATTTAGGATAATGTATAACATGGCAATACACATGTTCATAGAGAAACTGTGGTAGATCATAAGAGTGTGGGTTTTGGAACAGGGCAGACCTGAATTTGAATTTTTGCTCTATCACTGAACTTGGGCAAGTTCTTTACTTTGCTTAATTTGCTTCTTTGAACAAATATTAAAGCCTAACTAAAATTGTAATTGTGAGGACAAAATAAGTAAAGCAATTAAATGGTTCTGTGCAATGAATGCTTGACACTAAATACACCCTTATTAAGCAAAAATAATAGATTAATAATTATAACTTTTTAAAGTAATACTTTCTTACCTTTATGACATTTTTAACACAAGACTCTTAAATTTGACATAAGAAGACTAAAATCTAGGCTGAGAGATTTTTGTTAAATCTCAGATTTGCTTGGTTAGTATGAGACCCTTGTAAAATGTTTCTGTAATAAAATCTATCCTGTGTCAAAGTGATATTTGGGAAGCATAGGGAGAGTCATTTAAATGCGTATAACATTAAAATGTTTCATGGAAGAGAGTATTTTGAGAATGGCCAGTCTTTAATAAAATTTACCCTAAACTTCATTTAAAAAAATTACTTATAAAAATAATTAAAAATCTCTCCTTACACTGAATGCTGACTTTAAAACTAAAAAAAGAAAAGTAATAAAATGTAAAGATTTCAGACAAAAAATAGTCATGTCACTTAATTTAGTCATTTTCTAAAATAAAAGGCTATCTTATCCATATATAGTTTTTCTCCAGCCCTGTTTTTAATCTTTTCTACCTTCATTTATCTTTTATCTATCCAAGGTTGCCCTAGTTAGAGAAAGGTTGCTGTAATATATTTGACTTTTAAAATATTTAGGCTTTCTGACCCAAAGAAATTGACTCAAGTGGAACAAGCATGATTGTTATTTTAGTGCACAATTTAACCTGATAAGACCTTTCTAGTAAACATTATAGACACGCATAAGTCACAAGCCTGAAAGGAAATATTCCAGCCTTGTGAAGGTCTAGGGCCTGGCTTGTTAAAGTTTGTTTACCAGATGCCTGAATTCCACAGAGTAAATCACAGTCCAGGTGTTCGAAATCCCTACGTGAATTTACAGCCTGCAGAAGAGCTTTGCTAGCCTTTCATGTTAATGTTGAATATGCACACAGGAGGCTTAAAGACCATGTGCCCTGCCAAACATTACTAGTAATGTAATGGTGAATAAACCTTGGCTTCTCCCTGATGGTGTTCACAAATATTCAGTGCAATGTGTCATGTAGTTTCTGCCTTCATTCCCTTGAATGAGACACTTATGTGAAAAAAACAGACTGTCATACTGATGATCAGCTACTGAGAAAATGGAGGCCTCCTGGATAAGTCAGAACCAACTGTCAGCACATGTAAGGCCACCTTGGAATTTCTAGCTGAGGCCATTATCTAACAGACTACAAGCCAGGTTGGTGGGCCCAACCAAATCACAGAATGAGGTGCCATCATGGTTGAGTGCTGCAGACTGTCGATGTCTTGTATCTTCACATAGCACAATGGGCTAGGGACCTCTATGAGTCTCTTTTAAAAGGGTACTAATTACCTTCCCAGGGCCTCACCTCCTGATATCATCACCTTGAGGGGTTATTATATCAACATATGAATGGGGTGTGGACACGGATATTCACTCTATAGCAGGTTGCCAGAAACAATTGATAAAATATTGCTTTGTATTATTTACAACTTGCATGTGGTATATTTTAAGTCAGGGAGCAGCCAACATTTTCTTTAAAGGGTGTGATGGTACAATATTTTTGGTTCTGAAGGTTGTATGGACTCTGTCATACCTACCTAGTTTTGCCATCTTACTTGAAAGGCAATAGTGGATAGTAGGTAAACAAATGTCATGATTGTGTTACAATAAAACTTTATTTACAAAAACGGGCAGATGGACAGATTTGGCTTATGGGTCATAATTTGCTGACCCATGTTCTAAATTAATAGCCTATAGAATAATTCTCACTCTATAGTATGCATTTCTAATCCTTTTTGTTGTGTGAAAAGTAATGAAAGGAAACCTCATTAGAGTCGGGAGACTAGAATGGGGAGCAAGTACTACTCAACTTCAATTACAGGAAGAATTGTCAATTATAGACCCAAAGGGAAGAATTCCCAGGAGTAAAGAATCATCAATTACAGGCCCCAAAAAGGACTGCTGTACTTTGCCTCTCCTACAAAAAAATTGACTACCCCTGAAACTTAGCCAATGAGAAACTGTCATCACCCTAAACTCCTGCTTTTCTCCAATGGACTTTCATTCAAAGCAATTCCTCCCAACTTCTTCCATCTCCATAAAATACCATTCCTCTTCTTAATTTATTGGACTTGCCTATGTTTTTGCTACAGCTTGTGTGTCCCAGATTGTACTTCTGTTATTCCTGAATAAACCCATTTTGCTGGTAAAATAAACTGGCTGTTTTATATTTAAAGCTAACAACTGTCTTCAGAAAATTCTATATTGAAAGAAATCCTATAGATATTGTTATAAAAGAGTATCAGGACCAATTCTGGTAGTCCATATCCTAATGCATAGTGTGATTAAGACAGGTAAATAGTCATTATCACAGAATAGTGTTCAGAGCTTAAAAGCAACTAGTTTTCTGCACTATATTTTTTTCTAAAATTATAGTATTGCTACTTTCAATAAAATAACATAAAAATTTAGAGGCAATAAAAGTAAATAATATAATCTGTCAGATTTTATTCTTTAAAATTATCAGAACAAATATAAATTAATGTGAACTTAAGAAAATAATAGGCTATTTCAACAAAAATGTTTGTATCTGAGGAAATGATAAGCATATAAATAATACAATTTAACATTATGTATTCATTAATTAAGATATATGTGTAATTATCCTTTGAGTGAAATTCTAGTCTTTCACCTGTGGAACACAATTTGATGCAATTTTTATGCAGAGTCTTTAAGTTTTCTCATTCTTCATTCAAGTTGCATATATCAAATAACAAATCAAAGCAAATAAATTTAGAGACATAAATAAAAGCCTTCTCAGTAGAAGGCGGGGGAGGTAACAATAACTTGAAAGAGACCTGCCTGGAAGACACGAAGTTTTTAAACGCTGCTTCTTACATGCTACTCAGGTTCTAACTAAATTAAATAACTGGCTCTTTCAAAAGCCTCTCCTAATTTCAAAATAGACAGCACAGACAGAGATGGTAACTGAAAAAGACTGAGACTAATTAATTTAAGTTGAAAAACTGTTTCTATAAATGTCATTTCCTAGGATTTTCAACAGCCTCTCCCTTGATGTTTGATTGATACAAACAAAAGTACTTGCAATTCTAAGTCCCTGAGTAACTGATGAAGATTACTCCCCTCGACTACTGGCACATGAATTGATAAATAAATCAACAAAACAAAAGAGAAAGTTCAGAAATACACTGGAGTACATGTGGAAACCCAGAATATAAAAGTATTTCAAATCACTGAGGAAAAATTGACTTTTAATAACTTGTGGTGGGCAACCTGATAGAAATATGGTAAGTGCAAAATTGAACCAATACCTGGCACAATATACAACAGTAAACTCTAAATGAATTACAGATCAAAAATAAAGCAGTACATAAAAATAAAATAAACCATTTCCATACTAGGGGAAATAAAGCATGGGTTAATTATTTTATAACTTGAAGATGAGCAAAAACTTTTCAACTACGCTTTTGTTAAAAAGAAAACCACAGGCCCAAAATACCATCACATGGGGTAGGCCAACTGGGGCTTAATACCTTATCTAATTGTAATTTCAGCCTCCCCCAGAAATATAAGTCTTAACCTTTAAATCAGGAATTTTCTGATAAGCACCAAAGAGGTGATCTGTCACATGGGTCCCCTCTATACCCACAAAGGAAGTGAGATAATCTAATTAATAAGACCCCCTGTCCTTCCACCTAAGGGAAGGTGACCTTGACTGGGACAATCCTTTCTTTTCTTTTTCTGAAAACTCTTGTCCCACCCTCCTTCCTATAAATACCTTCCATTTTGTATAATTCCTCAGAGCTCCCCTCTCTATTTCCTGGGTGGGATGCTGCCCAATTCATGAATCATTTAATAAAACCAACCAGATCTTCAAATTTACTTAGCTGAATTTTGCTTTTCAACAGATTAAAAACTCATATTCAGTAAAAGAAGTGTGCAATAAATTCAACTACATTAAAATACTTTGCAGAGTAAAATATACCACATACTGCAAATGAAGTTAAATGATTAATGAAAACATGGAAATATTTCCAAAAGAATGCTAATGATAATAAGATAACCTCCCTAATCTGAAAGAAACTCACACCACCTAAGAGAAAAACAATCAGAAACACCATTTTTAAATTTTTTTTTTTTCAACGTTTATTTATTTTTGAGACAGAGAGAGACAGAGCATGAACGGGGCAGGGGCAGAGAGAGGGAGACACAGAATCAGAAGCAGGCTCCAGGCTCTGAGCCATCAGCCCAGAGCCCGACGCGGGGCTCGAACTCACGGACCGCGAGATCGTGACCTGGCTGAAGTCGGACGCTTAACCGACTGCGCCACCCAGGCGCCCCAGAAACACCATTTTTAAATGAGTAATACAGTAACAGTTCTCAGAATAGATACATGAACGGCCCATAAATTTATAAAAAGATGTTCACCTTCTTCCATAGGGATAGTAATGCAAATGAAAACTACACTGAGATATCATTTATCACCTATAATATTAGCAGAAATTCAAAAGCTTGACAAACATACGGTACAAGTGAGGCTGTTAGAAAACAGGCACTTTAGTGTGCTGCTGGTATGATTACTCTTTTGGAGAGAAATTTGTCAATATCTAACAAAACTATTTATCAATTTACTATTTACCCAGCAATCCCACTTTTAGGAATCTACTTTGATTCCTAAGATCAAAGATGACCCTTTGAAGGCTCATCTTCAGGAGTGTGAAAAAAATAAGCAGAGTTTAACTCATTGTGGCATTATTTTTAACAACAAAATATTGGGAATAAGATCAATACCAAATATAGAAGACTGATTAAGTAAACATATCCACATGTCCTTACAACAGGGTGCCATTGTTATACAGTCATCAAAAAGAATTGAGATAGCCTCTATGACTGATTTGGTGTGATTTACAAGATATATTATTAAATGGAAAAAGAAAATTGCAGAACAGTATATAATGATAAGCTACCTTTTGTATAAGAAAAAAGAGGAGCCAAATTGGGTATTCGTGTGGGGCGCCTGGGTGGCTCAGTCGGTTGAGCAGCCGACTTCAGCTCAGGTCATGATCTCGAGGTCCGTGAGTTCGAGCTCCGCATCGGGCTCTGTGCTGACAGCTCAGAGCCTGGAGCCTATTTCAGATTCTGTGTCTCCCTCTCTCTGACCCTCCCCTGTTCATGCTCTGTCTCTCCCTGTCTCAGAAATAAATAAAAAAAAAAAAAGTTTAAAAAAAATAAAAAAAAAAATTGGGTATTTGTGTGTTTATGTGTACATTTATGTAAAAACTGTAAACATAAATACATATAAACATATTACATATAAATACATATATATGTAATGTATATATTATATGTTATATCTAATTTGCTAAGAGGAACACAGGAAAATATAATCAAAGCAAAATGAGTCAAATTGATCACCTACACAGAATAGGTAGGATCCCAGTGGAAAAGAAAGGGAAGGGGATATAATTTTTCTTAATGTTATAAAGTTTGATGTTTGAAGTAAATTAATGTTTGACATTACCTACCCCCCCGCCTCCTCCCTGCAAATCAGTAAGAATTGTAAAAAATCTTTAGGAGTTATTACAAACAGAAACAAAGCTACATATATTTTAACTGATCACACAAGCAAACAAAAAAAAAATAATAAAATAAAAACAAGTTCAAGGAACTTTTGAACATAATACTATAATTATATGTGACTACTGGGATCTATTTTAAGGGAAAATTACAATGAAATCTTAAATTTTAATAGCAACTTTTGTAGTAGTATTGATACAGTGATCTCCAAAGTACTTCATGTGTATGACAGCATTAAGCAAATGATACAAGTATCTTAAAGTTTTGGAGATTAATATTCTCTGTGGAGGAAAGAGGAAATACACATATGTAATGGCAAAAGAAAGAGCCTGTGGTGTAGGATCACTGTAGAAGTGCTTTTATGAGCTCCTAATTTATATATAGATACATATACACAGATATATAGAGATAATATAGATAGATTTAGATATTTATCTATCTCCTGGCTGTGTCCATGAAATGGGCCAAATAGCAATGGCAATCTAATTATAAAGTATGCCTGTTCTTGGTTTCTAAACCCCTTTCAGCATTGAAATAATGGCCAGGGGTTCTTATATAAATTTCTGCTTCCAGAGCAAGGTCAGAGAAAGTATAAAATGGCATACTCTGTTGTGGCCAAATGTATAGAAATGCTCAATATATGGTAATAACATATCAAAAGATACATAGTACCCAGTTTGAAGAGTCTGCCACTGGCCACATCTGAGACATTTTGGAGCTTAGAAGAAATAATGGCAGTAATGAATTATAACATATGCTATATATATTTAAAAGAATCCATGAGCCCATGATGACGCAAACAAAGCAAACAAACACAAATGGTGGGAATATTGAGAAGAGATATATAGTCTTTGCAAAGAATGCCAAACATTAATGGTGGAAGGAATGCTTGAGTTAGCAAATCTCCCTTTTAAAACCGGTAATAGTAGTTTCAAGCAAGTATCATCTATTGATATCAATGGGATCACTCCTCATATTACATATTAATGGCAAGAAGAAATGCACCTTTACAATGGAGAAATCCAGAAGTCACTTTTTTTTTTTTTTTTGAGAGACAGGGGGTGGGGCACAAGTAAGTGAGGGACGGACAGAGAGAGAGAGAGAGAGAGAGAGAATCCCATGGGGGAAGAGAGAAAGAAAGAGAGACAGAGAGAGAAGCTGGGCTTGTGCTCACCCAATGCGGGGCTTGTGCTCACAGGAAGTGGGGCTCAAGCTCACTGGATGCTTGAATTCCGAACCAAACCCATAAGATCATGACCTGAGCTGAAGTCAGATGCTTAACCAACTGAGCCACCCTGGCGCCCCCAGGAGACACCTTTTCAATCCAGGAGTGAAGGTTAATATCACCAATAAGAGTACAAACTGGCATCTCAATGTACCATTACAATACACGGAGAACAGCACATTCACCTTACAGAATTCTAACCAAAAATATTTAACCTGCAACTACAAAAAAAAAAAAAAAATCAAATAAACCAAAATTGAGACATTAAAGATAATTTGTCTGAAATCTTTAAAAAAAAATCAGTGTTATGAGAGAATTTTTAAAAAGGCAAGATTAGAGGAGACTAAAAAGATATGACAACTAAATGTGATGTATAATTCTTGATGGGAAACTTGAGGGAAACAAAACAGACCACTACAAAAGGCATTATCAAGGCAATCAGGGAAATTTTAATATGAACTATAGGTAGTTAGGACTACATATAAGATATATATTAGGTAATCAATGTGAATTTTCTTGATTGTGATAATTACTTGGGATTATGTAGGAAAAAGCTCTTCTGTGGGAAATACTGGCTGTAGTATTTAGAAGAAAGTATGGGATAGCTGCAAAATACCTTAAATGGTTCCAAACAAAGAGGAAAAAAAAAGAAATAACTAACAATTGACAAATCTAAGTGAAATATGTATATTAATTTTATATTCTTTTTAACTTCCTTGTAACTTCATATTTAAAAAAAAAAACAGAATTACAAAGAATATTCCTTCTATCTTAACTACTACTCTTGGAAAAGTCTTCAGACATTTTAGTTTTTTATACATTTGGTTCTGGATATTGTTTTGTCTTCCATTCATGGGGCTGCAGGCAACACTGAACTGACAATTTTTCATTACTACTTACATGTTTGAATACATATGAATCAACAGTAGCCTGGGCTCCCACATACTGAAATTTGGATATAGTAAGTACAGGATGCAGTTTAGTATTAAGAAATTTAGAAAACTATTTCAAAGAGGTTTTGAAGCCAGTGATATAAGATTCACATTTTAGAAGGTTCCGAAAACTGAAGATGTGTGTGTTGTTGGCAGCTGATGGTGGTGGTGTTGTTATTGATTTTGTTCAAATGCATAAGTTACCCAGCTTCAGTCAGCTCTTCTGAGTAAAACTTTTCAGAATGATACCCAATTTGTGTTCTTAGAACTCCAAAGAAGTAAAATAACAAGGCAATCTCTTAATCCCCCATGAGATTCTGATTTGGGAAATCAATAACAGGTGACATTCCATGCTCACTAAACTTCTTGGTAGCCAAACAAAGAGTGGTACAGGTCATTTGAGAAAAGTTGTAAGTCCTGAGAAATCACCATCAGTTGTATTTACAGAATGAAAAGATAAATTCAGTCGACAAAATCCAAGCAAGCATTTGTCTTAGGCAATAACTTAAATGTCACTTTCACTGCTACATAGAGTTTTTAGTAGTAGTTCTACTCCAGCAATTCCCTTGTCCACATTCATAAACCCAACAAATAAACATGAAAGAATCTGCACTTTCAAGGTGTACATAATGTGAGTAGATACTATGTGAAGGAAACAAAACAGCTTTTACTTCTTTAAGAAGGAAAAAAAAACTGAGAAGGGAAAACAGAAGAACCACATGTAGGCTGGCAGCATCTGGAGAGAGAAGTATGCCACTTTTCCAAGTGAGAGCTTTCATAGCTCTTGTACATAAGACAACAGCTACGCCGCCTGCAATACTGTCGCCTGGGGGCTTGTTAAAAATGGAGCTGCTGCATCACATCAACAAGTGTCAGGGCTGGTGGAAAAAATAGCAAGTAATTCAGTAAGTAAAGGGTGATGAGAGTAGAATGCAGGCCCAGAAATCCCGATTAAAAGCACACTGTAGAGGGCATTAAATGCCAGCTGAATGAATTGAAGTGACACTTAGGTGGTGATGCCAAGATTTCAAAAATTTCCAATTCAGTCATCCCAACAGAATGTCGTCTTATGGTTTTGATTTACATTTCTTTAAAGAGCAGTAATGTCCAGCATCCTTTCATGTGCTTGTTAGCTATCTGTATATATTCTTGGAGAATTATCTATTCAGAACCTTTACCCAATTTTAACTGGGTTATCATTTTAGTATTAACTTCTATTTTATTTTTTAATGTTTATTTATTTTTGAGAGAGGATGAGACAGAGAGACAGAGCTCAAGTGGTGAAGAGAGAGGGAGACACAGAATCCAAACCAGGCTCTAGGCCCCGAGCTGTCAGCACAGAGTCCAACATGGGGCTTGAACTCACGACTGTGAGATCATGACCTGTGCCGAAGTCAGATGCTTAACTAACTGAGCCACCCAGGCACCCCTTTAGTATTAACTGATAAAAGTTCTTTATATATTCTGGATTCAAGTCCTTTATCATATTTACAAATACAGCAATTTCTTTAAAGGTAAGAAATGCATCTGAGATCAAATGGATAAATCACTTAGAGAACTAACTTGTGGTTACTGAAAACTTAGTTAAGGAGGTGCCTGGGTGGCTCAGTCAGTTAAGCATCTGACTCGACTTCTGCTCAGGTCATGATCTCCCACTTTGTGGGTTTGAGCCCCCTGTCAGGCTCTACACTGACAGCGTGGAACCTGCTTGGGATTCTCTCTCTCTCTCTCTCTCTCTCTCTCTCTCTCTCTCTCCCTCTCTCTATGCCCCTCCCCCACTCGTGTGCATGCTCTCTCTCTCTCTCTCTTTCTCTGTCTCTGAAATTAAATAAACTTAAAAAAAAACAGTTAAGGTTGATTGGGTTGTTTCTATTGTTTGAGAATTAGAGTAAAACTTCTAAAGTAATGCTTAAGATTCCAGAATAAATCACCAGTATGAAAAGTGAGGCATAAGTAGGGGAGGTATTTTCTTTCTAAGTCCTCCACCACAGAAACTGTCTCATTGTCAAAGCCAGAGCTCTTGTCAACTCTTATATTTCAAAAATGTACTTTATTAAAGAAAGCAGAAAATTTTAACACAGGATATCAGACGTAAGCAATTCTTTCTACACATATTGTTACAATTTGATCTTAAATATTAATTCCCAAGGCCATTTCCTCTCTCATAAAACATTTTGTTTTCTAAGTTCGGAAGAAACATAGTGGTCTTTTGAGGCACTTTATTTCTGCCTTCCCTCTTTTGATGATGCCATTGAGTCTGACCTCTACTTTTATGAAAGGACTGCATGAACATGTTTGAAGGCAAAGGAATCTTACACAGGCATTTAGAAGTCACAAAAAAAATCTGTTTCACAAAGTCGTACTGGTTTAATATAAGTTTTGGAAAATGCCTGGGCCAAGAGAATTATCATGTTACTATTGAACTTTCAAAACAGTTTAAATCTGACTCATATTATTTATGAAGGGAGCCAAAATGTTTTTGCTCAGAAACTTGAAATAACAATGAGAAAGTATACTTTACTTAGTAAAGCTTCATTCTGACATTGCATGCCTCTGAGGATCCATTTCAATGAAAAAATACTCCCACAGAAATATTATAGGACTTAACATCAGAAGGAACTGTACTGCCTAGACTATAGAGAATTTGCAGTAAATACAGATTTCAGCAGTCACACATTCATCTGCTTTGAGATGGCCCATCTTTACACAACATCTTACGTCCTGCAATCCACCAACCTAAACGGATATCTAAAACAGCTGTCCCATCAAGAAACACACTGGTTTGGTTGAAAATGCAATCACTTATATCTTTAGCCACAACCTGATGCATAGCAAATAGTTTTTCCATGTGCCCTTTTAGTTATACGCACATATGCAATCATAGTTTTGAGAATGACAGTCATACAAAGATTTAAACACTAATTACTGAATGATTATTGTATAGCAGGTATTTTTCTAAGAATCTGGCCCTTATAAGGTTACTCTGATAGCTATTATTATCTTCATTTTACAGATGAGAATACTGAGACACAGAAAGGTAAATTTAATTTCCTAAGATCACAAAAAGATTAAATATGTCTGGCAAGAGGAGATCGAGAACGAACACCAGAGCCCACTATTTTAACTACTAGAATAGCACAGACTCTCTAAAATGCATTCTTTACTAACCCATGGGTCCATTTGTTTAATTGTATTTATTTTAGGACAAATAATTTAACTACAGTGAAAACACTAAAGAGAAATGCAACCTGACGGAGTGTCTTAACCAGGGGCAAGTAGGGCGTCTCGTCATTCACTCAACACTCATTTAGTATCTACTCTGTAGTAGTGCTGGAACTGCACTTATAGCCCTGAAGGAGACGGACTGAAGACAGGCTCTCAAGGGGCTCCAACTGTGGAACAGGAGGACAGTGAATAAGACACAAAAAGTAATTATTTAACTTCAGGGCCATGAAGAAAATAAAATAGTTAATATGACAGAGAATACCAGAGTGGAGCAGACGATTTAAATAGTGTGTCAGAGTGTCAGATGGGGTGCCTGGGCAGCTCAGTTGGTTAAGTGTCCAATTTGGGCTCAGGTCATGATCTCCTGGTTTGTGGGTTCGAGCCCCACGTCGGGCTCTGTGCTGACAGCTCAGAGCCTGGAGCCTGCTTTGGATTGTGTGTCTCCCTCCCCTGCTCATACTCTCTCTTCCTCTCTCAAAAATAAATAAAACATTAAAAAATTAAAAAGTAAATAAATAAATAGTGTGCCTGAAAGGTCTCTGAGAAAGTAGCATTTGATTTGAGACTTTGCTTATGAAATGGAGCCAGACAAAGGCTAACCCAGAGGAAAAACACTACAGGCAGAGAGAACTACAAGTACAGAACAATGAAGGGTAGAATATGCCTGGTGACAACACAGACACAAAAGAACTCAGCAATGAACTCAAGTCATAGAACCACTTTCAAGAAGTGTACATTCATGATCACAGAGGTTAGCCCTGATTCTTGTACCAAAACCATGAAGTAGATAAATGAAAGGTTACCACCTCCTGATGTTCCCACACGAATTAGAATTTAAGACTTGTAGGAAAACCTCAATCATTTGGCCAATCTTCCTGAAAACCAGTTAAGAGTGACCTCTGAATCATAAATGAGGGATCCTGAAGGTTACCATACATTTTCTGTCTACAAAAGCAACTCATTATCATGTAAATAGCTAAACCATTATCTCTATGCATTTCTGAACACAATAGAATAACATTAAATAAATTAATATTGGCACCCATTATCGTCATTATATTGTTCTACTTTTTCTTTTTCCCATCTATCACCTTGTAAATATACTATGTAATTTACATATACTGCATTTTCTACCAATTGACACATATAACATAAGCTTCACAAGTACTTGGGGAATGGTCTGCTTTGTTCACTGATACAAGACTTTGAACAATGTTTAGTCCATAATATATAGAAAGCAGTGGAAGAGTAAACAAATGAATGAATTGATGTGTAATTATGTTCAATGACTGGAAATTTAATTAAAAGTGGTTTTGTGTTTTTTTGTTTATTTTATTTATTTATTTATTTATTTATTTATTTATTTTGGCCATTGGTGGTGTGATTTTTCCCAGAGTGGCCTAGTGTTAGACCAGGTTCAACTTAAGAATAACTTAAGTGGGGCACCTGTCTGGCTCAGTCTGTTAAGCATCTGACTTGGGCTTGGGTCATGATCTCGCAGTTCACCAGTTCAAGCCCCGCAGCAGGCTCTGTGCTGACAGCTCAGAGCCTGGAGCCTGCTTTGTATTCTGTGTCTCCCTCTCTCTCTCTTTGCCCCTCACTCGCTTACACTCTGTCTCTCTCTCTTAAAAAAAAAAAAAAAAAAAAAAAGAATAACTGAAGTTATTCTCAGCCTTAATAATTTATGACAAGTCAAGAGCTAACTTTGAAAGTTGTAAAAATGCCATACTGAGTAAATATTTTGTTAGTAATTGTTAGCATTAAAGAAATGGTTTTTAGGGAAACAAACAAAAAATTTTACTTACAATTAATCTATAAAAATTGTGTAGTCAGATGGATGAATTTTACATTTTTATTAATGTTTGCTCATTCAGACTAGAACATGCCTGTGGTAATTCAGTCTTCAAAAAGCAAGTTTAACTGGGCAAAATGTAGAATGATCTCTGAAAGTCTCTTTCCTTTGTGTCTGTATTTGTATCCACATGCACATAACTTTATGTAGATTACACATGGGGTGCTTCTATAAAGGGATATAAATATTTTCATAAAATCTCTAAACTGCTTACATGTAGAAACCTTGGTTTATACAGTTTAAGTAACTATCCACAAAAGCCGCCTAGTACTTGACTTCAGTATTCACTAGAAAGGGAATATTTATCTTAGAATCGCATAAGTCTCTATGAACATGTGACATTCAAAACATTAAAAATAACAGAATTTCCAAGAGAAAAGACTAAAGTAAAAGCTACTAGCTCCCCAAAATTACAGAACACAGATTAGAAATGGAGAATGATGCCTTGATTCATCTCATGCCTTTTGGCAGATGTATCTGGTACTTTTCTTACTTTCTGTTGATAAAAAATGACATCTGTAGAGACAATAGCAGCTCAAAATAATATTTAAATACAAATCTCATCATTTTCATGGACATCTTCAGTGGCTTATGTGATGTTAAAGGTAAAAATGTCTTCAAAATTATTAATCTATTTTGACAAAATTTTCAAAAATAATAATTCCTTAAGATCCACTGACTGTTATTGCTATCAGCCTTAATTTAAGTACAGAGTGCTGAAATAAAATAACATATAAATCTTGCCTAATAAAGCCCTATTATTTAGCAAGCAAAAGAAAAAAAAAAAAACTCAATCGATACTTACCCAACGAATATAAGTGTATGGAAATCTCATTGAAAAAAAAAATAACAAAAGGAAACTTTTATGTCAAATTGAGACCAATCCTCTATTAATCAAAATAATTTGAGAAAGGGAAGGGATAGGCAGTGAGGCTTATTATGTTTGACTACAAAGATTTTTTCATATTTTTCCCCACCTAATCCTCAAACAACACTTCAAGGAAAGTATTATATAACATTGTTAAAGATGTTGAGCCTCAGATATAATAAGCCCATTTTCTCAGCAGGAGAATGACAAATACAAGCCTTAAGTGTATTTGACTTATTATGAATTTTCAACACTATTGGCATTTTTCACTTACAATTTTTAAGAGAAAAGGGAATGCCAAGACACAGAATTGAGAGGTATCTGATTAATTAAGGTCTTTGGATAATTGATTTTGTTACTAAAAATTTTCATCCCAATCTTATAAAATATTTTTAAAAATTCTTATGATACTATTTGTACTACCTAGTGCTGAATTTTCATCAGATCTGACACAAACTCTATTTTAGTAAACAGCAAGCTGATGAAATTAAATTCATGTTAAAAGCAGTCAGTGTTTGCCACAGGTATAGGGCAAAGATATTTCAAATATTGATTGTGAACGGCAGCCTGGACTCCTGCACCGAAGAGAAGGATAAGTCCTCACAGGAACAGAGTAACATAGAAATGTCTGCCATTGGGACATGGAAATCACAACTGAAACCACGTAAACCAAGCACCTGTTATCACTGTTTTTATATCTCAGAATGAATAAGTGGGTAATGAGAATTCTAATAAATTACTGCGGGGGGGGGGAGTGCTTCTCAATATAAACCACAGAAAGGAACCATGGATTACTTCATTTCTACAAATTGGGCCTATTTTACAATGTTTATGAATGTTGAATTGTTTCCTGGGGAGTAGCAAAAAGACACAGAGGTATACTCTCAACCTTCTTTTCCTTTTTATTTTTCTTTTTGTTTCTTTATTTATTTCAAGTTTTTATTTAAATTCCAGTTTCTCAACTTTTTTCAACAGACTAGCAGTGTTACAGGAACTCTTTATCTGCGCACCTTTTATTATGAAAGTTACCCAAAAGAAGAAACTTCTACATCCAGGCAAGTGTCTGATGAAATTCATCAAGACAGACAGAAAGACTGAATCCTTTCTCCTACCTCCACCTCCTCTGCCCTGACCCACAGTTTTGAGTTGCTTTCTGAGGACCTGTTCCTCCTGAGTAATTAATACAGAGAATTCCAGACCTTCAGGAACCTCAATAGGTAACCATAGGAACATTTATAGAAAAAGAGATATATACAGATGTACTAACAAAAAGTCCCACAGACCAGTTTTGACATTAAATCTCTCTGAAGACTCACACTGTGTTAACTATTCATCAAATTGTCTGAATCTTTTCCTCCACCACAGGTCCCCACAGATTCTGTGAAGTTTAACCTAAAGTATATTTTTCATATTTTTCTTTAACTGCAGAGTTTTTAAGAAATAACCCCTATCTTTCTCTTGATTCATATAGATATATCTCATAGATATGCGTACCTGTATTGAAAAGCTATATTTAGTGAATTCCTGCTGATTTCCAACTAGGTGCTAAATGCTTTTATATTACATATAACCCTCATAACAATTCTGTATGGTAAGCAAGATTAAGATATATATTTTTCAAAGGAGAAAGCTGTGTCTACAGAGGTAAAGATTGCAAAAGGTACAATTGGGATTCAAGTGCACATCTGTCCAAAGGCTCCCAGTTAAGCCACCTGCATATTCTGGATAAACTATTGTATTCTGTGCTTTGATGATATAAACAAAAAGAACATGGCATCTGACCTTTGCCAACCTTCTGTATTTTCCAAGTACCCTCTCACCTTCAAAGGCAGGGTTCTAGCTAATATAATTTCTTGGGACTGGCACAAGGGAACTTTCATAGTTTCATGACCCACTATTGTAAATTTTTATAAATGTCTGAAGTATACTTTTCCTACCCACCTCCACAACTTTCAGGATCGCATGGGGAAGAGACATTCTGAAGATGGTTTGGAGGTATCTTCTAAAGCATAAAATAACAAGGAGTCTAGTGAGTATCTGAGAGATATAGTAGAGAAAGAATGAAATGAGGGCTTAAGGCAAAGCAACATGATGTATTATAGTCTGGGCCATAGAGGCATATGAATGTGGGTTCTAATCTCACCTCCACCATTCAATAGTTTTATGGCTTCAGATAAGATAGCCACACACGCAGAGAAAAAAAATATTCCAATTTTACATTCATCATTATATACATATGTCTACACAACTTTCAAATAGGTTATAGCTGTAATTGACTCTTTGTAATTTTTTTTTTTTTGCCAATTTAGGAGCATTATAATGGATGCAATGCATACATATTTTGTCTATTACACCATCCACTGTCATATTTGTGAAAATTCCCTCCACCCCAGACGGCTCCTTCTAAGGCTACTTTACTGGGATCTGTCACTACTCTTACTCCGTAAACTGTATTTTCACTTTAAGATTCCATTATGGGTCCAGTTATCTCCTTCACATACTCCCCCTAGACTTATCTACCTCCAGTGCTAGAACCAACAACCTAAGATCCTCTACCAACCTTACTGAAATGAAGCTCTAGTTATACCTCAGCACTGACTCATCCTCCTTTTGTATCCTTTGTTTCATTGCACATATAGCTTTCTCTTTCTGAGATATTATTTCCCAATTTTTAAAACTTCTATGAAGCTTTTATTTATTCTTCGTTATTCAGCTCTAATATCATATCCTCTGGAACTATACCCTGACTTTTTCTTGCAATATGTTTTGATCCTCCAATGATTATATTTCCAAAGACAAAGCTTAGGGATATATTCTAAAAATAGAACAGAATATTTGAAATCTGATCAGTTTTGAAAATCCAGAAATAGAATTGCCTACACAAAACAGGCAGCACCACTCTGAATTATAGCAATGGTCACAGAGTGACACCCATGCAATTATGGACATATTAAAATTTGCATTTTTCTTACTTAGTGCCTCTAGCCCAAATTCTTACACTCACTTACTGCTTTGTAGATGTCTACTGAAATTAATTTCAATGCTGCCCTTTTGGGTGGAGCTAGACAAGGAACGTCACCTAACTTTATAAGCAATCAACACCAGATATTTTGTTAATGAGGCCAGTGAATGTTAGATATAATTATAAATATCTGGTTTGTCCATAAATAGTATATAGCGGTCCTCTGCTTATACTAACACAAATATGGGAGCTCATAACCTATGCTCTAAAGAAAAATGATCTCAGCTTGATTCCCAAGAGTCCCTTTTCAGTTGCTAATACAGAGGTTTCTTGGATGCCTGATCTTGCTACTAGGTATTGTTGCATCATCTTCTGGTGAACCTTTCTTGGAAGATACAAGTTGGCACCTAAAAGAATAGAGCTGAGAGCCCATCAAACTTATAGAATCAGCACAACTGATCTGTGCCTATTGTTAATGTGCTATTGTTATAGCACAATGTGACCTGAGACTTGATTTCATTGTAAACCAGTAGCAAGGCTGTAAGGAGGAGTTCTTACCATCAACCTTTCATTGTTGGAGCCTCCTGTATCTACTACAGAACTAATCATTGTACATAATGAAAACAACTTATATCAGTTCTCTACAAAGAACTCCTCTTATTTATTTCATTAGGGCTATTTGGCCACTTTTTGAGACCAGAGTAAATATCTTTAACTTTCAAACTCAACATCTATATGTCCAGAATATGCCTAGCATTATGGAATTTACCCAATATGTTTATTGGAAAATTAAAGGACCTGCCTCAAGAAAGACTTATAATTTAAAAGATTATTCAAGGTCACTAGAAAACTAGATGGATAATTTTTTAAAAAATTAAGTTGTGTTTGTCTTACCTGAATCCAGCCAATCATAAGAGTAGGTTAAAGCAATATTTATGAAAGAAGCACATGACTTGAACTCCTTCCCTAGGATACAGCTGCCTTTCTTCTGTTCCTTGACCACAGGCTGCATCTCATACGCTGTTTCACAGATGAGTATCAATGGCAAAAGAGAAACCAGAAGCACTTTGATCATTTAGTTTGCCTACATTCATAACTACAACTCTAATACCTGTTCTACTGTTAAATATTCTTTCCAATTTATAAGCTAAGTGTTAAGCATTGCCAAATACTGGGAATCAGTAATTAAAAAAATGACTCATTAGACCCATTCCATAGATGAGGAAAATGAAATACAGAGAGATTAAGTGATTAATCTACACAATACTTGGGTGGTAGTTTGAAATGGCATTCTCCTTCATCTTCCTCCTAGTCTATTGCTACTTCTACAGTATCACAGATTTTTATAGTTGTGCTCTGAATATATCAATCCTACCCTATGAAGAGACTTAAAATCTAATTAGAAAAAAATGCATTATTATTGTGTACCTTGGTTTTTAGTACACTCAAACTCCCTAAAAATCCACTGTACATTTTAATCATTGTGATTTACTGACACACAGTATTGAATAACATAAAATACTCAGTTTCTGAAGAAAGCCAACACTCCCCCAGATAATAGTGCCTTCTACGTAGCTCTTCTTTTTTCATCAAGAGCCATGGCAAAATGGAAAGATTAAAATCTAACCACAAATGCTGGATCTGAAGAAAAGAGAAAAAAAAGATACATAAAAAAGTACTGGTTCTTATAAAAAAGAAGCTTCAGATAAAATCAAGATTAAGTTGGTAAATTCAGGGTTGACCTATATCATTTGTACAATGTGCCATATGTTATGTATTGAAATAAGAAAAATTTTGTTAAATAGATTTAATGTGAGTCCTTGAGATAACATAAGAACTTCTCAAAAAGATAGAAATAAAGTACATGTGGAGGTTAAAACAATTAACTTTTAGTCTGAGCATATGGCATCAGACACGTGGCTTTTGGTAGAACTGTACTTTAGAGAAAATTCACAAACCTTTGCACCTATTTCTGCATTTATGATTATGGGAGTTCCCTAGCGTTTTAGACATATGCCTTATGAATATAAAGCATCTACTCATTAAGAAAAATAAATGAAAGCAAAGGTAAGAATAGTCATGACAGACTAGAAATTAGGAATTTTCAGTTCTTTGTGGAATATTCAAGGAAAGCTATAGCATAAGTATGTTTTGTTCCTGTATTCATTAAATACATCTTATTGAATTGATACTGTTTAGCAGGAATTATACTAGGCACTAGTGTAAAGCATGAACCAAAGACCCACCTTGTGCACATGATAATTTCTGGAAAGCATACTACTTTTGTCATCATTTGGTTAACATCTACATTCCTTGTTATTTATTATTAAGTTGGAGTTCTAAAGACAAGAATCTTCTCTCTTTCTCCATATATGTACCACACAGTGCATTGCACAAATAGTCACTCATTAACTATAAGTACCAGGAATGAAAGTCTTTGCTCTCCACCATGCCTGAGAGTAGAGGCCATGTTTCCTTCATCTTTAAATTAAGTACATATTTATTCCATAATTGCATATTTGTGCAACGTCTCAGACTTAGAAGGTGCTCAACAAATTCTGTGAATTTATAAATAATATACTGTAAATATTTTGGAATTTGTACTTCATCCTACAATTTTTCATCCTTCTCTCCATTTTTCTATGATGAAGAGTTTGCTTTTGCGTTAAGATTTAAAACATGCCATGTAAGTAATTTCATGAGTAACATAAATGGCTATCTTGCTGCATCGTGTGGTGTGCCAGAGCCAGTATGTAACAATGACCAGCTAGGTGGTCGAGACTACTAGAAGGTACAGGCATCCTGGAGCTGATCCTTCCAGGGAAGACTTGCTAGATGACAAAGAGACTTGCTGACAAGTGTAGGAAAACCACACCTGGCCTTTATAAGCTGTTACGAGGACTTCCAAATGCCATTGTGTTTAGCAGCTACGCCAAGAACAATCCACTGGAATGAAAAGACCCTTTCTCTTGCTATGGCCTTTCAGTTCCTCCAGAGTTATTTCCTGACAAAGCTTAATACCAAGCCAACGTGCAAAGGAGGGATATTTTCAATGTCCGAGTCTAATAATACAAAACAAGGCATAGAACTATAGATTTGTACCTGAGAGACAATACATTCGCAACTGGCAGAAAGTATTTTGACAGACTTAGAAGTCTCACCTCCAGGGTAGGTGATGAAACCTATGGCTGAAGCAACCATCTTTACTCTTACAACCAGTCTTGCTGGACAATGCTACTCTTGATGCTTTCATATTACGTAGATACTCTTGTTTTTGGATGACTATTGAATATCCTTGATGTTTATGCTATAGAATCTCAACCTATCTGTGCTGATAAAATATTCTAGCCCTTTGTTTTTAATAACAGATGTAGAATTCACTGGATTCACCACAATGCCAAACCACAATTTGTTTTCCATTAAAAAAAACAATGGGGAATTAGACTGCTCTTTCAGCAGTCTTGGGTGACTGAGACTGTAGCTCAAGAATCCTTTAGGAGACAAGAGATGCCACACTGCAAAGTTTATTCATGAACTTGTAGTCCTTAACCATAATTATTTTAGAAATATTTCCAATGCTGTTACCATTCCTGTGAGAAAACTCAAGAAACTCTTCTGAAGGATTTTCTCTAGATTGCATTATCCCGATTGTTTGATGTAACGTATTTTCCAAACATTTTGGAAATAATTAGAAGTATATAATAGAGAAAAGGAGAGGTTGTGAGGAAGAAGAAATTGAAGGATGTGTATATAAATGATATATAAACATTTTTGCAAGGCATCTTTAAAAGAAATAGAGGAAGTTGAAATAAGGTATACTAAGCTAGGTGGAACTTCATTCCTGTTATGAACAGGCATTAGACCTGTCATATATGGGTTTATCAAAGTAAATTGATTAATTTATACATTCATCACATATTTGCTTTTTGGTTTTGTTTGTTTTAGTTTCCATGTGATCCAATTACAATTCAGACTACTCTTTATTATGCCTCATTTGACCTAGGTTCACTACATACATTATTTTAGTATCTTGACAACATGGTAAAAAATGTGAAAATAAGCCTGCATATTTCCATAATAGGCACACATAGTTGGCCACTGAAAAATTTAGTTAATATGGGAAATAGCATGATACTTGGAAGCACAGTGTATACATGGATTGATCAAATTGATATTTAACTCTTCCAGCACCAAAGGACAATGAAAAGAGTATATGTGGAGTCTGGAAGAAAGTTTTAGTTAAAAGTAGTTTTATGGTCTCTTAAAAATATGAGCTTTGACAGAATAATTAACTTTTCTCAGATTCAAATCCCTCTTATGTAAAGAACAAATAATGAGAATGTACTAAACCAAAAATTGTAAAGATTAAAGAAATTAATATATATTTCCTTTGTACTCCAAAAACATTAGTTCCCTGCTTATTGAATATATTTATGCTTCATATATAATAATTCCAGTGTTATCTAAACCTGACTGCTACCTCCCAGTCTTTTAGGCAAGCTGTTCTCTTTGCAGGAAAAACCCTTCACCTTTTCTGTTTCCCGACTCACTCCTTTTTATTTTTTGGTGCTCAGTCCAAACATCTCTTCCTCCAGAAAAACTTCCTATGACCCTGTATTTATTAACATATTCTCTCTCTGCAATCCCATAGCATGCTGTGCCTACTTCTGTTTATACATTTTTTGTTGTTTATACATTAATCACTGACATAACTTCTGTCATATCTTCTAAACTATTCCTTCTTGGTAGTTAACATTTTACACTAATTTATACCCCATGACAACTACAAGGACAGCTATTTTTTCAAACATATAATATATAATGTTTCCAATTCTACTTAAAAGTACATTTATTAATTTTTTAGAAACCAAATTGTCCACACATTGAGTTCTTTTCCACTGAAGGATAAGGGGAACTGGAATGTATGCAACCCCTAATCTAAGCCCCTGAAAGCCTTTGCTTCTGCTCCTGTACTGCCATCTTCTGACACCATCTGTGTTTGCTGCTGGGGGCATTTGTCTCCTCTGAGCCTCTTTTCTTCATTGGCTGGAAACCTAGGCAGCACCGAGGAATCTAGCAATGTCTTTGTTATTGGGAGTGATGTTATGTTTTAGTTTCACCTGAAACTCAAGACTTCCTGAGTTTCTAATTCATTTCCTGAATGGAAAAGGCTAGGTGACTGTCAAAATTTATCACAGGGTATTGCAGCAGGACCAAAGTTATTAAAATGAAAATCTGCTGCATTTATTCCCTTGACAAGTTTGTAGGTGCTGTCCTAAATCAGAGGGCATAGATTATAGTCCATTTTGAACTTTAAAAAGTTACTAGTCTTTAGGGGCGCCTGGGTGGCTCAGCCGGTTGAGCGTCCGACTTCAGCTCAGGTCATGATCTCATGGTCTGTGAGTTCTAGCCCCCATCTGGCTCTGTTGATGGCTCAGAGCCTGGAGCCTGCTTCCGATTCTGTGTGTGTCTCTCCCTCTGCCCCTCCCCCACTCATGTTCTGTCTCTCTCTCTCTCTCTCTCTCTCTCTTTCTCTCTCTCTGTCAAAAATAATAAACATTAAAAAAACTTTTTAAAAAGTTACTAGTCTCACATCTATAAAATGATAATATTGGAAGTAATTGCCATCAGTGACTTTCACAGGCATCAAAGTTTTAGGATTCTCTTTCATTTTACGGTATATTTCATTCTAACTTACATAGAACAGTCCACATGATACATAGATGTTACTTTATGAATAAATACTGATGGCAAAACATGGTCACATGGCTAATTTTATGCACACTTTAAATAAAGCTGTGAAGTAAGCAAGGACGCTAATGCCTTTTGCATTTTACAGTTGAAAGAACTTGCACATGGAATCAAGGCTAAAAACAAATTCTGGCTGTAAGCCCTGGGTATTTCCTTTGTTAAATTACTTTCATCCATGAAGACTACATAAAAAATATACAAAGATAAATTTTTACAAAAAATGGTAGAACTTATGTATATATGAGAAAAGATATGATTTTGAGTCCATTTCAAAAGACAAGGAAGTAAAATATTTCTTTAATTAAAAATGATTTACTAGAGGAATGAATATATATACAAATCACTTCCAGTTCTATCTCACTATAGAGAAAAATAGTAGTAACATTTCCTAAGGGAAGAAGATGCAGAATGTGTGATATATAAATCAGATAATTCCTTATTATGAATTACTTGTACAGAAATCAAGGGAAATTGATGATCAGTACCCATTATAATTAATTAAAACTAAGTTAATAAAGGAACAACAGGGTATATTGGAAACCAGTTATTGAACTTTCAAATTCCAAATATTTTATTCATTTCCTGAAAGAAAACTGATTTTCAGATAACTGAAAGATCTCAATTGCACTGCTTGGTAATAAAACAGTAGATGTTCCTGTTTTGTTTCAACCATACAGTTTCCTTAGTGTGTAGGGTCAATGAATATAATTTATTTCTGTATGATTAAACATAATGAAAGGTCTCGGAGATGCTGGCACAAAATACCTTTCATAAAACAAAAACAAAAACAAAAACGGGGAAAGTAGGATTCACATAGCAGTCACTGTTCCATAGATATTCTGAAATATATCTGGCTACCACTCGCCAATCTGTTCATTAGGGTGCCCTCCTACTCTGGCGTGATTCTCCACGGGTTTTGGCTCTAGTCCCTTGGCTATTGGTTCTGTCCTCTGATTCACCCTTCCTTTTTCATTAGAAATTACCAGTGTTTACTGGTAGGTAGTTTCCTCATTCAGCTTTCTAAATGTGTTAAATTAAGGGCCCAAAGACCTCTTTAATTTCTAATGGTTTCTGTACTTTTAGTACTAACTTACAGAATATCTATCAGCACCTAGCACCTTTTAAAATTTTGTAAGAATTCTACCAATCTAATTTGGATCTCCTGGCTTAAACAAAAGTCACAACCACAAATCTTATTAAGACACATCCTTCTCTACATTGGCTTCCCAGTGCTGCTGCTATGAGACAACATCCTTACGATTCTTAAAAGCTTTATCATTTAACAGAGTGGATGTGATTGGCATGCAAAATCATCTTTAGAGAATACTTTTCTGTCTAAATGTTTCTATGAATGATTGCCTAATATCTTTCTGATGTCTATAAAACCAAAACAGTACAAAACAGTACAAAACAAAACAAAACAAAACAAAAACACACACACACACATACATACACACAAAAGTTAGAATAGTTTTGCCTTGGATTCAGTTTTTGTCCTGAAACCCTTCTGCTTTTGAGAGATACTGAGAATGGGAATCTTTAATTCTGGTACTCAGCATGTCCTTCTTTCATTTTATTTAAGAGTTAATTCCTGGGGCACTGGGATGGCTCAGTCAGTTAAGTGTGACTCTTGATTTCGGCTCAGGTCATGATCTCAGGGTTCATGAGTTCAAGCTCTGTGACAGGCTCAACACTGACAGCAAAGATTCTGCTTGGGATTCTCTCTCTCTCTCTCTCTCTCTCTCTCTCTCTCTCTCTCTCTCCTCCTCCCCCTCTCATATGCATGCACATTCTCTCTCTCTCTCTCTCAAAATAAATAAATAAACTTAAAAAAAAGAGCTCATTCTTTAGCACATCCTTCTCTTCTCACATCTTATCATTAACAGCAGGAGGAAGTTAGATAGCACTTTCAATTATCCTACCTAGTAATCTCTTTAGCTAGATCACCAGATCCATTAGGGATATTTCCTATTTTCCATGTTACTCCAAAAATGTTGCCAAATGTCTGCCATTAAAGAACAAAGATCCCATTTCCTCCAGCTTTATAATATTTTCCTCTCTTTTAAGCACAAGGTCATTTAAGCTTTCAATATTACTTGCCTTGATGCTCATTAGGCTTCCCCACTCTCCTTGAGGCTTTTCAGATTTCTACCCGCCACTCAGTCCCAAAGCCAAAGTCATGTTATGGTAGCACAAAGTCCTAGGTACTAAAATCTGTTTGAATTATCATTTGCTACATATCACCTCAAATATTGCATATACTGGATTTCAGAGTCTTCCTTGGTCTCGTTGTCAGGCAGAGATGGAGTATGTGCTCTGTAATCAACATATCAATGATTCTGGCCAGTATAGTTACCACGATATCTGCTTCTTGGTTTTCAGATATGAAGAACCCACATGACCATGACTCTATTCCTTTAGTAATTCCTTAGGTACTAAAACTTCAAACTCACTAAACCTAAGACTGTAGGGGACTGGAATAAAGACAATCTTGGTTCAGGTCTTATACTTCTGGTCTGAGCTCTGCTAGCATCTAGCTCTCAGAGGTCACTGTAGGAGTAGATCCTTGCTAGCCAAGAAGGAATTGGGGAATTGGGAATTCAAAATTCTCAGCCTTGGGGCGCCTAGGTGGCTCAGTTGGTTGAGTGTCCGGCTTCAGCTCAGGTCATGATCTCGCAGTCTGTGAGTTCGAGCCCCGTGTCAGGCTCTGTGCTGACAGCTCAGAGCCTGGAGCCTGCTTCGAATTCTGTGTTCCCCTCTCTCTCTGCCCCTCCCCCACTCACTCTCTGTCTCTCTGTCTCAGAAATAAACATTAAAAAAAATTTAAAAAAAAACAAAAAAACAAAAAAAACAAAATTCTCAGCCTTGTGTGTCCTAACCAAATGTCCTCATTCCATGCCTCAGAGTCTCACTCTGTCTTGCTAGTGTCATTACTTTATTGCAGGAGTCAGCAAACTTCTGTAAAGAGTCATATATTAAATATTTTAGGTTTTTCTGGTCTGTGCTCTCTATTGAAACTGCTCAATTCCACCATTCGAAAGCATGAATTGACAATATGCAAACAAATGGTTATGGTTATATTCCAGTAAAACAAAATGAAACAAAACAAAAAAATGTTTAATAAAAGCTGTTGGTGCATCAGATTTGGGCAGTGGTTTGCCTACTTCTGTGTTAGTGTAATGGATGTGTTAGGCTGAGTATTTAACAGGTGTTGAATCTAAAAACTTATATTCTGGCCTTGGGATTGATTTTCAACCATATATACTGTTAGAGATAAGGCACTTTTTTTTTTTTTTTTTTTTAATTTTTTTTTTTCAACGTTTATTTATTTTTGGGACAGAGAGAGACAGAGCATGAACAAGGGAGGGGCAGAGAGAGAGGGAGACACAGAATCGGAAACAGGCTCCAGGCTCCGAGCCGTCAGCACAGAGCCCGACGCGGGGCTCGAACTCACGGACCGCGAGATCGTGACCTGGCTGAAGTCGGACGCTTAACCGACTGCGCCACCCAGGCGCCCCGATAAGGCACTTTTAAAAATTGCTATATAGGGGCGCCTGGATGGCTCAGTCGGTTAAGCGTCCGACTTCCGCTCAAGTCACGATCTCTCAGTCTGTGGGTTCGAGCCCCGCATCAGGCTCTGGGCTGATGGCTCAGAGCCTGGAGCCTGCTTCCGATTCTGTCTTCCTCTCTCTCTGTCCCTCCCCCATTCATGCTCTGTCTCTCTCTGTCTCAAAAATAAATAAACGTTTAAAAAAAAAATTAAAAATTGCTATATAGGCCATCCAATTTTCCTCTTGTGCTCTCATTTGGACATTGAAAGCTCTCTGCCTGTTCTTTTCTTGATGTACATACTCTAGTTTTGTTAAAAACTGCAACACATGTTTCATTTGCTTTTAATCATCATTATTAACCATAGCAACTAGGTGCTATAGACAGTTAATTTCTCAAAACCTTGCCTGCCACCTATAGTACATTCATGACTGGCTATATAATTGATGGAGTCCAGTGCAAAATAAAAATGCTGATTCACATTGGCTCAGGCATGGGGAATCTGTGTATGGGTGTATCAGTAAGGTTTCCAGCAGGAATAGAGACTGCCCACTCAAAAATGGCCATTAAATAAATTCAAGGAAAAGACTGCAATGTTTTGGGACAGAGTTAAGTAAAAGTTACAAGGGAGGGTTAAGCACTCTGAAGAAAGCTGAACTAGGAAAGAGCACCACTTTTAAGTCAGAGGGACAAAGACAGCTGTCTTCAGAGAGAAACTTTAGTGGTATAAACATCAACAAAAGCTGCAGCCTTCAGTGGAGGAATTCGTCCACTGCCAACCTCATACCAGGGAGGAGAAAGTTGGCAGAATAGCGATCTCTACCTCTCTTCCCTCTACCCTTTAGTCTCCCACTGGTGCCTCCCATTTGCTAACCGAAGCAATCCAAAAGCTAGAGTTCTTAAGGATCATACTTTTGAGACACAGAACAACATAGAGTGGGTTGTAAAACAGAAATAACAGACCAAACAGAAGACACAAGGCAAGTCATTTTTCACTTATGTGCCTACTGTTGTATACATAGCAGAGCTGTATACAATATGCAAACAAATGGTTATGGTTATGATGATTATATATACATATATATATATGTGTGTATATATATACATATATATATATATATATTCCAGTACTATCCAACCACTACTAAAAATATAAAATAATAATAATAATAATCTGTGGATTAAGTATGCTGAAATTTGAGATTTGTTGTCATGCCAACAAATCCTCAATGATTTTCATA
Organism: Leopardus geoffroyi; assembly: GCF_018350155.1. Taxonomy (NCBI): domain Eukaryota; kingdom Metazoa; phylum Chordata; class Mammalia; order Carnivora; family Felidae; genus Leopardus; species Leopardus geoffroyi. The sequence goes on from NC_059329.1 coordinate 81,135,859, forward strand.
TTCTAGCAATTAACACTTAAGAATCTTTAACTGGGAACTAACTGTTAAACTAGCCCACAATTCATATGCATCGTAATGGGGTTGATTTGAAGGAAAAATAAGCTTTGGAGTCATTTGTCAGGAATAGTTTTTTTGTTATTTCCTTCTTACAATAACAATATTATTGGTAGCATCATTAGTAATAGATTAGGCACTAAATTGTATCAATTCACAGAAATTTTCATGACAGCAATTTGAAATGGATTGTCAGAAATCATGCTCCACATATTCTCGTAGTATGCCAGAATCTTTCCACAATTACTTGGACTACAATAAAATAAGGAAAAAAATGGAAGACATTTGGAGGACAAAACACCTCACAAAAAAATACAGATTGTGATTACTTAGAATATTTATCATACTCAAAGACAATCTCAAGAATGATTGTATATTCTAATACCATGAATGTGAATCAATTTACTCAGCATTCACTGAGTGTCCAACACTGTTCTGGTCTGCTTGAAGTACAGAGAAACAGTTACATATTTCTGCTCAAAAGCTGATTAACTACCTTTCAAATTGTTTAGAAAAATAATCACTTCTTCATCAGTCAGGGTTCCTATTTGAAAACAACAGGAGCCACCTCAGTTCAAGTAGAAAAACAATTTATAAGACAGCATCACAAAATCTCAGAGATGAAGTATTAAGTTTATAAGCTATCCACCTAAAGAAACAATAAAACTACACTGCTGGAACTGGGCAATGGACACCTAAACCTCAGTTGCTCACCCCCAAATCTTTATGTTTTAGTCATCAACATCACTAGAAAAAATGGATTTCTCAATTTATTGGGTTCTTCACATTGGTTTCTCTTGAATCAAGGTCAAACACTGGGGTCTTTGATGGGTGGATCTAGGTTTTTGTGTCTGCTTTTCTAACTGCAAGAAAGACTGAAAAAATGATGGTCTGGCTTCTTTCTTAAAAGTTGGGAATGGTACACAAATAAAATTATGGCAAATACTAAGACATTGGAAAGTCATTACAAAAAGCTTCTGCATGATAAAATAACATGGGCTAGGTTTACTTCCATATGAAAAAACCAGGAAACAGGACACTATGTGTTAAATAATTATTATAAACTTTAAATAATATACTTCTAAATAACTCATAGTTCCAAGAGAATTCCATAAGGAAAATTACAAACTATTATGAACTAAATAAAAATGAAAGAACAATAACCCACAATTTACATCTACATCTAACATAGTTCTTATAGAGAAATTGATAGATTAAATGTTTCTATCAAATAAGAGGAAAGGTCCAAAATCAATGCTCCAGGCTTTTACCTCTTAAAAAAAGCTAGAAAAGCAAGAGTAAATTAAACCCAAAGAAAATTGGGGGGAAAACAAAGAAGTGAAAAGAAGAAAATTAAAAAAATATAGGAAATGGATTTTAAAAAAATGGCAAAAATCATTAAAAATTAAAGCAGTTATTCTGAAAAGATCAGTAAATTGGGTTTGTAATTAAACTCTTTCCAAAGAAAACATTCCAGGCCCAGATGGCCTCTTTGGTCCAATCCATCAGACATTTAAGAAAGGAGAATTATCAATCCTTCTCTAAACCTTTTAGAAAAACAAGGAACATATCCAAACTCATCTTATGTGGCTAGCATTATGATACCCAAACCAGACCAAGATATTTCAAGAAGAGAACACTAAAGGCTGATATTCATCGTTAATATACAGAGAACAGTCTTAACTAAAGGTTAGCAAACGGAATCCAGTGATAGATAGATAAATAGATGATAGATAGATAGATAGATAGATAATACATTGGGACCTAGTGAGTTTTACCAGAACCAAAACGTTGATTTACCAATTAAAAATGAATGTGTATAATTCACATTAACAGAATAAAGGAGAAAAAAACATGATTTTTATCACCTTAATACATATAGAAAACATTTACTAAAATCAATACCCATTTATAATAAAAATTCGCAAAAAGCTAACACCAGAGATAGTTTCCTCTACCTGTTATGAGGCATGTATCAAAATAAAATATAACTTCATACTTCATGGTGAATGCTTTCTCCTCTATGATCAGAAACAACAAGATGTCCACTCACCTGTTGTAGTCAACATTGTATGAGAAATGATAGCCAAAGAAGAAATAACTGTCAGAGGTTTAGGGGAAGGGAATGATGAACAGACAGCAGGCAGGGGATTTTTCAGATAGTGGAAATATTCTGTATGATACTGTAATGGTGGATACAAAACCATGGAAGGTATGATGCACAGAAATTGTAACAAATGCAGCACTCTGATGCAAGAGGTTAATAACTGGACAAAGTGTGTAATGGTGCGGGATGAGGGAGTATATGGGAGTTTTCTGTATGTTCTGCTCAATTTTTCAGTACACCAAAAACTACTCTAAAAATAAAGTATATTAATATGTAACATAAATATACATATGAATATAAAAACGTATAAATACACGTGTAAGTATATAAATATATACAACTATTAAAATGTTATATTTTTAAAGGGGTAAAGGATATTGCTTCCTACTATTCACATTTTCAAAATTGTAAGTTAGGGGAAATACTTGGGAATATACGAAGAAATCTGTAAAATAACATTTAAGAAGACAAAGTAAAATATGAATAAATTAAAAAGGGAGTTATGGTCTTGGAAATATCGAATCCTTTCATATCCCTGCTTAAAATCGTCACTAGCTTCCCACTGCTCCTAGAATAAAGACAAAACTGTTTAACAAAATGGATGTGGCCCAGCGTAGCCCTGAGCAACCCCCTGCCTCTTTGTCGTCACGGCTGTACACTGACAGACTTCCCAACACTACCATCTCTACTCTCTGGAATCCAGTTATACCTAACTACATCCTAACACACTGGAAGGTAATGACTCTCCCAAACTTCTCTCTCCTGCCGACATTTGCACGTGCTGCTGCCTCAAGCTGGCTAAGAGAGGCTGAGAAAGAGATTTTCATGCTCTGTGCTCGTAACTGTTCCCTTGTAACCCCTCTTGCGAATTTTCTTTGTTCCCCAAGTCTGGGTGATGCGTTTTCTTAGCATCCTGTCTTCTCCAAAGTTCTATAAACCTAAGAAACGGATCCGTTTTTCATCCTCAGACTCCGGCACTGAAGTCTAACACGCACTATTTACATATTCAATAAACAGACCAAATTTTCCATTTTCTTATATCTGAAATAAAAGGAGTAAGATTAGATAATATATTGGCATTACCATGGATTGAATAATGCCAAAGCGAGGAAAAACCTTTTTCTTTGCTCTCCTCTGGTCTGAGTATCTGACGCCCTCTTGAATCTGGAGATGAGAAACTATAGTTCCCATGACCCCTCCGCATGTCACGTGGCCAGCTCAGCCTACCCACAAGCAATCTGGACTCCATTTCCCAACATGCCCCGGGATATGAGCCTCTACAGCACTGCCCCCACTCTTCACACCCCACCCCCCACCCCGCCAGCGGTCTGTTCCACTCATTGTTTCGGAGATAGCCAAGCAGGCTGAGTGGCGGCAGATGTGAGAGGGTGGTGTATCGGTCGTTTGTTCTCTGTGGCCTGACGCGTTTGTGGTCTGTGGTCTGTGCTGGGGCTGCATGGACCCAAGGACCATAGATCTGATCCAGGCTGCCATTTGTGTGAAGTTGGAGCACGGGAGCACTGTGGTGCTGGATCTGCTCCGTGAGAGTGCAGCTAGGGGATCCCACCAGGCAACAAGATGCTTTTCCACAAAGCCGTTGCAAATTCTAGCTTAAAGGGATTGATTTGTTCACATCGCATGGTTCAAAGAGCTGGCCAGCCTGGTGCATGTCCTGGCCATTCACGTGCAGACCCATGCCCAATGGAGGGAGAAACTTAACTGGACATGAGCCTCCCCTGCCTGGGTGGGAACAAAAAACTCGAGGAACTTCCTGAACCCCAAGAGAGGCGGAGGACCACGCTCTGAAAGCCCGGTAAGAATAAATTACTGGCGCCTTTTTTCCCCCAGTCATGCTGGGGATTTGTTAAGGGTGAGGACCGCTGGGCCCAATTCCACTGGCTTATATTTATCAGGAATAGCAGTTTATTCAAGCCAAAGCCAACAAAAGGAAAGGGCAGAATCATTCACCACTGCTCTTGCCCTGAACTATTCAGGAAGGACTGCCTAGCTATTCCATGTTTAAAGGTGACTGAGGAAACACACCTATCCTGATGAGTTGGACACAATCTAGTATTTTAATCAAGGTACCTGGGTGGCTCAGTTGGTTGAGACTTCTTGAGACTCTTGATTTCAGCTCAGGTCGTTATCTTATGATTGGGCCTGCAGTGGCCGGGTGCTGGGTGTGGAGCCTGCTTGGCTCTCCCTTTCTCCCTCTTCTCTCTCCCTCTCTCTGCCCGTCTTCTGCTTGTGCTCTCTCAAAATAAGTAAATAAACATTTAAAAATAATAAAATAAAATGAAATAGAAATTATTGTATGGATTACAAATAACTAAGTAAATAAGTAAAAAAAATGTATACAGATTAGAAATAAAGTGATGCTTCAGATGACAATACTCTATAGAAAGTCTCAAGATATATATAAAAACAACTAAGTCTAATAAGATAACGTATCAGTCTCACAAGATTCAAAGAAATATACAAAATTTAATTGTATTCTTATATGTAAGTAATGTATAGTTGAAAATTGAAATTATATACTATTAACAATAGCATCTCTATATATTAAATATGTATAATATGAATACATGTGTTAAATACTTGAAAAATCCAGAAAAATAGGAGCAATATGTGTATGCTGAAATCTAATTATTGCTGAGAGAAATTAAATTTTCATTTTAAATTGATCTATAGAGTGAACGTTAGCCCAATTAGAATTTCTAGAGGTCTGTATTTTTCACAAATGGACAAGCTGAAATCATAATGGATATGGAAATTCAAGGAACATAGTATGGCCAAAACAATTTTGAAAAAGAACCACAAAGTAGAAAGGCTTACACTATTTGATTTCAAGATTTCCTGTAGAGCTAGAGTAGTGAGAAGACTGTGGTGTTTATGTGAAAATATGCAAATACATAACTGGAGCAGAATAGAGAGTCCAGAAATAAACCTATAGGTTAATGGCCAGTTGACTTTCAACAGAGAAGCAGGGTAATCCAAGGGGGAAAAGATAGTGTTTTCAATAAATGGAACAATCCATAATCTCATAAAGAGGAACTGTATAAAGTTGAACGTGGACCATGTCATAGAGCTAAAACTGCAAAATTTTTAGATGAAAACATAAAGGACGGTATTTGTAAACCTGAGTTATGCAAAGATTTCTTAGGAAACAAAAGGTATGGGTGACAAATTGTTAAAATTAGATTGAGTCAAAATTTTAAACTTTTTTAGAAGACACTTTTAAGAAGATGAGAAGTCTGGAAAAATAAATTACAACTTATATATAAAAGACTAATATCCAGAATATTATATAAACATCTATACATCTTCAACAAAGAATGTCTACAGTTGGAAAATAAGTGTAGTAAGGGCCATCAACATCATTATTCATTAGGGAAATGTAAACACTAAAACCACAAGGATATATATCAGTACATCTACTGGAATGGCTAAAATTTAGGCATGCTAGCCAGGATGCAGAATAACTCTATCTCTTATAAAGTGCTAAAAGGAATGATATATTCTATAGCCACTTTGGATTGGAAGCCATGTGCTAGTTTCATAGTAGATTAAATATTCATTTACAGTGCAAGCCAGTAATCCCACTCCTAGGTATGTACTCCAGTAAATGAAATATGTCCACCTAAAGACTCGTTGCATGAGGAGCACCTGGGTGGCTCTGTCAGTTAAGCATCTTACTCTTGATCTTGGCCCAGGTCTTTATCTCACGGTTTGTGTGTTCGAGCCCCACATGAGGCTCTGCACTAACAGTGTGGAGCCTGCTTGGAATTCTCTCTCCCTCTCTCTCTCTCTCTCTGCCCCTGCCCCACCTGTGCTCTCTCTCTCTCTTTCAAATTAAATAGATAAACTTAAAAATTAAAAAAAAAAGACTCGTTGCATGAATATTTATGGTGACTTTATTCAGAATACCTCAAAACTGCAAATAATCTAAATGTCCATCAGTTAATGAATTGAAAACCAAATTGTGGCAGATCATACAATAGAATACTATGCTGTGATAAAAAGGAACAAACTACTGATGCATGGGAAAAGGTAGATAAATCCCAAAGGCATTGTGCTAAGCACAAGAAACCAGACAAAAATTGTCACATAAAATATGCCATTTATACTGCATTCTGGGACAGGAAAAAACTATAGAGACAAAAATCAGATCAGTGTATGCCAGGGTCTAGAAGTGGTGAGAGGTGATTGATAGTAAAAGGGTGTGGGAGGGGGGCGGTGATGGAATTACTCTGTCTCCTTTGTAATGCTTATTTTAAGACTGTTTACACGTATTAAAACATTAAACTATGTACCTACAAAGGATTATTTTTATGCATAAAAATTATAACCTTGTTAAATCTGAATTAAACTTTCAAAGAAAATAGTGTACTGTATCTCAAAGATAGTGTGGGAATATAGGAAAGGCAGAAGAGGGAACGGGTAGTCAGGAGAGACATCCCAGAGATGATGCTTGAGCTGGGTGTTGAAGGATGACAGGGAGCCACCTAGTCAGGTAAAGAAGTAGGTGGAAAGACAGAGTGCTTATGAAGTTTACAGAGTTTCAGCAAGTTCAACAGTATAGAAGCCAGTGAGGTGTAAGAAAGATAAGTGAAGGGGGTTCAATACAGCAGGATTTTAGGGTGTGAATGAGGATTTAGCAGGAAATAATGCTGGATGTGTGTATTCAGTAGCTAATACATAAAGACCCTGGAATCGTGAGCTGAGATTTTAAATTATATTTTATATGTAATGGCATATAACCAAATGATTTTAAACAAGAGACCGAGTCCATTAGTTGCATTTTTATACACTGGTTGCAAAACAGAAGTCAGGCTGAAAGATGGGGAGACTGGGCAAAAAGCCTAGTCAGAAGGGAAAGGTGAAGAGGGCCTAAAGCAAGACTTGGAAAATTACGGTTGGGGGAGATATTTAGAAGATGATGTGATTCAGGGCGCCTGGATAGCTCTTGGTTTTGCCTCAGGTCATTATCTCACAGCTCATGAGTTGGAGTCTAGTCAGGATCCTGGATAGAATGTGGAGGAGCCTGCTTGGGATTCTCTCCCCCTCCTTCTCTGCCCCTCCCTGCATGGGTGCCTGCGGGTGTGCCCTCTCTCTTGCTCTCTCTCTTGCTCTCCTTCTCTCAAAATAAATAAATAAACTTAAAAAAAGAAGAAGAAGAAGAAGGGTTAGAATATGATGTAGTTCTGCCACTGAGTAGACAGAGTCAGATGAGTGTGGTCTCCAAATCGGATGCCACTCTGATGCTTAGCGCTGTTCCTGGACTGAGGAATGTAGCGCTATGGTCACATTTGCATAGGAGGACGAGTTAGAGAATCAAAGCTAAAGGATTAAATATGTTAAATCTGAGGTACTTATGGGATCATTAAATATAGGCTGATACAGTTCTTTTATTCCTTCCCCACAAAATGACATTCATTTTGTACTTCTTGCCTCTTTAAAACCAATTTTGTCGCATAAGCTTTTTTAAATTGACTTGTTTTTTCTTGTTGTTCCCTATTCCTACTCTTGACCTCCTTTCATTCTACTCTAACATTATACATTTTAATATGCATAGTAGCTACGTATGTAAATATGCATACAAACATCAAATGATCACTCACAAATACCTGTGTAATTTTCAAGTGTCCTCCCTTCTTTCTTTTGACTACACATTTTCTAAAGGCGATAGCTTTAATTTCCTCCTTTATATGGTGACATTTGAAAATCTCTATTAAACGGTAGCTCAAATTGTAAAGAATCAGGAGTCTCAAGCAGTTTCTCAATATTTTGAGTGGATAATCATGTTGTCTTTGTTGTTGTTGCTGTTAATGCTGCTATTTTTGTTTGTCCATGGCCAAACTTCTCTTATTTTAGTTACTGATTCATTTCAGGGCTAATTAAACTTCCGTCAGATATCAGGCAAAGAAAGGAAGAGAGGAGACTTAATATATAACTATATTCATTTTGGTACTGACTTGTAGACAGAAGATACACATTGAATTGTTAGAACTCTTTTCTTGGGCTTCTTGAAATGGGAAAAAGAAAATCCTTTCCATGTGGCAAGAATATTTTTACAGAACAATCACTTCACTTTTTTTTCTATTAAATATTTCAAACACATAGGACAATTGTGACAGACATCAATGGGTAAAATTTAGCAGTTAAAGAATGAATAAATTATATGAATTGATACGTGGTATGCATATGTTCTTCTATCTAACTTTTGCAAAAGCACAAGAAAAGATATCTTACATTTTTAGAATACATTCTAGTTTGTTATGCTAAATTATAAAGTGAATAAAGTATTGGGAAATTGTAATATCTTTAAATTCTTTTAGAAAATGTGTTCCAGTTAGTCAAAACTATTTGAGATTTATCTCTATAAATATTTATAGTATAAAATTATAAATAATATAGAGCATAAGATTAAATTTCCAGAAAGTACACACAAACTAACAAAACCAATGTATGATGATAGTGAGTGGTAGGGGTAGGAATAGTAACTAAAAGGGAAAGTTAAATTTTCTTTTTTTTAGGGTTATTTTATTTTTATTTGTTTAATATTTATTTATTTTTTATTTATTTATTTATTTATTATTTATTTAAATGTTTATTTATTTTTGAGAGAGAGAGAGACTGCACATGAGCAAGAGAGGGGCAGAAAGTGAGGGAGACCCAGGATCCGAAGCAGGCTCTGCTCTGACAGCACAGAGCCCAACATAGGGCTTGAACTCATGAGCCATGACATCATGACCTGAACTGAAGTTGGACTTTTAACTAACTGGGCCACCCAGGAGCCCCTATTCATTTATATTTAGAGAGAAAAGTGTGAGTATGTGAGGGGCAGAGAGAGAAGGAGAGAGAGAACCCCAAGCAGGCTCCATGCCATTAGCACAGAGCCTGACGTAAGGCTCAATCCCACAAAATGTGAGATCATGACCTGAGCTGAAACCAAAAGTCCAACACTTAACTGAGCCACCCCAGTTCTCCTGGAAAGCTAAACTTTCTCAGGGAAATATTTTATATCTTATTTGGAATTGTTTTTAAATATTTGTACAAACTCATATATTGTGCTTTTAAAGAGTTTACTGAGTAAACCAAACATATTGGCCTACCTTGTCTTCTGAGGATCTAAGCCTGCCCCATTCCAAGAAAGATGAGGAGTCCACGTGGAGTCAGAATTCTGTTGCTCTGAAGTACTTTCTGACTGTTTTTGAAGACTTTAGAGCATTAAAACCAGGACTCCCCATGTCCCTGGCCTTAGGTCAAGGGTCTTGGAGAAGAACTAAAAGAGCTGAACTTTTCACAGAGGGAGAAAGTTACTGGAGTTGTTGGCCAAGGAAGAGCTAGAAGATGAAGATAAGGTGAATGAATGTAAGGCATTTTCCCTCATTCTAAAGTGACCAAGTTTGGATCCAAGCACTGTTATGTGAATCATCTGATTTTCTTGTTTCAAATTTTGCATACATAACATGTAATATAGAGCGGTGTAGAAAGAATGCAGAGTAAGTACAAAATGTGGACTTCCATTTTAAGTGTACCTCTTATAGTACTTGGACTTTGGACAAAACATTTACTCTCTCTGAGTCTTGTTTCTTTCATTTGTAAAATAAATAGCATGAACTAGGTGACTTCAAAGTTCTTTCAACACTTAAAATGTTTTATAAAATAAAATAATAGAAGGGACACTTAAATCATAATATAGACTGCAGATCACAAAGCCAACCAGATAAAGGCAAACTTGGCAGGTCAAATGATAAAATTCCCTGGCAAGGCTTGGATATATTTACATTACAGAATGGATTATATAAAATCAATCTGTACTCTTGAAAAGATAAATGAGAACAAACTCGACATTAAGACACTAATAGTATATTGCAATTATTTTTATTATTGACAGGGATTATCTCTTTTCTATAATTGCTATGACAGGTTACTAATATTTGATGTATTCCTAATACATAAATTCTCCCACACCCCACTGTTTTTTCTGGGTCTGCAATGTTTATTGTTTATTTGTTTATTGTTTTGTTTGGAAGTTTTTTAAACAAGGAAGTGGATCTGAATTGAAAGACTAAAGTAGTCCATATATCATTTTGAAGCAGTCCAAGAGGGCAATGGGAGAATTTTTTTTAATGTTTATTTATTTTGTGAGACAGAGAAAAAGAGAGAGAGTGTGAACACAAGTGAGAGGGGGAGAGAGACACATACACACAGAGAATCCAAAGCAGGCTCCATGCTGTGAGAGCAGAACCTGATGTGGTGCTCAATCTCAAGAACCGTGAGATCATGACCTGTGCTGAAATCAAGAGTCAGACGCTTAACTGACTGAGCCACCCAGGCACTCCGAGAATTTTTAAAAGGAAAAGGGAATAAGGTCCTTTCCATTAAGACTTTTCTGAAGGATGTTGTATCTTAAGACAGCAAAGGAAACTAACACCCATTCCAGAGAAAGCAGGCATGTAAGTATCTTTCATAATTATTCAGTTAGTAGTCTGAAGAGTTGAACCAGTTTCCTGCTTTCAACTATTGCTAAATCTTATTTATGTTCAGTTTTTCTCTGGGTTCTGTGAAAGGCTTCAACACTTTTTAGAAAATCCTCTTTTCTATTTTTTTTTTTTTTTTAATGTTTATTTTTGAGATAGACAGAGTGTGAGAGGGGTGGGGCAGAGAGAGAGAGGGAGACACAGAATCTGAAGCAGGCTCTAGGCTGCGAGCTGTTAGCACAGGGCTTGACGCGGGGCTCAAACTCATGAACCATGAACCGTGAGATCAGGATCTGAGCTGAAGTCGGATGCTTAACCAACTGAGCCTCCCAGGCACCCCCAAAAGGTCCTCTTTTTTAAGCTAACAAATTAGCCAAAACTTTTTAATAATACAAATATCTTTGTGTTCAAAGTATTTGATGCTTTGTGTTTTTTGTGTTTGTTTTTTTTTTTTGTTTGTTTGTTTTTTGTATGATGTGAGTAGATGCATTAGAGAACTGAGAAATAAGAAAAAGCAGTAACCCCAATCAGATTTGTCTTCAGTAGCTCTGTGGATAAAACCATAGGCATGTGGGTTTCATGTCAATGTAGGAAGGAACTTTCTTTTACTCATAGTAAGCTGCCTCAAAGAGTAGCAGATGTCAAAACATGAACTGGGTGACTATATCATAAAAAAAAGTTATAGTTGTAGAGGAGACTCAGCTTCATATGTTTAAAATAAGCTAGGAAGAAATAGATGGGCTATGAAGTGAGAACCTTAGTGTTTAAAAAGAGAAAAGTTATGCACACAGAAGACCTTCAGTCCCAAAATGGTATTTGCAGCTTTAACTATTCAAGATCCACAAAAAGGTCTGTGGCTTATATATAATTTAGCTGAGTCATTAACTTAAATAATGTACTAGATGAGGCTGGTTGAGAGTAATAAGCCTTGCTTACTTCACACCATCCATATATGCTGAACTTTTGTTTTCCATATGCAATAACTTTCTTTATGTGCCTGAGAGGTTTTTTTTTCCTAGTTGAACTTTATTGCCATTTAAGGAAAATTGTATGTTTTAATGGTTTGAGAGAATTTAAGTCATGACTCTTGCTGAAATCATTTCTCCTAGTATTAAGAGATATTCTTTTTTGATGATACTAAAAGAAAAATTGAAAACAAAAATGAAGCAACAGTTTTGGTATCATCAAGCAAACTTCCAGAAAACATGAGAAGAGGCAGTCGAATGACATGAGCATTGTTTATAGCGGAAGTGATATAAAACCAGTTGCGTTTGAATCTGACTTTCACACTATTTACTCATATCACCACAGACACATGACTTCATCCCTCAAAGCGTCCATTTCTCCAATATACAGTTAAGATAACAACACCTAGGGCTGTTCTGAAACATATAGCAAATACTTGAGAAAAACTCTACATGTATTATCAAATTATAAACAAATATTAGCTATTTTAATTACATTAATAGTGGTATTGAATCCTATCAGTAGCACAGGAATTTCTGAGAGAAATTTCAGTGTGAAACATGTTCACACTCTTACTACTTCATTCAAGATTTAAAGGAAATTGTTTTGCAATCACATGTCTACTATTTGTTCTAGACAGGTTTGTTTACTGAAGCCACTGTCTTTATTCTTAGAGTATTTGATTAGATGTCTTTATCACTGGTAGGACAAAGGAAGACAAACAATGATCTGAGCCAGAGTGAGAGTTGCCTGGAAAACCTCAACCCTCCAGTAAATGGAATGGTATCTAGTGTTTGAAATAAAATAAATAAAATAAAATAAAATAAAATAGCTCAGGATCTCCCACCACCACTCACTGTACTGCTGTACCTAATCTTTCAGTATTTCTCTTGGAATCTGATGGTGCATACTTTTCTTATCCCACCCCAGGCTGTAATTCTCTGTTTCTATTGAAGCTCTCTTTGCAAATCTTGTGTTAGTAGTTTGATGATGACAATTTAGGAATATCTACCTTTTAGTCCATTGGTGATTCCTTCTATAAGACATGGGAGTTTCTTCTTGGGAGCCATTGCTAGGCTAAGATCAACAATGATTACTATATTTTGTCAACTACATGGAGACTTTCCAAATCATCAGCAGAATTCTGTGCAATAATCTGCTGGCTGAAAATATCAAACTTAAAGCTGATAGGCATAGTGGAAATCTTGCTAAATAAAATGAAGCGAGTGTGTTTCTGGAAAGAAAGCTCATAGGGATATTTGCTTATTTCAGCATAATCAGTTGAACAGCTGTGATTTAGGTTTAAGATCACTGCTTGTGTTTTTTTGTTTAGTTTTTTGTGATATAATTAGGTTTGACTTGGGTATAGAAAGCAATAAATGTCTCACAAGATTGACTCATTCTTTACCTTTCATAGATTTGTCAAGCTTAGAGGCTTTAGTATGGTGTGATATATTTCTGTTTTAATATTTTAATAACTCTTATGGCCAAAGTGTTTATGTGTTCTACAGCTTTAAATACATCACAGAGAAATAACATAGGAATGGTTATAAAAGAATATAATGCTGATTTGCAATCTTGAAAAGGGGACTATGGGAAAATATGCTTTTAATCTACAAATGGTAAACCACCTGCCACCCAATATGTCCACATCATACTGAAAAGAACTTAAAGATCTGCTAATTTTCTTTAATTTCTACTTTACCCAATACTATCATTTGTCATTCTCATAACTCATTTTTCCTACCAGAGGTGAATGTGAGGATTCATTATAGTAAGACGTTGTGTTTTTTTTTTTTTGTTTTGTTTGTTTGTTTTATAGTAAGACATTGTTAAATGTAACATGATTATATAACTATTCATTTAACAAATGTATACTGTGTACTTTCTGTATGCTAGTATCCTTTATGTAGTTTAAAGTGCCAAACTTTGTTCTTTTTCAAAATTGCTTAAACTATTCTAGGACTTTGAATTTCTCAATAAATTTTACAATTAGCTTATCAATTTCTACCAAAAAAACAAAAACAAAACTGTCAAGATTTTTATTGAGCTAAATCTGTAATTAATTTGGGGAAATTTTGCATCTCAAAAATATTGAATCTTCAAATACCTGGACATGATATGTCTGAATATTATTATTAATATTTTATTATATAAATATACTGAACATGCTAAACTTATTCTAGAGGCTTTGTTTAAATTTATTTTTATTCCTTGGGACTTTCTGCATAAAATACCATGGCACCTGTAAACAAGAACACTTTTATTTCATCTTTTTATTTTTTTGCTTTATTGCATTGGCTAAGACATTCTATATAATGTTCAATAGAAATCATGAGACATTCTTGCCTTGTTTTAGATCTTAGAATAAAAACACTCACTCTTTCACCATTAGGTATAATGTTATCCATAAGTTTTCTTTGAGTGCCATTTTCTCAGGTTGAGAAACTTTTTATTTGCTGGCAATTTTTATTACCCCTTGAACTGAAGCCAAGAGATGAAAAAAAGGGGAAAAAGGGAATTAAGAATTGTGGAACTGAAGCTTTTTTCTTTGTGGTTGCAGTTACTATAGTTTCTAAACAATCATCTCAAATAATCTGGCAAAAGTATATGTTTTAAGTTGTCATTTCCCTATTTAAAATCCTTCTAATCATGTCCCACCACCTCCAGGTTAAAATTCAGCTCATTAGGCATGGCTCTCTTGGCCTCTGCCTTCAGCTTCAGCTTCCCATTCCTCCCCATATCCTGTATGCTCTCCTATACTCTCAGTGTTTGAGCTATGTGTATTTTCTAGAGCATACAATAACTGTCCTACCTCTATTTTGTAGCTCCCGTTCCTTTTGTCTGGAATGCCTTTTCCGTTTGTACTGGGAGGAGGGGACTTCCACTCACTTAATTTGAACTGCCTCCATAAACCAGTCTCAAATCTCTCACACCTCATTATATAAACAGTTGTGTCAGAGCATAATGTATAATGACTATTTACTCTTGTTCTCTTGCTTGACTTCCTCACTGACTATGAGCTTCTTAAAGGCATGGTGCTATGTTTGTATCCTGAAGGCATAATTTACTAGTGTGTAACCAGTTGCATGTTACTAACAATTTCAAAGGAATTCTTGAAAGAGGCAGTTTGCTTGGATTGGCCAAGTGTCAAGTGTCTTGACAAAAACAAATATTTTGGGTTGGTTTATCCTGGTATCTATATATGATAATACTTGAATGCATTCTTAACTGTGGAATTTATGGGTAGAAATTTGTTATGAATGATTAATTTTGGAACGAGAATACATTTTTACAATACATCATTAAAAATAGAGTGGATAGGGAATATGAAAGAAGTTCCATCTCTTTCTCTCAAATGATTAAGTAGGTGAAAGAAATAATTGCTAAATAACATTTAGTTTTGAATACATTTATAAAGTTGTTCAGCTATATGAATTCCAAGAATAAATTTAATCAGTCCTTATTCATAGTTGGAGGGTATATTCTTCCATCTTTCAAGCATCAGCAGGATGTTGACTTTATTCTCCTTCCTATTTTCCCTGCCATTTGCACTGAAGAAAACACTTTTTTTACTCTGTCTTAAGTCAAGAACAGTGTGGGTGTTAATCTATGCTGGATGATTGTCTAGGGACAAATCAATTTGTAGGTGTATGCAAGGCAGTGGAAATTGAGAGATTTCTGCTCTTGTTTCAAGATGTCAAACAAGATGTGACCTATCATGACTGCCTAGACACAATTGGCAAATAAAAGCATAAAGGGAGACTGAAATATGTCTTTGATGAATGTGTCAGGTTTGAGGAGTGAGTTTTCGGGCATACAAAATATAGTCACTGTTTCCTTGAGAGATGTGCTCCATATGAACCTGCTTAAATTTCAGCGGTGAAGTTTCACCTGGGCTTGTAATTCTGTCCTATTTGGGGCCAGTTTGTCCTGCCCCACTAGGGAGATAAGGATACATCTCTTGTTCTTGGCACATCTGTGACACATCTCCTATAGCAACGATTTGTACATTTGAGAGTCTCATGGGACCTATAGTCCAATTAGACTATAGCTAACAGAGTTTTTTTGTCACATAATATTTGGCTTCTTTTCAGAAAGGACCGCTCCAGAGTATGGCAGACTTCATCCTCAATACTGCCACTTTATCGTAATGAGAGGCAAGGGTCTGTTGTCTGGCAAGCCCATGGCAGAACATTGCAGTGATGAGATGTTCTGTTGATGGTATCAAATGTTTGTGTGATGTTAAGGTTCCCATGAGCACTTGCAAAGTCCCAGAAAAATGTCTATGATATCATTCAGATTGCCATGACACAAATCATATATTTTACTCATTGTGTTCTCATATTCTCAATTTTCCCTTTTAAATTAGAATCAGGCAATATTGGCAAATTTGTAATAAAATGAGGCTATAAATAGAAATACCTGAACAAAGTTGTTTGTTTTGTGTCTTGTTTTGTTTTTCCTTTCGTGTCTTATATTTTTCTTAAATGGTAATTAGAATTAAAGGCTATATGCTAAGTCATTAAGAAACATCAGGTATTAGAAAACGAAAAATATGTATTTATAAGATTCTGTATTTAAATCTGTATTATAAGATTCCAAAGTTTAAATACTTAGATAGTCATATCAGTTTAAATCTAATGATAAAATATACATATTTACAAAATTTTGGAAAGAAAACAAAAGAATGTAGAAGTGGAATGTAGTGTCAATGTATAGATGACCAAAACACTAATAATTCTTTCTCATTAAAGGAATCATCTCTAGTATTAAGAACATTGCTTTTCTTAAGGGACTTGGCTGGCTCAGTAGGTATAGATAGCATTTAACTCTTGATCTTGGGGTTGTGAATTTGAGCCCCACGTTGATGTAGAGATTACTTAAAAATAAAATCTAAAAAAAAGTAAAAAAAAAAAGAAAAAGAAAAGAAAAAAACACACTGGTTTTCTTGACTTTCTAGACTTGAAGGCCAGGAAAATAGTAACTATTTTCTACTATTAAATAGTAGAAAATAGCTACTATTTAAATATGGGAAACCTAGAGGTGGGATAGCATTTGACTTCATTGCTTAGAATTAACCACTTAGATAATTTATGATTTGCTGTCTTTATTTTAGTTATCTAATAGCTTCAGTGTTTATCCAAATCTGTTGTCAGGATTCTAAACTCTGTGAGTTATGACTTCAGGTGTTTGTCTTTAATGAAACAAGGGCAACGATACTGGCTCAACATTGCCTAATCATCAGGAAATCAGGAAAACATTAGCTGTTCAATAAATATTTTTAATACTGGATCAGAAACTGATTTTACTACAGTCAAACTCTGGAGGGCAGTATTTATCAACATTTTATCCAAAATGAGACAGAATTAACTAAAAGGTGGTTTTCTAAACCCCACTGTAGAGCTTCTAAACCAAAAGTTCTGATGGAATGGGGTGAGAGACAGGAAATAAGTATTTTTAACTACTCAAGAAAATTTTCACACTAAATGTTTTGAGAAACATAAATCAGAACTGTATTATATTAAGTAAGTAATGCAGGTTATTCTGGAATTTCACCTTAAACTTTAGTAATGCCAGATCTTAATTTGTCCCCAAATCAGATCAATTCCATCACTTCAAAGTTACCGATATTGACTTCCTTATCAACAGCATACTGTTACTCATATTTACCTTATTATTAAGTGACTAGATCTGTAGTATTTATTTATTTTTTATTTTTTTATAAATAAAATAATAAGGGGAGAGGGGCATATGGAGAAAGAGAGAGAATCCCAAGCAGGCTTCACACTCTGCCGAGCCCGACGTGGGGCTTGATCCCATGACCCTGGGATCATGACCTGAGCCAAAATCAAGAGTCAGAAGCTCAACCAACTGAACCACCCAGGCACCCCTATAGTATTCAATATAGTAGCCACTAGGCTATTGAGTCCTTGAACTAATGTGACTGAAAAACTCAAATTTTATTTTATTTTGTTTAAGTTAGTTTAATTACAGTTTTATAAATGAATACTTAATGTGTGTATTAGGAAACTTTTAACTGTGTTTGAACGAAAGTGGAAATATGAATTTACTTTTTTAACTGATAATTTTATGAAATCTCAATATAAGTAAAGTATTTCTGATAGAAATTTAGCATCCAAACTGACATATGTAAGATAAAATATGTAACAGGTCTCAAAGATGTAGTATGAAAAGAAGGAATGCAAAATATCTCAATAATTTAATGATATTGATGCGTGAAAATAATAACTTGTATATATTAAGTAAAATATATTTTTAAATCGACTTTACCAGTTTCTTTTAAAATTTTTAATGTGGCTACTAGAAAAAGTTTGAATGGCATGAATGACTCTCATATTTCTGTTGGAGAGCACTGTCCTAGAGTGAAGAAACAGATATCAGTAACTGAGAGCAATACCTTCCCTATTAGTGAAAGCACTATGCTTTCAGAAAAGCCTAGAAGATGAGGAGTAATAAAAGGAAGAGCTGGAAGGCAACATGGACTGGTAGGCAGGAAAGCTAAAATTATAGAAATGGGACGATTCACCAACTTCACATTTTAACCTAATAATGAAGTAAACAGAAATACTAGTATCCGATTTGTTTTGCTAACTATTCCTTAAGAACTTTTGCTCAGTATGCAGGATTCTTATTATTTTCTTTCCCACGCAAGACTGGCACCCAAGAATAATAATCAGGGAATCAGGAGTACATAAGTGAGAACAATTTTTTTTATATAGTAAGATATAGGCAATGTTCCATTCATTCAATTTCATAATTAATATTGTCATTAAAAATTGTTCTTAAGATGTAATATCCTCGTAATTCTTCTTCAATTTTATATAACAGTCATGTAAGGAGGACAAACTGAGGGATGCTAAAAAGTTGACAGGAGAGCCAATGAACCAGAAGAGACAGTAAACCAATCTAAATATGTGTTAAAATCAAGAAAAGCCCCTTTCTCTTCGTATTCCATTCTCTCCCTTCTCTTTTTTACTATTTTTGTGTTTTTTTTTTTAAATATTTTTAATGTTTATTTATTTTTGAGAGAGACAGAGCATGAGTGGGGAGAGGGGAGAGAGAGAGGGAGACACAGAATCTGAAGCAGGCTCCAGGCTCTGAGTTGTCAGCACAGAGCTCGATGTGGGGCTTGAACCCATGAACCATAAGATCATGACCTGAGCTGAATTTGGATGCCTAACTGACTGAGCCACCCCGGCACCCTCTTTTTTTTTTTTTTACTATATCTATTTCTTCCTTTCTATTTCTAAGCAATCTAGTCTTAAAACCATTAGGTAGGGCTAAACAAGGTAGTAGTCTGCACTAAATGGAAGAGCCATGATAGATGAAAGTGGACGTCAAAACCTGGGGAAGGGGCAGGCTGAGGAAAACATTCACATAGAATAAAAATGGGAGTGAGGAATAGAAGTCCCAGCAAAGTGCGAAGGGCAGTCCAGTATGAAATATTGGACCTAAGTGAGGTAAGACTGGTATCCACATGGGGATGGAACAGGCAACCCTCTGCAGAGTACCAGAGCGCAGAGTAGGTAAAAAGTCTTCTGTGCTGTGAAATGATTTGGTACAGAGTCTGGAGCCTGAGCAGAAGGAGGAGCATTCTACACAGGTGGGGGGTGGTTGAGGCTAGTCACAGCGTGTCGCAGATGAAGTAGGGTGGAAAGAACACAGACACAGGAAAGGGAATGTGGTGGCTATGGGGATATTAGTTAAATAAATATGTGAATTGTAATGGATGCCAGTTATCAGAGAATGGAGTGATAAGCAGAGAGGAGAGGAAAAGAATAAAGGAGAATGATGTTTAATTGAATTTGAAATTATTAATGAAGACTGAGATCTTATATAAATCTGCCTCTCAGGTTTTGGCTTTATACACCATTCTCCTCCCCCAAGAAACTAGAGATTGTTAGAGAAATGACTAAATGCAAGGATAGAGCAACCAAGCTTGAGGATGAGTCTGGCACCACTTATAACAAAAAAGAAGTATTCAAAATATAATGTCTTCAGGACCCAGAAGCCAGCTTGTTCTGGGACAATTTAAGCATATAATGGAATATGATCCATTGAATGAAATGGAGAAGCAATAGCTCCAGAAAATAAAGATAGGGCGTACATTTAAAGTTTGGCAAGCGACAGAGTATTGATGTCACTTCAAAACAACTCCACACAAAATACAAATTTTGTGTTAAATTACAAATTTAACAAAGGGCAAAATAATAGTATTTTTGAGACTAGATGCCTGGTAGTTATCACCCTTATAAAGATATCAAACATCATTATTAATCAAACAAATTAAATTCTTGTGCCCATTATAGGCTACAATGAGAGTGACATAGTGTCACTTCTGCAATAACCAGCCAAAGAAGCATGACCTGAGGAAACATTAGATAAAATCAGCTGAGGAACATTCTATGAAGCAGTTGGTCTCTAACCTTCCAAAGTTTCAAGATCATGAAAGTTAAGGGAAGACTATGGAACTGTTCCATTTTGAAGATAACTGAAGAAACATGACAAGTAAGTGCATTGTGTGTTTTGAAAATATATTTCTGTGATCTAAAGGACACGTTGGGGCCAATGTTCACATTAATTTGGGTCTGAGGATTAGATTGGTGAGACTCACTATTAATTTCCTGATTCTAGTGTTATGTCATTATGTCATTATGTAAAAAGTCTAAAGTACTAAGGTATATGGGGATGATGGGGCATCATGTTCTCAACTTGTTGTAAATAGTTCATGAAAAATAGGTTATTGTTTTTTACTATTTTGTAACTTTTTATGCATTTTAGAACGTTTTCATATAGGATTTAAAAAAAAAACTCAAGAGGATAAAGTATGCTTTTAAAAATCTCTGATCCATTAGATGAATGGTTTTCAAATATTTCCCTTCTAGCTTCTAGTTGTTTTGGTTTTTCCACTAAGTAGGAGCCAAGCTCATAAGCCAAGAGAGGATGGGTAAGGGATTTTGGAAGTTTGAAAAGAAAAGAGAAATTTGAAGTATCTATCTCAGAAAACATGAAAGAGAATAGGCTAGGGATTTGTAGTGTGACACTGGACAACATTAAGGGCCCATTTGAGGGTGGAAGTCACAAATTTAAGGTGAGGACAGAATTTTTTGTTCTGTTATATTCGCCTGCAAAGGTGTAGGCTAGAGTAGGAAGAATGTTTGCCTTAATTTGAATTTTGGCTTTTCCAGGGGAGTGTGAGAAAAGAAGAGAAAGAAAAGACAGTTAAGGATATGTGCAAGAGACTTATAATGATTGTGGGAATATAAGCTGCTGTCGGTTATAAACATGATGTACATTATTGAAGAAGAATGTGTTCTTTTCCTGACTTAGCCTTATTAAAGCAAGTGTTCCTGAAATCCTTCCACTCCTAATTGGAGCAAAATATAGCCTGTGTTTTTTAAAAGATGGAGTGCCATATCCTCCTTGTATTACTCTAGGTATGTTTCTATCACTAATGTTACAGCATTATTCCATAATTATCACTTGGGTGTTTCTCTCCCAACAGCACTGAGAGGTTCTAAAGGATGAGAGTCTTTTTATTTCTTTAAAGTGCTCAGCACAGGGGCGTCTGGGTGGCTCGGTCGGTTAAGCGTCCAACTCTTGGTTTCAGCTCAGGTCATGATCTCACAGTTCGTGAGTTTAAGTCCAGTTTCGGGCTCCGCACTGACAGTGCAGAACCTGCTTGGGATTCTCTCTCTTTCCTTCTCTCTCCACCTCTCCCCCACTTGTGTGCTCTCTCTTTCTCCCTCTCTCTCTCTGTCTCTCAAAATAAATAAACTTAAAAAAATAAAATAAAGTGCACAGCACAGAGCCTGATACATAGTTAACTACCCTATCAGTCTATTAAGAAATTATTTATTTTTTTGGAACAAAATCACCATCTTAGCAAACAGAATATTGTCAATGTAGACTTTAAAGGTGTCATTGTATCTTAGTAATTATTAACATAAATATAATTACTTTCTGGTCTTTGGACTCTAAACTAGATATAATTAAGTATAAAATGGTGTCTTCCCTGAAGGTACTCAATTTTCACATCTTTGCTTTAGTCTCTGTCTACATATTTTAAATGTTCAGTTATCTTTAACTCCATTTTATTTGTTTCAAGGGAAAAAATTCATATTTGCATAAGAGAGGAAGGTGTTTATTTCAAAAGCATAGAGAAGTTTCCTAGGACCCAAATACAAAAAGTAACAAAAGGTTAGACTTCTTGAGACCTGAAAAGTTATCAGGAACATAGACCTGGTCTCCATCTCTTAGGGTCAGATGTTACTTTCTGCCCCTCTTTTTATTTTCTTCTCTCTCTACATAGCTTTCATCTGATCCCTCAACTCGAACAGGTTTCACCATGACCAGCCTTGGCACATTTCTGTGTAAAGTCATTTGTTTTAAATCCACCAGCTAACTGACAAGATCTCTGTATGCCAGTACTAAAAGGCAGACAGTCTTTTCTCAACAGGCCTGCCTATGGATGGGCTACTTCTTTGATCATTTGTCCTTTCCTGGTTCAATCAGTTGTGGTAACAAGATAGGTCAGTGATTTCACCCGGAGGGAACCTGTGGACAGGTCTATCTATCAGTGGCCTCTCAAACAGAAAAGCAGGTTAACTGAGAACATATCAGATAAGGGACGGGCTATAAGAATTGAACCTAACACAACTGTGAAAGAAATAACATACAGAAAGGAGAGTCAGAGGATCAGAGAAAAGTCACTCTCACCCTCCAGAAGAATTTCCAGCATTATATTTCAGAGTATCATGGAAATGCCATTTTGGTCCTAGTGATCTGGGGAAGAACATCTATAAAAGGAATCTCTATCAGAAGCACGTTTCCTTAAATTTTGTGTTAGTGTTTTGCTCCTGATAATATATTTACTAACTTTTGTGATTTGGCCTGACATGTCTCCCAATAAGGATGCTAACTTGACAAACTTAATGTTAAAATTCACAAATGATCCCATTTGCCCCAGTTAACATCTAGAAGCTGCATTATATTTAAGTCTAAGGTCCTCCATGGTTTGTGTTTACATGACTTTCATCCCTGAAATTAGGAAATTAGGAAAATAGGAATCTATCAAAACTATGAGGGTTTTGCAATATTAAAGGAGATTGATATCCTGCATTATGGAGTTTGAGAATATCTATAGGCAGGTGCGTGGAGTCTCTGGAGATTAATAGTTGTTGGTAGGCCTACGATTGTCCCTGAGGAATGTGCTGGATATTAAGTGAAATTTGTTTTGTTTTTTTCAAAACAAGATCTTCATGAGTAGTAAGTTTTCTAAAGTGTATGTGAAAAAATGTTATGGGGGATGAGAGTTTAGCTATAAATATTTAAGATTGGACTTAAAAGTTTTTCAACAAGAGAACACAGAAAACCAAAAAAGGAAAAGAAATCAATTAAATTTTATTGCTACTTATAAAGTTTTAGAAAGCAAATTGAAGTGTTGGGTAAGGGGGAGAAAGTCCTTAAAGGTTAAGTGTCCTCCTCCTAGCCCCATAAGCACTGAATTTGCTATATCTGAAAAGGGGAAAGGGAGGCACCTGGGTGGCTTAATCGACTGAACTTCCTACTTCAGTTCAGGTCATGATCTCGTGGTTCACAAGTTCGAGCCCCATATCAGTCTCTATGCTGACAGCTTAGAGCCTGGAGACTGCTTTGGATTCTGTGTCTCCCTCTCTCTCTGCCTCTCCCCTGCTCATACTCAGTCTCTTTTCTGTCTCTCTCTCTCTCAAAAATAAATTTAAAAACATAAAAAAAGAAAGAAGAAAGAAAGAAAGAAAAGAAAGAAAGAAAGAAAGAAAGAAAGAAAGAAAGAAAGAAAGAAGGAAAGAAAGAAAGAAAGAAAGAAAGAAAGAAAGAAAGAAAGAAAGAAAGAAAGAAAGAAAGAAAGAAAGAAAGAAAAGGGGAAGGTGGAATTAGACAACAGATATTTGGCAGATTGGCACTCTGTAGTAAGAAGAAATACTTCTTTTAGCACAAGGAAGTAAGGCCCTGGAATAAGCAGTCTTTGTTTCTGATACTACAATATTTCCTAAAAATCTTTTCAGAGATTTGAGAAGGTTGTTTTCTAATCCCATTGCACATATACCTAGGTCAAGTCCTGTAACAGATAGTTTATAAGTAGCTCATTTCTTTGCCATTTTCAATTTACTTTTCAGGAATAGGAATTGAAAGCAGAAATGTACTTCTGGTGCATGCTTAGGTTCAGTACTGAGTATAAACTAGAAGAAAAAGAGAATCACATGAATGATGTCTCTGTTTAGTCAAGAGTGCTTTTGGATATGCATAATCAAGCCTATGGCTATAAAATGTGAAAGTGTCTGAGAAAACATGTTAACTTAAATGTTAAATAAAAAATAGAGCACTGATTAAAGTTAGCAATATTCATCATACCAAGGCGCTGTTCTAAATAATACGAATTCATGATAGCCGCACTTTCGGTTTCATGGAGGAAGACTTTATTAATTATAAGGGAAAGGGGATATAAGGAATTAAACAATTATAGTAAACATGAAGAGGGAGAGAAGTACAGGGAAGAAGAAAGAAGGCTTAATATATTAAATCAGGTACTCACACATCCATCCATCTGCCTGGGGAAGCCCCAAGGTGAACAGACTGGTTGGAGTCCCGAATGAGGGTCCTGGGTAGAATGTCCTCCCCTCAGGTGAGACTTCCAACTAGCTATTCCTGCCAAGGCAATATATGTATTACCTATGTGTGACTTAAGGTTAGTCATTAAGTTTGCCTAAGTGCAGTCCCAAGCGAGCTGTTTGTTTTTTGTTTTTGTTTTTTCTGTTTCTCTTATCGTATCTCACAATCTTAGGAGCATGGATATCTGCATATTCCTCTTCCCTCCCTGACCCATTCCAGGGGGCCAGCCTGGTCTGGCTCAAAGGATGAGGCACATTAATCCCTTTTGGCATCAGGAACAGAAAGGTCCGTTTTGATTCCAAGGCCAGATATGGAATACAAACCAAGCCCCCATGATTGTGTATATGTGGCTCTGGGTAAAAATGCATAACTCACACAATTTCTATACAGAACAGGAGCCTATGTGGGCTGAAGAATATATCTGTAAAAGTCTATCATATTCCCTAGATATATGCCATGTAAGTACAACCTGCCAGAAACTGGCATCAAAGGAAAAGTACATGGTTGCCTAAAAAATGGCTCTTATGTCATAATATGACATTACCTTAACTTGTAGTATTTGAAATTACCTGTCAGCTGTAACAAATTATTGCCCAGCCAATGGTGGGTTTCCTACTCTTAGAGAGACTCTTAGTCACGACCATTCCAGATCATGGACACTTTTCTCAGGACAATCATCTGCCTCACGCCTACTTTCACTCTCCTGCAGAATCCTTGTCAACCAACATCTCCTGAGGTCTCACTTTTATCCCAGCCCTTCAGTCCTTCTCCTGACCTGCTTGATGATGGCTTAGATCTGTCAATAGCTGCATCATCTAAGTGGAGACTCATCAGCTAGTGTTGATGTTTCGAGAGTATTCCTGGACATCATTTCTCCTCTCAGATTGCTAGTAATATTGACTATAACTTTATCTACATGGAAATGATTTTAAACTGGAAAATACATTCCATCAATCCCAAACTAAATGTGCCTTCTGATTTCAACTTTTCTTACATCAGATTACCACAATGCCAATAGTCACTCTAAAGCAACTGACAGGTTGGGAAATAGGATGAAGTAGAGGTAGAAATTAAAAAAAAAAAAAAAAAAAAAAAAACATTTTTTAAGTGATTGTGGTTAAACTTTCTTATTTTGCTAAATTTCTTAGAAACATATAATGATATGAATTAATGTCCTTTTGAAGGGGTATTATGTAATTGAAGGATCTTGGATCTTTAATTCCACTAGCTTTCCACTATATCTGCCTGTGACCATAACCCCAGCACCTAGAGTTTATGGCACATAGTAGGTCCCTAAAAATTACCTGTTAAATGCATAGATTAATATATTAAAATGCAGAAAAAAGAAGTGTTAAGATTGAGTATCTGAATAACTGCTGCTGGCATCCAGGTCCCCTTCCTCTGAAGATAGAGATCTCATCTGGTCTTCTATCTTGTCCCCACCACCTTCTGATGAACTTCAGAAGAATTGTTTTCTTCTTCCAGTATGATTATCCCTGAGCAGGGTGGCCTGGGTAGCTCAGTGAGTTAAGTGGTTAAGTGTCTGACTTCCACCCAGGTCATGATGTTGCAGTTGATGAGTTTGTTCCCCATATCAGGCTCTGTCCTGACAGCTCTGAGCCAGGAGACTGCTTGGGATTCTGTGTCTGAGAGACTAAGAGAAAAATTACCAGGTGTACCCACAACTGCAAAGAAAAGACCCCGCCCCCCCCCCCCTCGTCATTCCCGGAACCAGCCAGGGCCTGCCCGGTTGTGGTCTGACCTAAAGGCGAGAACCAATCAGGTTCTGCTGAGTGGTTTGACCTAAAGGCGGGAACCAATCAAGTTCTGCTGAGTGTTCAAATTTAAATGTCAACCAATAACAGCTCTGTAACCGTGAAAATCCCTAACTTGTTTGTGCCTGTCTATAAAAGAAGCTGTAAGATCCTAGCTCGGGGCCTCTTAGAGTCACTGGCAACGAGTGCGTGGAGGTCCGGGTTCGAACCTGCAATAAACGACCCTTGCCCCTTGGCTTGGACTCTGGACTCTGGTGGTTTGTTTTCGGGGGTCTCTCGAGTCGGGACATATCATGTCTCCATTTCTCTATGCTATTCCCAGCTCCCACTCTGTCTCTCTCAAAAATAAACGTTAAAAAAAAAAAAAAAAAAAGACTATCCCTGAGCATGTCTAGACTCCTAATGTAGGCCCTAATATTCTAGAGATATCTGATCTCATAATCACCATCATGGCCATCACCTGCATCTTCACCATCTCTAGCCTCACAATTCGGCTAATAATAGACAAAATTCCTCTTATTATCATGCCAAGCAACTTGGGGTCACAAGTCTCTCATTCCAAAACAGGATGTAGTTTACTTTTTTTCATGTAAAAAGACCCATTTAAAGTATTTCCTTTAGTCATTACATACACAAAGGAGCAATCCCTCTGGTGCCAGTACCCTCCTCTAGCAAAGGGCTAGACTTCACCTGGTAGAGAGAGTAGGAAAACAACAAAAGAACTTTAAAATGTCAGAAATAGTAGCTACCAGTTTCAAAGTATCCCACTCCTCAGTGATAAAAGATGAAGTGAGATGGGTGTCCAAAGGAAACTGCAAATGGTGGTGGAGTCAGAGAAGAGGGAATCTAATTGCACTTGTTGGAATCAGAAATCTGGTGATTGGAGCTGCAGCTACAAGTGTAGGCCTCCATAAATGAATGGAAGAAAACAGTGGAAAGAAAGACTGAAGCCACATCCCCAAGGTTTCACATATCACTCTAACAAAATTTGCCTATGTGGGAGAGGAAAAGTTATTTTCCCTCGACCCTCCTCGATTCTAGACTAAGACTTTCCTGTAATTAATTGATAAGAGTTTCTAGAGCTTTAATCATCTCCCTTCTCCTAGTACAAAGAGGGAGATGCTGGCTTTGATCAAAAAGGGATCAGTGGAGTAGGTACTTGATTGAACATGTTAGCACTGATGTTATTAGATGGAAACAGATCATGCCCATGTTCACGTGAACTTCCACTTTTGGTACTCTCTCAAAACTTATTCTTACATTTCTACCTTGCCCAGTAATACTTCTGAGAGTCTCTTTGGCTTGTTTTTGCCATTTCAAGTAGAGTACAGTTCTTAGAATCAAGGAACCATAACTAGTAGGCATCAAGGCACAGCACAGGAGTTTAACTTGGTTTAGTTTGCCATCATAAATTTTTTTTTAAAACAGCCAATTTTATTTTCAAATGAACATGTGTAATATTATCATACGTAAATTTGAATAAAATGTACAGCCTTGAAAAAGAGTCATGGAGATTAGCGATTTTATTTAGTGACAGTTGAAGGTCACAGAATGCCCAGTTAAATTATAATAAAGTTTGTCTACTCAGAATCTTGATAGATAGCTCTGGGAACTTAGAATTTTCCTGGGAAAAAAATTATTTTTCTCTTTTTCAAAGAATAGAAAGCAAAAGCCAGTAAACATTTAGGCCTTCTGCCAAAGGAAAATTATCTATGCCTAGAATGGACAAATTCCCAGCACATGAAGATTTTTTTTCTTCATTTCCATGGCATAGTCACGTCTTATTCCAAGAGTTTCTGGCAGTTGCTTGAAAATTGTTGGACCACTGAGCATGTCATTAAAACCACCTTCTTCCTTAAAAACAATGGGACATCAAAGTCTTGATTCCTGTTGTGCCCATGTAGAAAAATTTCTCATGACATCCAAAGGCTAAGGATAATTATTAAAAAAATAGGATAAAATAAATGAATACCTATTGCATTGTTGCTGATGTGAGATAGGGAGTGTGCTTAGTGATTCACATTCTCACTACTTGAGACAATCTATTGAGTATATATTACTGTCTTGACTCTGTAAATGAGGGAATTGCATCATAGAAGTTATGAAATTTATCCAAAGTTATAAAGTTACTAAGTGGGGCAAACCTTTGGATTTGTGTCAGTACTTTGATGAGGGAGCGTGGGGCAAGCTGAGGGCAAAATACAAGCTGGCACCACCACCCCCCCCCCCCAGGTGGAACATGTGTGATATTCCTTGGACACTCCTGGCTACCCAAGAACAAAGGAAAGGGGTTTAAGTGCTTGCCATGGTAATACGGGAAACTAAGGCAAATGAAAAATTAAATTCCCTTACTGCCTACAAACCATTGGCAAGTCCTTGAAACCAGCAGACTGACTTCCCTCTAGGAGCTTAGTTGCCTCCATGATGACACTTTGCTAGGGACAAAAGAGAAAGCTTTAACATTATCCCAACCTCGAGGATACTGTAAGTCTACTTCCGTTATCTCAACTGCCCCAAGATACATGGTGCAATCATATTCCAAGCTTATGGCCCCCTGATATGATCTGAGGGGGTCTCATGACTGAGGTTTTATTAAAGGGTAATAAATGGTGTTTCCCTGGCAATAGCTAGCTCTCAAGGTCCTGGAAACTTTGCTTCCAAAATTCCTTGGAGACTTACTCTATCCCTGACCCCCTCCCAACCTGAGGGTATATAATGAGTTACCTGTTAGAACCCCATGAAGCTCTTCCTACCTGTGGGTTGTGTCCCCATGCTTTAATACAATCACCATTTTTGCACCAAAGATGTCTTCAAGAATTCTTTTCTTGGCCATCGGCTCCATACCACCCCACCATCACTCCAAAACTTCGTCAGTATTGTATAGTATTAATGTTTCTACTATAGGGACACAGTTTGGAAATTAATTGAATTAAATATCGAGTACTTCCCAAGATGGAACTTTAAAGTTAAATATTGCAATAGAAAGAAGAGACTTTACAATATGTCAGCTCTCTAGTCTGCTAAAAGGTAGATGAAATAGCATAGTTTTGTTCAGATCAATATCTCCATTGAAGTCTGCTTACCTTATGACATTTCTCAGAATCAGTTGGCTTTATAGTGACTTCAAGAGTGTATTCTGACTTCTACCAATGCTCATTGTTTTCACCAACGGTGCACTAGTCTAAGCCACTATCTATGCCTGTAACACTGCAAATGCCTCCTGAAATGGCATTTTCAACTTCCATCCTAGCCCCTCTACAGTTTCCCAAAAGCAGCAAGGGCAAGATTTTTTAAATGTAAATCTAAATCATATTGTATCCTGCTAAGGATCCTCCAGAATTGTTCTGCCAAACTTTGTTTTGACGTTTGGCTCTCTCCCTGGCCTCATTCCTCACTCCTCTTCCTATCCTTTATTGTGTGACAACTGTACTGGTCCTGCTGAAATTCAAATCAGGCAAAGTTCACTTTTGCCTCAGACCAGTTTGGTGTTTTGTTGTGTTTTGTTTTGTTTTTCCTTTCTGGAATGCTTTCTCCTTGATTTGGACTTCTTTTTCATGTAGGTCTCTACAGAAAGCCTGTCTGTGATTATTCTATGGGGAAAAAAGCACACCTGAGTCTGAGTCTCTGTCTCTCGTCTCTGCTTGATTTATCTTTACAGCTCTTGTTACTGTTTGAAATTGCATTATACACCTATTTAATGCCTGCCTTTCCAGCAGGATGTGAGCTTTATAAATATATATCTGTTTTGTTTACTGCTGTATCCTCAGTGTCTACAACAGTGTCAGGCACTGTTAATAAATATTTCTTTCTTGTGTGAATAAATGAGTGGATGAACGAAAGAGAGGAATCCTATCACCACATTCCTCATTTGATTTCATAAGCATTCTGAACATTACAGAGAATATTGTAGGGATCATTTTATATCCATTTGCTGTTATGTAACAGCCATGTGCTTTAATTCAAGAGACTTGGCAAATTGAGGACTTAACGTATGTATTCATTTTGATGGTTGAGAGAAGAGACTCACTGTCCCTCTGTTGCCCCTGAGGAAACCATGGGAGGCTGGGAGACTGCCCGCAGTGACTGGAAAGAAGGAAGCCTAAGAGAACCACAGAGAAACATAGCAAAAACCTGATGTCACTAAGCCTCACTATAACTAGTGAACCAACCCACCTACCTCTGCTTTTTATTTTTTTTTTCAATATATGAAATTTATTGTCAAATTGTTTCCATACAACACCCAGTGCTCATCCCAAAAGGTGCCCTCCTCAATACCTCTGCTTTTTAGATACATTTATAATTTTTGAGTACTAAGACCATTGGGATTTTTAGTATTTGGAATCAAAAGCATCTTAGCTAATACAAGTTCCCCAGAACTCTCTTTACTGTTACCTGCACATATTAGATTTTTAAGAAAAGGAATAAACAGTGATTAGACTGTATCTTCATCAAAGTTCTCTTTAAAAAAAATTTTTTTTAATGTTTTTATTTATTTTTGAGAGAGAAAGCAAGTAGGAGAGGGGCGGAGAGAGACAGGGAGATAGACACAGAATATAAAGCAGGCTCCAGTCTCTCAGCTGTCAGCACAGAGCTTGATGTGGGGCTCGAACTCATGAGCCCTGAGATCGTGACCTGAGCTGAAGTCAGATGCTCTACCAACTGAACTACCCAAGCTCCCCAAAGTAACTTTTTTTTAAAAGTATTTGTGGACTCATTGAGAAACTAGATCATTGGCTGGATTTTTACTGACATTGTTTTTACACTTTTGTTTTTTCTGTTTGTTGCATATATTTTTAGTTTGTTTCAAGGAATTCCAGTTCTAAGAGATTTTGCTATCTTTGAAGTGTGATTGTCAACACATACTAACTTGATCTCTTGGTTTTGTGAGAAATAAGATTGGTATTTCCAAAATAAACATAAATCCAACTGGTTTTTAAAAAAATAAACAGCATAAGCTATAATAGCAAGCAAAATTTAGACATTGTAATACAAGTAAGAAGGTGAAACAAATACATAAATAAATACAATGAGTATCTTGAGCGACCATATGCAAAACAATTATATATAAGTATATATATATATATATATATGTCATATATTATTTATATATAGAATAACAAGAGATATTCATGTGAAGTTAATGTCAAATCAGCTTTCTCATTGGCTTAAATTATCTCTGAACTTCAAACAAGCTATATTGTACAATTTTAGGAAAAAGAGGAAAGGAAGATTTATTCTTATAGAAAAATGGCATAAGTAAGAGCAACATAAAACATAAAAATAAGGCAAATAATATGTGTAGGGAGTAAAAGAGAAAAAAAATCCCATTTAAGACTATGTAGTGCAAGAGTTGTTGATGGTATTATATTTATACTCATATGCTTGATGAGTGCAAAGGAAAGGTGCATACGTTGTCATCCTCTTGAAGTCTTCCCTAACAAAGGTCATGGACTGGCCCAGGGAGTGATTCTATTTTGATGCTAGACTCTCCCTTTCATGAAAGTTTGATGCTATTTTGGTAGTTCATGCTAATATTAATCAGCCTGAACTTTTGAAAACAATTATAATGAAAACACATTTTTGTGAGTGATATCCTCCTACAAGTTATTGGTTGTGATATTGGTGACAGCCTTTGTAAATGAATTTAGCTTTTCTCACATAGTGTTCCTCGGTACACTGAATTTCCCAAAATGCTAGTAACAACAACAACAATGCATATGTTAGAGAAATACTAAACTAGTATTAATCCAAATCTTTTCTGAAAAACATATCAGAGATTTTAAAACTCTAATGGGCATTATATATGTCCTTGAGGTGCTTATTTTCAAATTTATGGACACACTTTTAACATCTGAGGAAATTAGTATCCTGAGGAACACAGTTTGGAATTTGCTTCTGTAAATATTTTAAAACAATAGGGGATAGATGGACCATTCTAGGGCATTTTCATCATTTTTTAAAAACCAGTACACCCTCTGAACTTGAGGACACTACTCTCTCTTCTCCTCTCTTTTTCCTCCTATGCCAATGACATTTGAAATCCATTTTCACGCCAGCATCTGTGATTGAGCATTAATATGTTTATGGCAATTTAGGAAATCCCGTTTGTCCTTATAAATATGCGGAGCCTTCTTTTAAAAGACCTTTAAATTATCTTTTTTACTAAAATTGAACCTTAGAACCTTTATGCAGTTCAGTATGTCACCAGCCAATATTTGTTGAGTGCCATGAAGGTTCAAGGGAAAACAAAAATTTATGAGACGGAGTATAAACTGTAAGTCTCTTGATAAAGATGACTGTTGGAGGTAGTCTTAGACCTGGCATACCTGACCATAGCTAGTGTTTTTATTTCTTAATTGACCAACACCCTAGATGATTTTAGTCTTCCAAGACCTCCGATTGGGTTACATAAACTTCCTAGCATGCATCACAGTGGTTTCAAGGTAATTTAAGAAATAAAGACATGCTGGTCAGGACCAGTAAAAATAAAGACTTGGGATAGAAACAAATAATGACATGAACTGGAATTGTATACTACCAAAGTGCTAACAAATTCTGTATTGCTTTGCTTATCTGAAGGGCTGAGCTGAGTGGTTCTGAAGGACTCTTTCAACCAAATACTTAAAAGAAAAGTGACAAATATTTACATGTTCTTTGCCGAAAAATATTAACACAAAATAGTAATTATTTGAAAAAAATGGAAATAGTCAATAAATGTGATTGCCAAAACTTTTCAATTGTTTTAATCCTTTTCAGGTGAATGAAGCAACTGATTCCTGTCTTAATGTGGGGCTGTAGCAAATTTCACTCAAAAAGTCCTCCAGCTGTTCATAGATCCTTTTATTTATTTGTAAGTCTGGGTTTACCTGGTAATAGCTGAGAAAGTGCTGAAGTTCATTGTGCATAGGATTTGGTGTCACTCACAATATCTTGAAGAACAGAGAAAACTTGTATTTTCTATCTGCCTAATCTTGCCTGTTCCCTGATGTTTGGCTAACTCTCCCTGATACCCCCAATTCCCTCACATCCTCCTTCATTCTCTCCTCTCCATTTATTTTCTCACCCACTTCACATCAGAATATTTTGCATTATCTCATAATTAGTTCTTAATTGTTACTGGCATTGCCAAGAGTAGACATCTACAAGGAAAACATAAATCTCTCTTCTTAATATTGATTGCCTCTCCTACACAGCATAATTCCGATGTGTGCAAATTCTAGAAGGCCTCTTTCCCATGAACCAAGACAAAGTGGGGAAAAGAAACACAGATCTCTATTTGGGCGAAGAGCCTTCTAATATACACTTTTATCATCTTCCTTAGTAACTGAACTCAACTGAATGATCTATCTGTTTTAGTCATTTCCTTTTAGCTTCTGTGGCTATGCAACTAAGTTTTGGTGAATGAAATGAGAATTGAATTGCTAAAAGGGATTTAGGGTTCATTCTTTGGAGAAGAGGGAGGCTACTCACATTAATCTTTATTGTGAAGTGATGCTGATGTTAAGATGTTATGGCCAGGGCTGCAGTGGTCATCTTAAATAGGTGGGGAATCTTGAGGATAAAAACAACCAATTGTTGTCCAGAAAGATAGAAGTAGTTGAGGTTCTTCAGGATTTAATGAAGCATTAGATTAAAACCAGGACTGCCTGCCTTTTGACCTATCTTATGCAAGAGAAAAAAAAAATGACTATTTAAAGGGGGTCTTCTTTACTAGAAGCCAAGTACTTATCCGATGCAAATATTTTACTACATGTTTACTTAGCATCCACTCTGCCCTCAGAACTGTACTGTTATGTTTTTTAACTATTTTGATAGTACCTCACATTAAGAATTTGATTTACATAATAACCCAGTATTCATGCATATATTTCTTCTTATATGTAATGGAAAAATATTTTCACAAACAATATTTTATTGCTAATGTCCATGTATGTTCACTATATCCAATATCTCTATTTTAATGTATATGATATTTGAAAATAGATTTGGGTTAATCATGCCAAGAGGAACATAAAGGGAATACAGAGGGGGAAAGATGTTAATGCTGATTTAAGCAAAGAAATGTATGCTACGTGTAGAAAGAATAGTAAAGAATCAAACAATATAATAATTGCTACATGCGTGGCAGGGTATTAGGTGATTTGCATAACTTGAGCTCATTTGATTTTTGTAGAAAATGCTGTGCATTAAAAGTTTTACGATTTATTTAGTGGACAGTTACAATTCTTTGAAGCAAAGGAACTTTCTCTAAATCATGTAGTTAATGGGTGCTAGAGCCAGGATTCATTCTTAGATTTGTCTGCCAAGTACATTACTTTATTCGATTCTTCTAGAATTCAATATGTGAGGTTTCTTACTCTGATTTTTTTAAATTGTAACAGTGCTTATTAGCTTGTTCCATTTTCACTTAAATGCTGCCTTTAGAATTTTGAGGACTTAGGAAAAAAGAGTAACTAAGATCAAGGAAAAATATTTTATTAATTTCTGCTGAAAAACGCTTCCGAAATAAGGTCATTGATGGGCTAATTCACAAACTATCCTTGTTCAGTGGATTCACTTTATGTCTTAGGAAGAACCATGTTGTCTCTTGCATGTTTCTGAGCATTGCTGTGGGATTTCATTGATCAGAACTTCATTTTATTTCTCTCCCTTGTTCTTCACATGATCCTTCTGGAAGTCATGAGTATTAAGTGCCAAGTCAATTGTTGTTGAATCAGGCACTGGAGTCATGAGGCATTCTAAATACAGCTGCTACCTTGTGCAAATTATTTAACTTCAGTTTACTTGCCTGTGAGATTGTGATATACATGCACACCCCACAGTAGTGGTTTTAGGATGATATATGTAAAGCAGCAAGCATGGCATGAACATCGACAGTGTGACATGTACAGGCTCCAGGGCACACAGATCCAGTTTCATATACTGGCTCCTTCATTATTATCTGAGTAAACTGGTAAAGTTGCTTAACTTCTCTGAGCCTCTCTTTTCTCTGTAAACATTAAAAATACAACTTTTGTGGGGCGCCTGGGTGGCGCAGTCGGTTAAGCGTCCGACTTCAGCCAGGTCACGATCTCGCGGTCCGTGAGTTCGAGCCCCGCGTCAGGCTCTGGGCTGATGGCTCAGAGCCTGGAGCCTGTTTCCGATTCTGTGTCTCCCTCTCTCTCTGCCCCTCCCCCGTTCATGCTCTGTCTCTCTCTGTCCCAAAAATAAATAAACGTTGAAAAAAAAAATTTTTTTTAAAAAATACAACTTTTGTGATAGCTGTGAAATTATTAAATAATTCGTTTGAAATGCTTATAAGACATGTTACATCGAAGCACGCAGATGTCAGCACTTGTCATCATTCCTCAATGGATTAATAATGAGTTCATATATGAAATAGACACTCCCAAATTTTTGCAAACAGGTTTTTAGACCCCTTCAGGGAAAACCTATCCAATTAGTGCCGTAAAACTTCCATTTGGAAGAATTATCAAACTCTACATAACAATATAAATACCACTTACATAATCCTATAGTGCTAGTTCTGGGAGAATTTGAGTGACTTCCAAGAAAAAAAGTGGATTAAAAATGATGAAAGATTAAAGCATGTATAAACTTTTGAAGTACATTTCCTGTTCTGATACTTGAATAATTAGAAAACGTATTCAGCATTAAACTGAATACAGAAGTTTTCCCACCATTTGACTTAATGTGATTTAGGTCATAAACTGATTCTTTATTAAATTGGAAACAAAGTTGAAAAATTCCATCTGGGACATAAAGTATTCTTTATTTGGAGATTCCTTCTTATGAAGTTTTTAATATATTATAAGTCACTTTAATTAAATCTTTGTAAAGATTAGATTATTTTTTTTAAACTGCCACTGCTTTAAAAGAATGTTGCTCAAGATTAATCTGCATTTCTGTAGGACATGCACAGACACATGAACAATAAATAAACATTAGGATCTGGAAGTGTTTTGAAACACCACAGACCTAGTTAATACAGTCTGTTGCTTTCCCAATTTAACAGATATTCTATCTGATTAATTCTGTTACCTAAAAGCCACTGAATAGTTCTGTTTTTGAGGCACATTTTATCTACATTTCTCATCTGGATTAGTCCTTTTGTACTGGTACCTTATGTTCAATCTATAACCAGTGGTGTTGTAATTGGCAAGATTGCAATTCATTGTGAGATGTAGAAAAACTTCAAAAAGGGCTCGCAAGGCTTATGTGCAAAGAGTCCTCTTGTCATTCATTGTATTTGCCGTAGGCCTAGGAAGTGAGACAGTCTCAGCAACTTTGCAAAGCAACTTCTGACCTGACTGAGATTTAAGACACGGATGATTGGTCAATGTTTACTCTATAGAGCATATTTGATGTTGGTGAGGTAGTTTTCCATAAATCCAAAAGGAATCAGTCAGCATTTCCACACAACTATATACCTATATTCTACATCAAATTTCCTTTTGTAACTGGTTGGTGGAAATCCACTCATTCCTTTCTTTCATTATTTGATCTAATTGATCTAAAAGCATTAGCTAATTAATGCTCAGAGCTGTCATTTTGAAATAACTAATAGCATTATTATTTGCATGTATTGTAAAATCATATTTATGCAACTAGATTTTATACAGTATTGGAAATGACTGCTAATAACTCCAAAATTACCTTTCTGTTTCCAATTTAAAACAATACCCAAAATATTATTACTCTGAAAGTACTAGGTTAATCAATAAATATAAATTAATCATTAATAAATTTTCTACCAATATATCTTATTTTGGAGTCCAGAAATTGAGAGCTCTGACTGGAGTCACATGAAATTTAAAACAAGCAAAAATACTCTTTGCATAATCCATTAGTATTTTAAGGCTTCATTTTAGAGATATTGATTAGAAAATTCTTTGCAAAAATACATAGTTGACTGTATTTTGTTTCTCATTTTGAGAGCAGTTTAAAGAGTTGTGCATGCCTGACTATGAGTATGTTCTGACCTTTTCATGCCACATTGTATATCCTACTTATGTTCCATTTAAAGCATTTGATTAAATTTGAGTAAGTTAATAACTGTTGGTGTTTCTTTCTATCGTGCTCTCATCCTTCCATACCCATTACCACTATTTCCTCTACTTTTATCTAAAGCACAAATTTATTGAACCTAGGCTAAGGACCAGTAGCATGTTTGATTCAGAAAGTACAAACATGAAGATGAAGTGGCCTCTGTTCAAGTCCTTCACAGACCAGCAACAAAGATTACACAAATATTAGTAACATCAGGGACGCGTGACAGGTTCTGTGGTGGAGGTATAATCATGAGTGAGTGTGACAGAGAGATAATCATCTCTGCCTAATGAACAGAGGAAGGCATCTCAGATGCTGTAATTTTTAAAAATCTTTTTAATGTTTATTTATTTATTTTGAGGGGAGGGGAGCAAGGGGAAGAGAGAGAGAGAGGGAGAGGGAGGAAGAATCCCAAGCAGGATCCACACTGTCAGCACCCCCCTCCCCCCATGGGGAGCTCTGTCTCACAAACCGTGAGATCGTGACCTGAGCCAAAATCAAGACTCAGACACTTAACCAACTGAGCCTCCCAAGTGCCCCATCAGATGCTGTAATATTTTTTAAAGGGTCTTAAATTGAGCCAGATTTTTATGAACAGGGAAGAAAGATAGGACTTCTCAGATACATATGTGCTCTGGAATGGAAAAATGCAACAGGTTTTTAAGACCTGATATAACATTTAGGGCTATGGTATCGTAGTACACTGCTGTATAAAACTGTAGATCCTGAATCAGTGTGAGAACTTTACTCTGGTTAAGGGGTTTGAATAACTTCCTCCTCCTACTTTTTCTAAGAAAGTGCTTGGCTGAAGGAATGACAATGGGCCAGTGAAGGTCAAAGAAGAGATTAAGTTTCATCTGCAATGTTCTTTGATTTCCAATGGAAATTACTTACCATTTGATAATAACTATTACTATGAATCCTTTTTTCAAAATCATGCATTTAAAACAAATCTCTGAAGGCAGTTGTGTCAAAATAGTAAAGGTTGTTTGTTGATTCTGAAAGGTAAGAATATGAACATTTAACATGTTTCTTCCTTGAACTATTTTTTAATATTTTATAAATCATCTAAAATGTAAGAGAATGTTTACTTACAAAGAGAGATTTTATAATTGGAAATGTGAATGACATATTGATGAAATAAAGCAAAAGGGAAGCAATACCATGTAGGAGGTGAAAGCAGTGATACAAGTAAGAGGCCGTGTGCTTCTGGTGAGAGCAGTGACAGGAGACTGTGTTTACACACTCAATGTTGTGTCACACAAGAGGAGCGTCCTGCACAATGCAGTCTTCTCCATCACAGTGTGTGGGAGTATTTCTTCATGTAACTAGAGATGTTTTTGTATTGAGATTTGTAGTTAAGGGGTCAGTCAGTGTGACTCTTGATTTCCGCTCAGGGTGTTGGGATTGAGCCCCACCTCAGGTTCCGTGTTGAGTGTGGAGCCTGCTTGAGATTCTCCCTCTCCCTCTGCCCCTCTCCTCCACTTGTACTGTCTCTCTCTAGTATCTAAAATTAAAATAAATAAAAAAGAGTTGTCGTTAAATTTGTTACAGTGTTTAAATGAGATCAATAGTGGAAAATAATCATGTGTAACATAAGATAATTTTCAGTTAATTTCTGGATTTTTGTATGAACCAATCTAATACTTTCTCTGAACTCTCTCTGTCTGCCTAAAGACAGATTCTCCAGAAGAAATTCAATTGTCTTAAGTCCCCTTCCTGGACATTTCATCAACCAGGGAAGATTGATCCTTGTTACACCACACCCAGACAGACTTCCTACTCTCCCCTAAGAGACCTGCACCCTTCCCTCCCTTTCCCTGTTAAGATGGCATTTATACCTGAATTCTAACCCACCTTGAGGAATTATTCATTTTTCTCTGCATATCTCCCATGTATACATGAATTATACATGATAATAACTTCTGTCTCTTTTTCTGTTATTCATCTGTTTATTATGACAGGGGTCTCAGCTAAGAACTCAGGAGAGAGAGAAAATTATTTTTGCTTCCTTACACACTCAATCCATGTAATGATCATGGTAGAAAAAGAATATTACTCTCATTGAATAGGTGATGGTGATAAGTACTCAGTACCACTCCCCAAGATTTAAATCTAGGAGATGTCAAAGAGCAGATTTTAATCTAAATGTGTGTGACTCTAAATCCTATAATCGAAGTGAAGTTATTTTAATTTATTTCTCAAAGATTTTTCAATCTTTGATATGTCCAGACCCATTTTATAAAGCATATATTGTTTTCAATTTTTTAAGGAGTTTATACTCATATTGGAAGAAGTAGTCATTATTTTATACAGTTACGAAACAGAAACACAATGTGTGTTATATTTTATATAAATACAATAAATACTTATGATGAGCTGAAACCATTTATGTGGGCCCTGTGGTAGATTGGGTGCATGCAAAACTAACAGAAAGTTTGTTTTTGGATAGTTCTCTCAGTCCATTCAGGCTGCTATAACATAATACCAGGGACCTTGTGGCTTATAAGCATAAAAAAATTATTTCTCACAGTTCTGGAAACTGAAAGTTCAAGATCAGGGATCCCACATAGTCAGGTGAGAGCCTTCTTTGTGGTCCCATACTTCTCCTATCCTCACGTGGTGAAAGGGACTGGGGACTTCTCTGTAGCTAAACCATTAGTAAGGAGCTAAACCATTCATAAGGCTCCACCTTCATGACTTAAATACTTTCCAAAGGCCCCACCTTCTAATACCATCACTTTTGGGGGCTAGGATTTCAACATAGGAATGTTCAGGGGATACCAATATTCATACCATAACAATAAGGAATAAATGTTGGACTTAACATGCCCAAAATTGAACTTTATCCTAACATTTAACCTCACAATTATTTTAAATTAACTGTCTATAAACGTCAGTTTCTACATCTTCAAAATGGGGGGTAACAACACCCACTTCACTGTGTCATTGAGAGGGTTGCATAGGAAAATGCATGGGAAAGCAAGAAGCAGATTCATAGTCTAAATACAAAAGGCATTAATATAGGCAATGAAATCTGCATTTTATTTGAATGCCAAATTCCAGTCATGTTAAAGTAGATAAAACCTTTAACCCACTATCAAAAGCTTTCAAAAAGAAAACATTGAAACTATTTGTTTTTGAATTTTAAAATTCTTCATTGAATTTTATGACTCATCAATCTTGCAGATGTTTGTTTGTACAGTTCACTGATGTTCAAGAGATAGCAAAGCTCTGAAGTAAGATTTCTAAAGTTTGGAAAGAAACAGAACCCTAACTTTATCCAATAGAAACCTAGAAATAAAACAAGAGAACAGAAAAGTCATTATTTCCAGAATAGAAAACAGCCATAAGATTCACACAAACAAACTGTATTTCAAATATTAAATCCAATAATTTTAACTGGGCTATATTCTTGGAAACTAGTGGTTGATTTTCCAATAAGAGGAACAAGAGACTCTATTCCATGTTAATTAGTAGTTTAAAAGTGAGTTCTTTGATATTTACTATATGCTATCACCTTAATATTTGTTAACACATTTAGTTCTCATAACAACCCTAGGGGACAGTTGTTTTGAATTTACAGATGAGGGATCCTAAACCCAGAAGGTTAAGTGACTTGCCAAAGGTAGACATGCAACATTAGACAAAGACACTCTGATTCCCTTGGCCTTGTTCTTAGCTATGGAGTTTACAAGATGCTATTTGTGATACTATCTCCTAGGTTACATTCTAGGGACATAGAAGAACCTCTCTGAACCCACTGTCCTCGAACAGACAAACACACACCCTATTCACAGACTTTTTCTCTTTGCCTAGAAGCCTCTTGTTCCAGATAATTCACAAAACACATTCCTTTTTTCCTTTTATTTTCCACACATACAACACCTTCCCAGTGCACTTTCTTGACCACCCTTTTGTGTGCTATCTTTCTACCTAACATGTGAGGTTTTTAAAAATAATGCTTGTTGTTCTTCATTTCACATTCTAGATTTGTCACTTTTATTCTATCCTACCCACTATTTTGAAAAGCAATACTTAAAGTAGTGACTAGCGTATTGCAGGCACTTAATAAACTTGTGCTGAATGAATAGGTAGTTTTGAGCTCGATGTTAGACTAGCAGCTTTGAATATATTATCTCATTTTCTCTTAAAATATCCTTCTAGTCATGGGTATCATTATTCTACTTTTCACACATGGGGAAACAGATTCAAATATGTCAAATAAATTTAACA
This sequence comes from Leopardus geoffroyi, assembly GCF_018350155.1. Classification (NCBI taxonomy): domain Eukaryota; kingdom Metazoa; phylum Chordata; class Mammalia; order Carnivora; family Felidae; genus Leopardus; species Leopardus geoffroyi. Next base: position 81,177,207 of record NC_059329.1, read on the forward strand.
GATGTACATGAGTACTAAATATCTGAAACAGGATTAATCCAGGTCTATATAATTTTAAAGTTCTGACTTTTTCCATTACTTTGCTGCCTTTGTGATTGTTCTGGATGAAAAGTCAGGAAAATGATTTTATCTCTGTTGCAAATCATTATTTTATAGCATGATAACATGTTTTAGTATAAGATATCTATTAAACTAAGTCTAGTTTTTACACGGGTGTTTCTTCAGACCATTACAATTAAAGCTCTGATTGTTTTTTCTAATATTACTTTCATCTATCTTAGTAACTCTACTGAGATATGCAATTTAAGGTCTTCATTAAAAAATAATGTGCAATTTCTTGAACATAGTGATTTTAGGAGGTACATTTATCCTTAACCCTGTGAACCCCAGGGCCAAGTCAGGATTGTAAGGCTTTTTTATAACCCAGAATTCAGAGTCTACTCCACAAGTGGCTATGGTTATCTTTGCCCAATTCCAAGAAAAATGAATTGTTTCCTTCTCCTTTGTCTTTGCAAATTTATGTTATGAAACCTTTATGTTCTTATGAAATATAATGATATTGTCCTGGGATTTCTTTATAAGTGCTGTACTGCTTGGCTTTAACCCCCCCCCCTTTTTTTTTTTTTAGGAACACCCGAATAATCATCTTCCCTGCATTAGAATGCCCCTTTGGTTTCAGACAACAGTCATGTGATGTGGTAAGTGCAGAGGTGGTTTCACAAAAAGGATTTTTGTGGGTATAGTTCATAGGAGATGGAATGTTCAGCTAATGCACTCAGATAACTTTTCCATTATTTGCAATAAAACTTGTGCTAAATTGAATATTTCCAACCCTACATAGAGTTTTAAACATATATTAGCGTGTGAGAGTGATTCCCATAAGTTAATCTTGAGCAGCTCCTTTGAGAAAGTTAGGAAGCAAATACCCAGGGCTTTTGAAATATGCATTATCTATATGAATAGTAAATGTAATGAAATTAGAACCCTTTTCCCTCTATCAGTAGTTGTTGGTATTGGATGAAAATATATTTGGATGTGTGATCAATTTGACTGATTGAAGCATTTTGAGCAACTTTGATATATAAGGTATTGTATAAAATGATATCTGGAAGGTATTCTATCTAGGTTCAACTAATCAATCAATACATTTAGGATCAAAAGCCTTTTAAGATAAGATAACATTCAATAAAGTTAAAGTTGGCTGCCAAGCAAAAGAGATCTTTTAATCCTGTCACTGATGTTTTTCCCCCACTGAAAGCCTTAGGATTCAGGCTGGAGTTTGTCTTGCCTTGGTTTTCTTTTTCATAACTCCTTTTGGAAGTTTAAGCAAGTCAACTAATTTCACTGAAAAGTTGGATTCTATGATCTCTAAATTGCTTTAAAACTTGAAGTGGATTTTTGGAGATAACCAGTATAAATTTTTTAGAGTTTTGTGCCAGAGCATCGTGAATAACTGAAGGTCTTGTGGGTAATAGCTAATCCACTGATGCAGAAATGTGACTTATTACTGAAATTGACAAATGGCTATTGAAATATGCAGCTCCTGCAGCTCAAGAATCTCTGCTTCCGTAAATCTAAGGTGTGGCCATAGAAAATTCTAACACTTTCCGGATAAGTCCAATAGACAGCAGCTGTGAGAAAACTGAGGTTAAGTAAGTCATTTTCTCAATAATTAGAAGTTAGTTTTGGTTAAATTTTGAAAGAAAAGGAAGTACATCTGTAAAATAATGACAGTTCCTTGCTTTCTTGTGTCATTTCTACCTTATAGAGGAAGATAAAAATTTGTTGGTTATCTTTTGAAGGGATATGTTCCTTTTCTAAAATTGAGTGAGACCTATATGCCCACCGGGAGACTGACATTTAATCATAGGCTTATAAAATGCTCTCTCCCCCTCCCCATCTTCCTGCCCCCACTACTGGGCTCTCCTGATGTAATATAGGTTTATACCTAAAAGATGTGCAGTATGGGAGCTCTATTTATTCAGAAATTCTTAGGAAATCCAAAGACACACAGGGAGATAAAATCAAGGAACAGAGTAAATCAAAGCCCCTGGCACCAACAGGTACAGCAAACATTAAATGCAGACCAACTTCTATTACCAATTTTGTCTGAATTTCAACGAAACTTTAAAAGCATGCTAAACATCAAGAGAAAAGTCATATGATGAAACAAGGTGAGGGGGCCTGGGTGGCTCAGTTGGTTGAGCATCCAACTTTTGATTTCAGCTCAGGTCATGATCCCAGGGTCATGACTTAGAGCCCCTTATTGGGCTCCATGCTGGGCATAGAGTCTGCTGAAGATTCTCTCTCTCTCTCTCTCTCTCTCTCTCTCTCTCTCTCTCTCTCCTCTCTTTCCTCTCTCTCCTTTCTCTCCCTGTCCCCCTCTCCCCCCCGCCCCTCCCCTACTCATGTGCGCACATGAGTGTACATTCTCTCTCTCTCTCTCAAATAAAAAATAAAAATAAAAAAGAAGAAACAAAGGGACTATCAGAAACAGGCTCAGATACACTATTGGAGTGAGAGGGCTTAGATAAGCCAGTGAAGAAAGCTAGAATGATACATGTCCTAATGGGTTAGAGCTGGGAGACAGTACCATGAACTCATATTGGGCTTCATATAGATTGATATAGTTACATATAAAATATTTATAAACTTATGTTGTTGTTATCAACACATATATTTCTTTGCTCTGTCAGCTGATATGGCCTAAAGGAAATGACACTGAAGTAGCAATAATATATTGAGTGCCATATTTTGGTTTCCAATACCATTCTCCAGCAAAGAAAACCAGGTCTCCACAGAGGAACAGCTGATATAAGAGTGGGGCAGAGAATATATAAGATGATTCTCAAGTATCTAATAGTGCCAGAAAGTAAGTACTCAACACACACACACACACACACACACACACACACACACACAGATACATACTTTGATAGGGGAATGTAAGAAAATCAGGGGAACCAACCAAAGGACAAATGTCCTTTTGTAAAAAGTGGTCAAAGCCAGAACAATTTCAGCAAGAAAAGAAGAAAAGTAGTAGTAGATTATAACTCACAGTATTAAATAAATATCTGTGAATCCATATTGTTATACATAAATGATTGAATAAATCAATAAATGAGTGGAAAAAACAACTCTCTTGTGCAAAAGAATTCCAGACAAATATTTATATATTCTGCTGTCAAGGAGGGAAAGCATAACTCTTCACTCCTAAAGCATGTGCTGTACATTGTGACTTCCTTCCAAAGAGTACAGTATTGTGAGAGAAGAAAAATAGGAACTTTACAGTAAGGAAACCTGATGAACATTACACAGCCAGGTAATTAAGGTCAACGTCAGCAGTGATAAGTTTCATAGATACTATATACCTTTTGTCTGATGGGATAAAATCACTTTCCTTTGTGATCTTGCTCTCCCATAACCTATAAGCTCAGTCTAATTATGAGAAGAACATCAAGCAAATTACAACAAAAGACATCCTACATTATACCTGATCCTTACAACTTTCAATGTCACTGAAAAGTAAGAAAATCTAAAACTGTGACCTTCCATTAATAATAAGTGTCAATATTGATTTGTTCATTGTAACAAATGTGCCATACTAATGTAAGTTAATACGAGAAACTGGTTGCAGGGTATATATAATGCTCTGAGATATCTTGTCTAGTTTTCTGTAAATATTACACCGTCCAAAGTTAAAGTCTTTTTTTTTTTTTTTTAAGTGAGTCAAGATTGAAAGAAGATCTCAGTGGAAGCCAGAATAAAATTTCAGATATTGTAAATGCAGGCCACACAGTATTCAAAAACAAGCCAGAATTATGGTAGCTATGTTTAAGAAATGTGTTCTGAGAAGCTCAGATGCCATAAATAACAATCAGTCTGCTCTAAGCTCTGTGTTAGGCATGTTTATGCAGAATATATTATTAAATTAGTAAGATTTAGCAACCATAGACACCTCAGGTTATCTAGATGAATTGAAGAGGTGGGAAGGAAATAGCAGATCAACCAGACTCGCTGAAAACAGTGACATGGTTGGAAAAAGAAGTAGGTAGAAATCATTTCTTCAAGGGTAGAAAAGAAGAGATTGACCTGAAATCTGCTTCTAAAGCTCCAAAAGGCATAAATATTTGATTTTAATGGCATTTCAGTGACTTTTAACACATAGGTAGGTAGCTCTTTGAATTCAAGTCAATGCTTCAGATTCAAGACAACAAGGATGCTGGTGGAAGGGCAGTGGCCAGGGGAATGCTTCCAAATCCACAGGGTACCCCCAAGGACCACATGGTAATAACTGTTTTGGAGAAAGAGTGATGTTTGACTTCACTTTGAAAAGGTTTTAGGCATTGGTTCCGAATCCTGCCCATTTTTCCAATAAAATACATTGTCACAGGCACGTATGAAGGTATTTGAATTGAAAATGTGCCCTAAAGAAGTTTTAGAAACACTGAATAATTTTTGATTAACAATAAGCATGAATTCCATTGAAATCTCATGTAAACAGAATACAAGATTTTCCTGAGAAAAGATTATGCAGAATAAGACAAATTACCAATATCCACATCCATATTATTTCTTTTCTCTAAATCTCCAAGTAGTTTAGCACAGGGCCTGACATGATAATTTTGAATGGATGAAATAATTTGATCACCATCATTAATAAATCAAATTCTTTTTGTTAATGAAATTTACTTGAAGAACAATATACTTTGTAAGATTTAAATTTATAAATTCCTGCAGGTTAATACTACTTTTGATGAAATGAAAGAATTAATTGGTACACTGTGGGTCACAGAGAAACTTAGAACCAAAACTCAATTTTGAGTCTGTCCTGAAGGTCCAAGGATGTGTATGATATTTTTTTACAAAAATTATTAGTTGTCACAGAAATAAGTATTGTGGGAAAGAGTACAATTTAATCAAACACCTTCAACAGTGGGTTCCGGGAACAGTTCTGATTTATGTTTGGTATCATGGCTTATCACTCGGCTTAGCATTTGCCCAGGATTTTCATTTGTTAACAATGAATATTAATAATTAGCATTAATATTTGTATTTGAACACTCCCAGAAGTGTTTGGTTAACTTTCACACTATGTTTCCATCTGCTGCCATGGTCTCATCTAATAGTGTGAGATCATGTGTATTGAACAGTTTCCTTACATGGGTAAAGCTGGAAACCTGATTCTATAGGAGAGTGTTTGCTAATAAAATGGATTTGCCCCAGATCAAGCAGCTTGGGCAACACACTCCCTCCCACAGCAATCATGAGTGGTGGTTGGAGAAATATTCTTGGCTGCTATCCCTGGCAGCCATTTTTGTGAACAAGTGTTGTGGCCTACAAAAACCCATAATAAAAAAATATTAAAGCGAGTTATTCAGATAGAAGAATCTGAAAGAAGTCCTGGAAAACTATGAAATTGAAAAAAGAAATGAAGAGCAAAGGGTAAATATTTCAGTAAATTTAAGTGAATCCATAACAATATTTTTCTTGTAGGGACTACACATATGTGTAGGATTAGAGTTATAACCCCAAAAGGTAGGAGACACATGAAAGGAGTTAAAAAGTTCTAAGGTCTGTGCATTTGTTAAAGATGTGGCAAAGTTGCCTATTTATGAAACTCAAATAAGTAGGCTGTATGATGGTAGTCATTAAGCAAAAATTAAGTACATAATAGCATTATAAGAAAATAGGAATAACTTAAAAACAAAGCAAAACAAAATAGTTGATATGTTCTAAAAGGTGAAGGAAATTGAAAAGAAGGTAGATTAAAACTCAAATGTATCAGTAACTACATTTGATATAAATGCATTAAGCCCAATTAAAGCACAAAGACTGTCAATGAGATTTTTTAAATCTCATTATGTTCTCCTTAGATGAGTCAGAACTGTAACATAATAATGCAAAAAGCTTAAAAATAAAGAGATAGGAAAATGTTATACCATACAAATATTAACAAAAATCAGCCTGGTGTGGCTAAATTGCTATCAGATAAAATAGACTATAAGTCAATCAATATTGATAGACATAAGGGAGAGTATTTTAATTGTTTAAAAGATTGAATGCACTATGCAGTGTTATAACTTTGCGTACATCCCCAATAACACAACTTTAAATTATATAAAGCACAAGTAACAAAAATGCATTTCACATTTCATTGTAAGATTTTCACAGAACTTCCTCATTGTGAAATATGAAGATAAATAACACCAAGTATATAGAAAGTTTAGACAATATGGTAAACAAATGGACTTGTTGACCTATAAATGCACTCAAGGTCTTATGCTGGACCATAAGTAAGTTTCAACAAAAGTCTAAAAATGTGAATCATATTAAGTAAGTATGGTTCCTGACCATGATAGAACTCAACTTTATCAATAAAAGTAAGCCATAAAGAGAAGGAAGAAAGGAAGGAAAGAAGGAAGGAAGGAAGGGAGGGAGGGAGGGAGGGAGGGAGGAAGGAAGGAAGGAAGGAAGGAAGGAAGGAAGGAAGGAAGGAAGGAAGGAAGAAAAGAAGGAAGACAGGAAGACAGGAAGGGAGGAAGTAAGGGAGGGAGGGAAGAAGATTCCCCAAATTTGTGAATTTAAGTACTAAGTAAATCAAAGAAGAAACATAATGCCCATTAGAAAATAATTTCAAATGAATAAAAATGATAATATTGCTGATAATAACAAATTATATCAAAAAATGTCAGATATTATTAAATCTATATTTAGAGGGAAATAAGTCACTTACAATTTATACTTTAGAAAAAAGATTGAAAATCAGTGATCTGGGAAACCTCGTGGCTTAATCGGTTAAGCATCCAACTCTTTTTTTTTTAATATAATTTATTTTCAAATTGGCTAACATACAGTGTGTAAATTGTGCTCTTGGTTTTTGGGGTAGATTCCTGTGGTTCATCACTTACATACAACACCTAGTGCTCACCCAACAAGAAGCATCCGACTCTTGATTTTGGCTTTGTGGTTTGTAGCTTCAAGCCCCACGTTGAGCTCTGTGCTGACAACACAGATCCTGCCTAGGATTCTCTTTCTCCCTCTCTTTCTGCCTGCTTGTTCTCTCTCTCAAAAATGAATGTTAAAAAAAAGAAAAGAAAAAAAATGATATGATCTATGTATACCTCTGTGGCATACAAAATTTTTAGCAATGTATTTCTGAGTTATTTTTTCTCACCTATATATATATATATATATATATATATATATATATATATATATTCTGTTTTGAATTCCTTATTCTGATTCTTGTGTTTGTTTTATCCCCTGGATGCTTTCAGATATAACACTCAAGTTACATAATTTTTGTCTTTCTTTTTTTATACTGATTTACTGTTGCTGCATTTTTGAATTATGAACACATGATCACTTTTAATCATATCCCCATAAACTTTGCTTTATATTCTTCTGTCATTTGATATTGAAGCCAGTAAGTCCTCCTCTGTCAAATTTGCACCATATCCTTTTCATCACTTCCAAGTTTATCTTGAAATTTGTTAGAGATTATCTTTGGAATTTAGATCACATCAAGATATGTTTGGTATCAAGGTATGTACCTTTCTTCAATATTGGTGCATTTGCCTGGCATTAATATGATCTTTGAATTTGAAGAATAAATACTTTCTTCCATACAAAAACCTATTTATTTTTATTTTCTTATATTTTTATCATAAATTCCATTTTTCTTTGAGTTTCTGTTTTATACATATTACATTTTTATCCTGTTATAATTTCCAACTTTTATATTTTTGCTTTATATTCAACATAATTCTTTATTTTAATTTTTATTTGATTAATGTGTTTTTAACAGTGATTTACTTGTTATCCAATACTTCTGCTAAGTTGACTTTTTTAAGTGTGTTTTGTTCTTATTTTCAACAACTTTTTCTTTTACTCTGCTCCTGTTTCCTAGTGGCTTATTTTTATTGTAGGAATATAATATTTTCTCAAATCTTACTGAAAGTAGGGGGTAAAATTATTTTCTTCTGTTTTTTGTGTCTACTATGATATGGCAAAGTTCTTTTGATGTGGTTGTTCAGCTCGGTTCTTTAAATTGTTTCCCTTCCAATATCTTTTCTTTCTCTCAAATCATCATAATTCCAAGTTCAAGCAAAGCAAAATGACTCCTGGGTTGGCAGGCTATGGCCTACATTATATTCAGTGCTCGATCTGTGCCAATTGCTGCTCCTAGAGAATCTATAATTGGGATATTGTTAAAATAGCCAAACTCCTATGACTTACTTACTGATTTGGCTTCCTCTTTCACCACTGTTGAATGGAATTTGGTGTAACTGTTAATGGGATTTAGGAAAGGAAATTTTGAGAAGGCTGGTACTAAAATTTCACTACTATGAAGAAAAGAATGACTTGTCTCACTTTCTTGGGGCCCTCTGCAGTTAGCTGGGGAATGCTGCCTTCTCTGTCTCGTCCTGATATCCAATTAAGAAATGACCGTGCACTGGGGGAGCCTGGGTGGCTCAGTTGGTTAAGGGTCCAACTTCAGCTCAGGTCATGATCTCACAGTTTGTGGGTTTGAGCCCCATGTTGGGCTCTGTGCTCACAACCTGGAGCCTGATTCATGTTCTGTGTCCCCCTGTCTCTCTGCTCCTTACCTACTCATGCTCTGTCTCTGTTTCTCTCTGTCTCTCAAAAATAAATATTGAAAAAGAGGGAGGAAAAAAAAAAAAAACAAGAAATGGCCATGCACTGATCTCTTGCTTCCTTAATGCACACTTGGAATGAAATGATGTTTATAGACAAAGAAACTTCTATTTGCTTCAGTCTCTAGTACTGTGATCTGGGAAGGGGGCAGGGTCTTGTCCTACCTCATACTCCTATTGTTCTGAGTAAAACTCTTCAGTTACACCCAGGCAACTTCTTTGCCTTCATGGAATTGCCCATTACTCAATCTGTTCAGCCATTACCTCCACCATATATTCCAGGATTTCCTCAAATTTTCTTATAGTTTACTCTTTTGCTATTGGTAGATTTTTAAAATTAATTCAGTTAGTTCAATAATTTTCTATGGTAATTTATTCAGTTAGTTCAATGGCTACCTCAATAGAAGGGATAATGAGTAAACTTGTTGCCTCAAAGAGTCATTCTGAAACCAGAAAAATAATAAAAGCACGGCTAGCGAATTGCTTCACACAATGTTTGAAAGAGCAGAGCATCTGAGATAACAAAAATCTATTGTCTGACATTGCTAACAATTGTTTATTTACGAACTTGAAAATATATTGAAAACTGTAAAAAAAACAAGCTTCTTATACTTTTTTTAAAAATGTGGTTTTATGATGCAGTTAAAATTACAATTATTCACAATAAGTTTAGCCATTTTTTTTTCAACGTTTATTTATTTTGGGGACAGAGAGAGACAGAGCATGAACGGGGGAGGGGCAGAGAGAGAGGGAGACACAGAATCAGAAACAGGCTCCAGGCTCTGAGCCATCAGCCCAGAGCCCGACTCGGGGCTCAAACTCACGGACCGCAAGATCGTGACCTGGCTGAAGTCGGACGCTTAACCGACTGCGCCACCCAGGCGCCCCAAGTTTAGCCATTTTTAAGATAAAATAGTTTGGCCTATTAAGAGAATCCGAGATAAATTATACCAAAATTAAGTATAGCTGAGAACAAGGTTTGCAAATACAGTTAGTGCTTTGAAATGAATGAAGGACCAAAGATCTGAAATTTACTGTAACCACTAGTAAGTGAGTAGTTACTATAGCAACTGAGACAAACTGATCCAGATTGAGAGAAAAAATATTTGCAGCTAGACCAATCAAAAAAGAATGAGTTTTCTGTGTGGCATTTCCTGCCATCTCCTGTTTGTGCTCTAAGGGGGTAGGGGGGTGGGGAGAAGGACATGCTCTAGGTTTTAGGAAGATAATATGAGTAAAAGGTGTACATGGATATTTTCTAAGATTTATGGAAAACTGTTACACATAAAAGTATTAGCTAAGATATCATGGAAAACACTTCACTAAAAACTTGAAGCTTATAATGAAGTTAAGATAATACCTCCATCTCACACAATGCTATATGCCAATTATATCTCAGTAAAATTTGTGGAGAGGGGAGGGAATAAAGTGCTTATAGACAAAAAAAATAGAAAGACTTGGAGTCTACACACGCTGGGTAGAACTTAAGAGTTTCCGACCAAAGGCTCAGGAATAGGAAACTGCTGAGCTGTCCAATTCTTGAGTATTCACATTAACTTAAGGTTCTTTATTACCAACATTTCTGGAGGCCTCAGGAGATGTTTTTACCTAGGTCACTAGTGGAAAAGGACAATGAAGTGAGTTTATTGACAAAGTCTGATTATCTATGTTACACAAAGAAGTAAAACTTTATTTTTTTACATACTAGAGAACAGTAATTTCCAGTGTATGAATATATGTCATATCAAGTTACTATATGGGGTTTACAAATCCACCTGTGTATTTACAGATGTCTTACAGCAAATCAGTAACATTTCTCACACATACATGAATGACTTTTCAAAGGTATGTAGATATAGTTAATAACATATTTTAATGCTAGTGAATTTCAAGTAGTTTTATATGCTCATATATATCATATATCAATATGTCATACATCGATATGCAAAATACAACAGTATGAATACAAAGGGATGGGGTAACTATTTATATATGTTTATATATAATTAGATTCTCTTTTAGTTCAAGATGTCATACCCAAAAACTAAGGACTACTGATAGCGAGAATGAGATTATACTGTAACCTCAGATATCATCCCCTCAGGGTCTTACTGGAAATCATTAATGAGGTGATTTTACTGCAGCTCTCATGCCTAATCACATTTCCATGTAACCACACCCTTCAAATCATTGCTTGAAAGAGGAAACACTTTGGGATTTGGTCAAACTTATCAAAAGTATAGAGGGTAGAAATTATCTAGTACTTAAACATACTTGAGCAGCTCTTAGTTCAAACCATTTAGACTCTGTCTTTCAGAAAGTACCCTCCTACCAAATACCGAAGAGATATTTCAACTAAGAATGATAAAGCCCATCTTCCATAATTTTGGAATCTACTTTTTTTTCTTTAAGTTGTATATACACTTTTTTTTTTTTTTACCCTTTATTAATTTCCTTGTGTTTGCTTTTCTTTTTCCTATCAGCCATCTTTTCCTCAACTCATCTTCTCACTACTGGCCAACATGTTCTTTTCTAGAAGCTTTAACACAGACTCCATAGGTAGTAGGGAGACAAGTAAGAATCTTTATTACTATGAAAGCACTTTTTCAGGGATTCAAAATATGTACTGATACTTTCATATTTATTTTAAGCAATGATAGTATTTTGCTGATATTGTTTGTAACGTTGATTATGCTTTTACCCTCTTATAATTACCAATAAAGCTGGTCATATTTACCATTTTTAGTCAGATTTTTCATGACTGTTCCAGAATGGGCTTGAATACCATATTTTGTTTGTTGTTCATGCTGTGAGAATGACAGTCATTCCCAGGCCATGAGCAATAGTTTTTAAAGGTACATGGAACAGAGACACCAATTTCTTTCCTTGTTTGTTCAATTATAATGATAAGTAAGACATGCCACTTTTTGTCCAGAATACTTTTTATATTGTAATAACAATGAATTTACAAACCTCTTATATATATTTTACTTTTTCAAAGAGTGGACAAAGAAGGTAACATTGTTTCAAATATGCCATTCTTCAGGTGTAGTACATCTATTGCCATAACTAATACTATGGTAATATTAAAATCCCAGTCAATCACAGCTCTCTTTCCCACCGAGACCAGATTCAGCCCAAATTCTTTTCATTGAACCTATATTAACATTGTCGTGTCTAAATTAATACCTAATACAGGGTCAGTAAATAGTCACTTGAATGAGGAAATAAATTAATGCACAAATAAGGGATGAAAACAGACCATCAAAGAACTAATCAGAACTTCATCTAGTTTGACTCCCTAAACTGAAGGATGACTTTTGTTAAACAACTCCTTGACAGGCTGTCATCGTGGTGGTGGTCATCATGGGATTCATGGACTCAAGGACATAAGATGAGTAAAAGTGAGATCCTAAATTAAATTTTCTAAGGTGACCAACACAAGCTTCTGCCCAGCTGAGAGGGATAAGATGTTTTACTTCTTAAAGAGTACAACAGTGTCAGCCTCCTCAATCCCTACCTTTTTAGCATTTGCTCTTCCTGATCACCTGCTCATATTATGATATCGATCTTATGTTTCTCAAGCTGTATATTTTATTTGACCATAATTTTTAAACATATTCTTTCCTATACTTTATTGAAATTAATTGCATATAACATTCTGTAAGTTTAAGGTGTATATTGTGATCATTTGATAATGCATATGTGTATATATATGCATTGTGTAAGTTCACGGTGTATAATGTGATTATTTGATACATGCATATGTTGCATAATGATTACCACAATAAGGCCCATTAACACATACTTCACCTCACAGTTATCCTATTCTTTCTTTTTTTTTTTTTTTTGGTGGTGAGAACATTTAAAATGTACTCTCTTAGCAACTTTCGAGTATACAATACAGTATTGTTAACTATAGTCACCCTGCCATATATTAGATTCCTGTATTTTACCTACCTTATAACTGGAAGTTTGTACCTTTTGACCAACATCTCCCATTTCTCCCACCCCAGCCCCTGGCAACCACCAGTCTACTCTCTGTTTCCACAAGTTCAGCTTTTCTGGATTCCATATATACATGAGATCATGCAGTATTTGTCTTTTCTTTGACTTATCTCACTTAGCATAGCACCCTCAAGTTTCTTCTATGTCACAAGTGGTAGGGTTTCCTTTTTTTATGGCTGAAAATACCCTACTGTATATCACATTTTCTTTATCATTCACCCTGTCAATATCATTCTTTATCATGTTAATAAACACTTAGATAGCTTCCATGCCTTGAGTATTGTGAATAATGCTCCAGTGAACAAAGGGTGCAGATATCTCTTTGAGACAGTGATTTCATTTCATTTTGATATATATCCGGAAGTGGGAATGCTGGATCATATGGTAGTTTTATTTTAATTCTTTGAAGAACATCCTTAGTGTTTATAGTGGCTGTGCCAATTTACATTCCCACCAACAGTGTGTAAGTGTCCCTTTTTTTCCACATCTCTGCCGATCCTTGTTATTTCTTGTCTTTTTGATGATAGCCATTCTAACCGGTATGAGGTGATCTTTCATTTGGTTTTGATTTGCATTTCCATGATGATCAGTCCTTTTCATGTACCTAATGGACATTTGTATGTCTTATTTGGAAAATGAAAAGGTTGCTTGCCCATTTAAAATAATTGAATTATTATTATTATTATTATTATTATTATTATTATTGGTACTGAGTTGTATGAGTCCCTTATAATTTTTGAATATTTGGATATCAGATAATTTATTTGCAAACATTTTCTTCCATTCTATAGGTTCTCTTTTCATTTTCTTGATTGTTTCTTTGCTGTGCAGAAGCTTTTTAGTTTAATTTACCTGTTAATCTCCACAATCATAGTCATCTTTCAACAAGCATCGGAACTGTAGTCTCACAACCCTGACCCTGGAAATATCACTTAGGATTAATTTCCTTCCAAATTAAAACATTCCTCTGATGAACTGCCCAGTGGAAAAAAAGTTTCATTCTCTTACACTCCTTAACCCCACCCAGCTGATCTTTTGTATACAGAAATGTGAGTGAGAACTTCCAATACGTTACTGAAAGCATCTCTCTGCAGCCTTGCCTATGTCTTCACTTAGCCCATCTTAGTTTTCCCTGAAGCCTCTCTGAGATGGAATTAGTGCTGCTATCATTTTAAGGCAGCAAGACATCTTCCAGAAGAACAACTCTAAATTCCATCCATCCTATTGAAGTCAATTGCCTAGCAAAGGCATGAATACAGAAAACTTAGAGACTCAGCTCTGCATGTTTTATCTCTTTTGGATTTCCAAGTGAGAATGAATAATCACCGGAAAGTCTGGAGTTACTACTGATTATAATACAGTGATTTTTTTTTTTCTGTCTCCTATGATCTTTAAAACTTCAGTTAGTGTGAACTTTGACTTACATAGCTCTTTAAGAATTTTGCAATGTCAACTGTGAAGTTTGAACTGGATTATCTTTCTCCTGAAGGCTTCAGACATGAGCATGCTTCCAACCCAGAATTTACTTTAACCTGTTTGACTGAACTCTCTGAGGATTCTAGTCAATTCGAACTTCAACACTCCAATTCTGTCCCCACTGGTAAGCTAAACTTTAGATTTTTTTGAGTATCTTATATTACATCTGTATTTTTTTAATGTCAGATATGTAACAAATAAATCTTGATGGTGCCTATTTTGTGGTGGTAAAACTGATCCCAATTTTAGTTTCTTCAGTTGTTTTTCCTCAAAATACATAAATAGTTTTCTACAAAAAGAACAGAAGGTTATCCCACTAGAGTAAAATGTCAGGAAACAAGTTTATTACGGACACAGGAAAATGTTAATAGTGAAGTAGATTTTATTTTTTTGAATGTTCAAGCCTATCTTAGTTTTCTTTGGGATGATTGATGAAATCAGGGATTGTATCTGTAAACTGCAGAAAAAAAGTCCTGCCATCTTTCATTCATCTCTTTTATTTCTTTTTCCTTTTATATAATTATATGAAGGACAATATGTGCTCTTTACCTTCTCATTAAGAGTAAGAGAACATTCCTTTTACTTACGTTATTTTGTGACCTGATTTCGATTCTATAGGAGCTGACAATGTTGATAGAATTCAATGTAAAAAATTTCTTTTTTGTTATCTATGGGTGGATAACTTATCCAGCATCCAACAGTTTTCATTTTTTTTTTTTTTGCACTGCAGTTTTCAGGAAATAGTACTATACACTAATATTCTGCATACATTAAAAAATTCTGTGGGTTTGGTTTACAGTGAACAGCTATGAGATGTCAATAATTAATTAAGTGTTCTTTGTAGAAAAGAATCATATAATAAATAAATATTTTAAATGTTCTTCTAAAGGAAATTCCCTTTTGAGTTAGTTGTTTATCTCTCCTCACAAAAAAGACAGTGTAATGACAAAAGTAAAAGTTAAACAAAGTTTTCATAGTTCTGGATGTTATAGGACGTTAATCTTTGTCCAAAGGCTGAGTGGGGGGATCCTTGTAGAAATAACAAATTCCATTTTGCAACCAGAGGATTCTTCTAAGAAAATGTGGCATATTTATTTATTTGAGATGTTTGAAAAGAAGTTTTATGTGACTCCCAACCAGTTGCTGATTTGTTGTTCACGAATTCTTTTGTGTTATACGACTTGTTTTATAGTATAAGCTGTTCTATAATCAGGAGATATAATAATTTTTTAAATTTTTCTTTCATCCATAGTATTATTTCTCTTTCTTAGATTGAAAGTCCTACTTGTATTGAACCTACAATTTCATAAATAGAAAAAATCAGTTTTTTCCCAATGAACATAACTTTTTGTACAGTGGACTTAGGAAAAAGAAGTTCATAAGTAAAGTACTTACCAGTTTAATCATGGTTTAAATACCCATCGTATTTTCACCATTTTTTTGTCTTCTAGTCATCTTTGTTGTAGTTGGCACATCTGTTCAATAGATTCAACTGTTGTCTTTATGCAGCTGACAAACGCAGCTGTAGCCTAGGTATAAACTCCTCCCCAGGACCTGGAAGACACTTTCACCTCAATTTCCTTGGCAGTGCCTCAAATTCAACACAAAGAAGCTAAACTCCCTTAAAAATGCCTCATCATTCTTACATTCTTATTTTTGTCAATAACCCCTAAGTCAGCTGAAACATTCCTTAGCGTTGCAATATAAAGTAAGCACTTGTTTCTATGCGTGTTAGTTTAATACTTGTCTTCTTTACCTCTTTGTCTACCACTATGGCACCAGTACTCAACAGGGTGCCTGGCTTCCTTATATCTTGACTCACTGGTTGCCTGGCCGAGGGACTGAAAGATTGGCCCTCTTGATTGCCCAAGTGCATACACCTTATAGTCTTTTAACTGATCTCACCTTCAAACAAGACTTTCCAAAACAAGTCTCTTGCCCATTGAAAGCCACACAGTCCTCCCTAAGCACAAATCTGACCTATTCCCACTTGTGTTTGGGATTTCTGTAAGTCAGTGTAACCTGTGTTATAAACCTGGTGCTCTAGAATCTAAATCTTTTTTTTTTTTCCAACTTTGTCAGCTTCATGTAACTACCTACATCCTACAAGAATGATTTACACTTTCCAATTACTGTTCATGTTTTTCTTCCAAAATAATTTCCAATAATTATTTCTCCTTCCTCTATTTATTAAGATCTCACTGAGAAAAAAAAAAATCATCTTCCCAAATGCTTATGGTTAACTTTTTATATAAAGGGATATTTTCTGTCAATTTCTTTTAAAAGTTTGTTTTATATATGAAAATGTTCACATTCTATTTTTATTGTTGTTGTAAATACACGTGTCCATGGCTTCTCTTATATTAGATTATGTTTCTTAAAGGTAATTCCCTTTTCACAATTGTTTGTGCTTATGCATAATGCACATGTCACAAATATGATGAACTAAATGACCAAATAGTAAAGTGTAGTTTATCTTTTAATGTATTTTCTGTCATAGGGAGTACTTGTTTAAGTCAAGTTATACATGGATTTTGTCTGCCAACATCCTGGGTGGAAATTACCACACAATTTTTGCTTGATGAAACCATTGCACAGAATAGTATCAATGTGGAATTTGTCCTTCACTTAAAGCGTTTATGGAGCATTGAGTCAAGTTGTATTCATTCATTTAAAATATACTAATTGAATATTCATGACTGAGAGTTAATGCTTGAGGTGTCTACATGAAAATGAGATAACAGTGGAAGTAGGAAAGAATTCTGTCTTTTTATCTCAGTGGACTGACAGTATGTTTTCAACATACATAAGCATGTATAAAGCTATCATGGGAAAATAAAATATAACAGGTGAATGTTAATCCATAGAAAGTTGAGCATTTATGTGTAAAGAGAAATATGTTCCATTGTCAATAAAAACAGTATTTATACCTTTCACTTATATGATTACTTAAAGATAATACCTACAAAATCTGAATTGTTCTTGTAAGACATTCATGAGTTAGAGTTCATTTATCTTGACCTTTATTAAATGGGAGAATCCAAAGCCCAGAAAAGTAATGTAACTGGACCTAAGCCATTCACATATGTAGTGTGTGTTGTGTGTGTGTGTGTGTGTGTGTGTGTGTGTGTGTGTGTGAATGGGTGGTGGCAGAGGCAGACGGAAGTTGAGGAGCTCTTAATCTGTTTTCTGCCTGTAAGAGTTTAGTGTTCTTTCTTTTTGCTCAACACTGCATGGAAATTATGATTAAAAACAGTCCCATGAAAGAAAAATTCTTCTTTATGTTTCAGAAATGAATTTCATCAGTAATCAGTAATGAAGATACAAATGTCATCCCTGGATTCTGGAATGTGTTTTAAGGCTATGAACATTTCATCATTATGATCATTATCATCAGATGTATATATACATACTTATGTATATATATAAAATGTTACTTTATCATACTGGACGTTATATGACTACCAATTGGACATACCTGTTTTAATTTTTTTTTATCCTTGTAAAACAGGTATGTCCCGGGGCGCCTGGGTGGCGCAGTCGGTTAAGCATCCGACTTCAGCCAGGTCACGATCTCGCAGTCCGTGAGTTCGAGCCCCGCGTCAGGCTCTGGGCTGATGGCTCAGAGCCTGGAGCCTGTTTCCGATTCTGTGTCTCCCTCTCTCTCTGCCCCTCCCCCGTTCATGCTCTGTCTCTCTCTGTCCCAAAAAAAATAAATAAACGTTGAAAAAAAAAACAAAAAAAAAAAACAAAAAAAAAAAACAGGTATGTCCCACTGGTAGTCATATAACGTCCAGTATGATAAAGTAACATTTTAACCAATATGTGATCCTGAATTCACTTAGCCATTAATTCACTGTTAAAAATTTCTGATGGTCAGAAATCTTTCAGCCATAGTGGATATTCTAATTTTTTTCTATAGTTTCATAACACAGTCTAACATATTTGAGAATGTATGTGATTCAACTTTTAAAAAGTTTGCTGTGGCGCCTGTGTGGCTCAGTTGGTTAAGTGTCTGACTTCAGCTCAGATCATGATTTTGTGGTTCATGAGTTCGACCCCCGCATTGGACTCTGTGCTGACAACTCAGACCTGGAGGCTGCTTCAGATTCTGTCTCTGTCTCTCTCTGCCCCCGCCCCCCAGCCCCAACTCACATACTGCCTCTCTCTCAAATGTAAATAAACATTACAAAGCAATTTAAAAAAATAAAAAGTTTGATAATTTCATTTAATCTAGAATTTTGTATGTTTATTAGATTCTAAAACCCTCTTACATAGAACATTTCCTAACATCCTGTGAGACCTGCTTTGGCTATTTGGTATTAAAGAAATGAATTCCGTAACGCTAGTGAAGGAATTGGAGAACGCTAAAAATTTAGTCGAGATGAGGTCCCGCTCAGTCACAAACAAGGAGTGCCACTTCGGGTAAGGTTTTAACATCCTTCCTGGATGATTTTTCTAATCTGGACAATGTCTAGAATACATTAGTTGATTTTAAAGGCCACTGATGACTAAAAAAAAGGTTAATGAAGATAATTAGATTTAGAGCATTTCCAATGAACGTCATTAAGCTAAAGACAAGAATATAAAGAGTAAAGACAAAGCCTCTGTTTACATATAATTTAAAACAATGATAATTAAAGTCAACATATGCAAAGAATTTCTAATATATGGAGTTCTTTTACATTGACTTTTTATGACCATTATGTAGATCAAATCATTTTTTACTCCCATTTTTATAAATGAAGAAACTGCACATCAGTGATATTTTACAGTAAAATTTCAGTAAGTGATAAACCAAGAACTTGGACCCAGACTTTGTCCAATTCCAAATATTACTGCCACTACATGAATACAAGCCCGAGTACCAGTATCACTCCTTACCCTGCTACTATGACAATAATGAAGATAACAAAAACAGCATTTACCATTTTACTGACAATACCAAATACTTGAATCCTAAACTCATTTTACTCTTCTAATAATATTTTGAAGCATGAAGAAGTCAAATGTTATTATAATTGTCCATCGTATTTCAAGTATAGATTTATACATCACTAATTTACACACTAACTTGGTATTTTCAATTTAGAATGGTTGAGTTGAAATCTTTGTAAGAAAAGACATTTCAATAACTTACAAACCAGGTAAGACTACTTAGTCTATAGAAAAGTAAGTGTTAACATGCTGATTTTAAATAATGACTATATTAATTTTGAATGAGTCCTATATAGTTGGTGAGTCATTTTCAGAATGGTTTCATAGTATTAATCATCTTTTCCTATCTATATTAGAAAACATATTGAAATCAAATAGTTCCTAAAAAACTAACCCTAACTTTTGAGCAATTGTCATTAAATACTAGAAATTGACCCATGTTTGCTATATTTAAAACCTGCTTTTAAATCATTTCCATAAAAATTTCCTTCTATAAATTCTTATCTTAAAAACAATTCCAGGGGCACCTGAGTGGCTCAGTCGACTAAGCTTCTGACTCTTGATTTCCATTCAGGTGATGAACTGAATCCTGAAATCGAGCCCTGCATCAAGTCTGTGCCCTGAGCATGGAGCCTATCTGAGTTTATCTCTCTCCCTCTTTCTCTGCCCCTCCATGCTTGCATGCTCCCTCTCTCTCAAAATAAATAAACATTAAAAAATTTCCAAATCTTAGCAAAGTGCTGGTGTATTATAGATTGAAAACATTTTGAGCCAAATAAGAAACCTCTCTGTTGTCCTTTATTTATAGCTGAAGATCAACTTGAAATGATCTACCCAGAGTCACACAGTAACTAGTAACCCAAAATTAAGATAAGAAGCTGGTTTTCATGATGTTTTGTTCATTATATTTGATACTAAAATAAATATCTTTCCTCAAAGATTTCTTGGTATCGTATCTTCCTGATAACAGATGAAAATACTACTTGGCCAAGGTATAACAGTCGTGACAATGAACTGTTGTGCTATACTAAAAATAACAATTTGGGGGTGCCTGGGTGGCTCAGTTGGTTAAGTGTCCAACTTTGGCTCAGGTCATGGTCTCATGGTTTGTGGGTTCGAGCCCCATGTTGGGCTCATAAAGCCTGGAGCCTGCTTCGGATTCTGTGTCTCCCTCTCTCCCTGCCCCTCCCCTGCTCATGCTCTGTCTGTCTCGGTCTCTCAAAAATAAATAAACATTTTTTTTAAAAAATAGCAATTTTTAAGGTCTCATATGATCTCAAATACTATATTTTCCAAAAAGTGTTACACTATCCAGAGTAGCCAGAGGAGTCAACATAAACATTTGTAAACATTACATATCCCCATCAATCCACATGATCACACACATAGAGTCAGTCATTGCATTCCTTTGAGCATTTAACTATATTTATCTTCCTGGATATGTCTTGGAACCTAGAATCGACCAACCACTCTGCTGAAATTCTAGCTGTACTAAGGTTAGCATAAAAATTAAAAAAAAGTCATCATCATGGGTGATTTGGGCTTTATGAAGTGGGCTTTGTGAAAGTTATTTCTTTGTCTCAGGAAAGAAGAACATTACTTCTAAACATATGTAAGCAAATCCAAAGAATAGATTGTATTCTATGATCTTGGGAGAGAGGATGAGCATCTAGCTAATTGTAGCTAATTGAAGACCATCTCTGACCACAAAATAAAAGACCATTATGTAAAAGGATTTTTGTTCAGTTAGAAGGAATTAGAGGTCCTAACTTCTTGAGATGCTTAGAACTATGACCAGTTGCCACATGATTAATGATAGTTATTATGCTACCATCATATTTATATTTATTAGATGTCTACTTTGTACTCAGCTCTCTGCCAGCTGTGAGAAATGTGAAGTATTTGGAAGTTCCAATGCATGCTCTAAATGCTCTAAGGCTAGTCATGAAAAAAACCCATCTGTGTGATTGAAATAGGTGACTATCTCATCCTGTCCATTTCATTCAGGACAGGAACATATCAGCTGGAGAATAGTGCTTTAGCAGGTTGGTTCCCAAAGTCCAGACATAGCCTATGGAACATTTGCATTAGAATCCCAGGATACTTGCACATTTGAGGATTTTAGGGTTCCCTCCAAGACTCTTTATATGTAAATTCTATGCATAAAATCCAGGAACCTAGATTTTAGAAATTCTTCATATTATATACATACACACTAAAGTTTGAAAATCAGTGCTTTTGTCAAGGGTCATGATTGGTTGATCAGCAAGGGCTTCCTACAATTATCTACATTATGGCACTTTTTCCAGATAATTTATGATCATAGCAATCTATAAATAACTATAGCTTTTTTTTGTCACCATGCTTTTATAGTAAGAGTGTTAATCCATTGATATACTTGACAGAGTGTTTTCCTATTTTTTTTACATTTACATATTACCCTCAGATGAATTCAGATCAAAATTTTCCAAAAGCCCTACCTCTCATCCCTTACATAAAACATTAATTTTCCCTGTGTCAGATGCCTCAGTATCCATTTCTGTGGCATTGATATCAATGTTAAATGTTTATTTTCTTCATTTAATCTTTCATTTGTTTTGCTGTTTGATATTGAGTATAGCTTTCGGCTTTCAGTGCAGTTTTATCAAATCGAGAATAAACTCCCACAGGATAAAAGATATTTTCTACTTCTCTTCTGTTCCCTAAAGAGAGACCAGCAGAGAGCTCCATAAACACAGGAGCAGAATTGCTTGTTTCTAATATGACTTTACCAAGATGGACCAATTGATAGAAACCTGCACTTCCTTTGTGGAATTTTTTAATATAACTCTGATCTCTTTAATGGCTCTGCCTAGGGGCCTTCAACTCATTCCGTCTTAAGAAGAGCAATCTAGGTTCATATAATATGCATACTTTGGCTGCTGTGGTAAAATGAAAAGTTAATGCTAATGTGATGTTGTAAAATGAAATAACCCCAACAACCATCATTTCGTTAAATGCCTGCTGAAAATATTCTACTAGGAATGGAGTACATCTATTATAATTCAAAATGATAAATTTAAAAGTGGCTTTTCTGATAACATACAAGGTGCCATAATGGAAGTATTGATAAGAGGCCATTGCCTACTGCATAACCCCTGGTGGAGTTCACTAAGCTAGACAGAGATAGAGATAGATACAAATATATACATATCTCTTCTCAAAAGTCTCCTGGTATTATGTCTTCCTGTAAGCAGATGAAAAAATTTTACTGTGGTTTTTGGAATAGGCCTCAGTACCTCGGTTTATATAACACTTCATACAGAAAATCAAAGATTGTAGTGAAATGTTTATGATGAGATTTGCAGGTTGGCATGGTGAAATACAGCCAATCTTTATTCATAAAGCTCTTTCTGGCAAGTGGTTGACAAAGGGTTCCCTATAAAGTAGTGGGTGGCTTCTCATCTTAAAGTATAAAATCAGGTATGCTACTGATATTTTATAACCAATTATAGAAAATGTACTTTACTTAACTTGCAAGTATTATTCTCTTTAAAGTACCATAGATTCTAGAGTCTACAAATCATTACATCAGCTTGATAAAGTTTTAGACTAAGTTTTCAGGAAAAAAAAAATCATAGAACATTCTGATTATCAGGCATGAAATGAGAGAAATAGCTGCAACTGACTTGAGTCCTGTTGCTCCTGCTGAGATTATAAAGCTTTCACCTCTGCTCTGACCCCGGAGTAGACTGAAAATTGCTGAGTAAACAGGAAAGAGACACAGTGATACCCCTCTATCCCAATCCTATGCCCTGATTGGTTTCTTCTTGAGTCACTGCTGAACTTCCACTCTGGAGTGTGATGAATGCCACAGGAGATACATTGGCAAAAGAATAGGCAATGGGCAGATCCAAAACAAGAAAGCCACTCTGGACTTGTGTCCTCGTTTGAAAAACAAGGGACTTGGAGAGTACCTTCTCTGAACCTCTTTTAAAGATTCTCTGATTTAATTTTATAAGCATTTGATTTAAGGGAAAAAAAATAAGGTTCTATCAGGAGGGTCCAACAAGTTCCGCAAGTCACCATAAATTCTGATTGTTTTACTGCTTAATATAAATTTGCACACTGGGGAAATTCGTCATTGGCTTCCTATCTCCAGCATCCTGTGGCTGTGTGTGGTGTCACCCATTACTGTTGGGCTTTCTCAAAGCTCACTGTGCTGCATGACATAGGGATACTTTTCATGTCTTCCAAAATGTTGGAAAAACCATTGCTTGTCCCTTGAGTCAGCTGTGGTAGATCCTATTATTGAAAGTGGTGTTTTGCCTATTTTTAGATGACCAATGAACCACCTACATTTCCCATGTTTGTATCTTACTTTCACATTCTCAAGTTTCAGCTTTCATTTTGCCCATCCTTTGCTTTTCCCTGGTCTATAATTTGAGTTCTCAAAAGCTAAATATACTTGTTTATGTTCTCCAAAAATTCTATACAGAAAGTTCTGGTTCTAATTTATGAGTAGAATATATATAGACTACAAATATAATCTTATATTTAATATTCTCACATTTGACTTGTTATAAGTTACTTCAAAACCCTGGGTATTTATTTTTATAATTTTTTGAGCTACACATTTTAACTGAACACTGACTGGTTGGTATAGAAGGAGTTGTCTACCTAAGAATAGACCCTGTAAAATAATCCAGTATCGTCACATAAATTAAAATTGTTATTCTACATAAACAACAATAGAGAGGTAATTGCTTAGACCCTAGTCAAGCTAGAGTTCAGAGGTTGTTCTTATACTTAAGAGTTGTGTGATTTG
The DNA here is from genome assembly GCF_018350155.1 of Leopardus geoffroyi. Taxonomy (NCBI): domain Eukaryota; kingdom Metazoa; phylum Chordata; class Mammalia; order Carnivora; family Felidae; genus Leopardus; species Leopardus geoffroyi. Next base: position 81,201,096 of record NC_059329.1, read on the forward strand.
TGTTGTTCTGATTTCTTTGACTCAGAAAACAGTGAATCTCTCTATGTTTCTATTTCCTTACATATAATAAGGGTGTACAAATCTCCACCTCACAAAGTAGTTAAGAATGTTAAATTAAATAGCAACAACAGTAAAATATTTAGCCTGTAACTAATAAGTATCTAGGAAATGCTGTTATTCTGAGTATATTATGTACAGTAGATTATATATTAGAATGGTATTCTAGAATGTGGTATTTGACCATATTCTGTGAGTTATAGTCCATCTAAGGCAAATTGCAGAATCTATGTAGGGCAAACTGAACTGCTCAAATTCAAGTATAGTTGTCCACAGGAACATATGACTATGCAGAAAATAAATGTTACAAACTTCAGGAGCATTTATTTTATTCGATAAGTTATCCCATTAACGTTTAATATTTTAAAAAGGAGGGTTTGGTAGGAAGTAGAATAAATGCCTAGATTAGTTTTTATAATAAAATGCCAGACTTCAAAGAAAATTCTTGTTAACCTGGAGATATCTGTGGGCTTTCACTTTTCTCTAACAAGAGAGACATTTCTGGAGGAAAGTTTCTGAGGCCCTGGAAAAAACAAAAACAAAAACAGGTGTTGGTTTCATGAGAACCATGGTTTCATTTGGCTTCTGGTTAGTGATTTCCCATGATGCCAGTGGGTGCTCATGGCATTTGATGAGCAATAATTTGTCCTCGATCCAGTGAGTTAGTTTAGTACTGACATCACAAAACAGTGTTCTCTTCTCAGGGTGCAATTGGGAATTTTACTTTACTTCATTGAGTTTTGGGAAAGGGAGATTTTATGTGCTGGAAATTAAACTTCTGTATTTTGTTCCCACTCTAGATAAAAGTAGGCAGAAGAATGTCTTCCCTGTGTTCATCTTTAAGAGATTATCTAGTCTTTTCAAAGTGAGATGCCTTATCTGAACATTGGATAGTGCATTAAACAAGGAGGCAGAGATATGGGAGACAATCATGCATTATCTAGATTAACTTGACTTAACTTGTAGATAGGAAGAGCTAGATTCACAAGCTTCTCTTATATGAGAAAATGAGAGCAAGGCTAAGAAAGTATGATGAATAGGTTGGCTAAGATTACACAGATAATTAGATAAAGAGGTCAGTCTGTAATTTTCTGTATCCTGTATTGTCAGGCCTTCAAGTGTCTTCTAACTCCCAGGGGTTATCATGTAAGAGATGGCATGGGCTTTGCCATAGGACAGCTCTGGCTATGACTCAAACACATAGACTTTAGAACTTGTGAAAGTTACTTAATATTTCTTTGCCTATTCTTAATGGGATATTCACTTTACAGAATTGACTATGGGATTGAGACAATGTATGAAAAAAAAAAAATGCCTCGTACAGGGACAGGGCTTAGAATACATATTTAATGCATATGAGATATTTCCCCATTTCCCGTTTCCAGTGTTTTGCCTATCTGTATTACCCCCTTGTGTCTTCTCAACTCAAAAATTGAAGTGTTCTACAAATACGCATATCACTATGAGTTTTCTAATGAATTCTTGCAAATGCGCAATTTTTAGGTAAGACTTTCCTGAGAGTGACTTATGATTAATTTCAAGAAGATAAAGACCTGGGAGTATTGGTCTAAACATCTCTGGTAATTTAAGAATCCTGATCTCATCATTTGTTGGTTTATTTTTCTTTATCATTGAAGAAATTATCATTTCCTTCTATCTGTTTTCTTCAGAGATCTTATCTGATGCCACAGTAGTTAAACACTATCCAGTGTTTCATAGGTCTTCTTTTCCACTGAATATTTGGCTCTCGCCAGCCATATTTCAGAATTTAGGCTCTATTTCCAAGGTAACAATGTAGAAAAGTCTCAAAGCAAAAGCATTTAAAGAAATGGTCAGTTCTATAGCAGTCAAGAGCATGGAGTTTGGCAATCACTTGACTGACACATATAAATGCTACATATTTCATAATTTCTGGTGACCACACAATAACCACAGAGAGCTTGGTCAGTTTTTCCATCTTATTTTGCCTTGGAAGCCAAATGAAACTGTTCTCAACAGTTTATCTCATATCCTTATTATAGTCATCCTTTAAATGATGAGCTGTTATAAAGTTCTATTAGCTCAATAGAATACATATGCAGACTCTTTTAAATTTGAATTGAAAGGGGCATTTCATTGCCGACAAATGATGAAGAGAATAAATGGAATTAATGGAAGTTCAAATGTATACATTGTTTATTACCTATGGATCAACAATATAATGTAAGACCTACTAAAATGCAAGACACTGTACAAGGTTAGAAATTAATTAAAAAGAGACTAAAACATGGTGTCTGCTCCTAGTGTTAGAGAAGACATTCACTAATTACATTAATACTTACTGAATAACCATATAAACAATGTACCAAGCACACATATATACAAAATACAATTTTTGTACCATGCATACATTGTACTTTGATACACAGCCATTAATATGTCTACATGTGTGGGAGTGGCTGGTATCAACCCTATTTTACCTGACATCCCAGACCCCAGTGGCATCTCTTGCCCCATTCTCATCCTTAAGTGTCCAGCAATAGTTAGGGTCATTCTTTCAGCCTTAGACTTATGTTCTCATCTACCATGAATGTGGTCACTATTAGTATCTTCAGTGATCGAAGAAGGAATAGGCAGCCATGGACAAAAGAAGAGCCTGCATGGAGAATTGTGCAATATAGTCCGTGTGTAAATATGTCCATGTCCATTTAATTTTAGTCTTTAATTTCTTGAAAGTTAAGCTAAGGAAGAGTCTTCTCCAGGGCTTATATTCTATGCTTCTATGTCATAATATTCTTTGTTAGTCTTCCCCTACTGTTTCTTTCTAATGCACACCCTCATGGGTCCTGACTTGGCCACCATTTTAATCCTCCTCCCCCACAAATATCACATTATGTTCTGCATCATTGGCCCCCATGTCATCTCACTCAACCCACCTCGTGGAGCTGCATAACTACAGCGTTTCTAATGCAGAGTACCTTCACCAGAATAGGGGAGGCATTGCAAATGATTGGGAATGAGCACTCCCTTCCACCTCCCAGGTCCAGTAGGGCAAGAGGTAGAAGCAATGTTTATTGTTTGTTTTTTTTTTTTCTTCTAGTGTAAGTGGCAGGTGTTAGAGAACAGAAAAAAATTTTGGATGGTTCTGGAAAGTCAAATTGGAATTTTAATAGCAGTCACATGATGAATTAATTAAATATTCCTAAGCTATCCTGGAAAACTATCACACTGTATTATACCATTTTTTAGGGTTAGGGTTTTCTGTCTTTCATGCAGTGAACTTTAGAATTTAACTCTCGGAGCACACAGAAGTTGCTTCTAAGTTGGAACTGATCACTCAGGGGGAAAAATGAGGTAACTATTCATTATAGTGTGTGCCAAAGGAAAAATCAATGATAAGGAATATGTGTTTTGAACTTTCAGAAAAATAGATCAATATGGCCCAAAGAGAATAGAAAAGGAAAGAAATTTTAAAAAGGGACAGACTGTTTAAAAGAAAGAAAGAGGGCATTCCTAGGAAATGAAATGACATAAATTGACCACAGAATATGTTATCATAAAATATCCATTTGTGTGTCTATGTATGCATATGTTTGTTAGTTTATATTTGGCCACCGTTGCATACATTCCTCTTTCTTCTAACATGAATGTTCAGGACTTTTCTTGAAGAATCAACCCCTTTCCTACTCTTTGATGAAATAGTTTGTACCCCTAATTTAAGCTGTATCTGAGGTTAGATTTCTTTCCAATTATTTCAGTTATTGGGCCAATGAATTCTCTATGGGATATTGCTAATTTCATTTGACTCTTCTATCAACTACAGTAGAAAGAGTTCTCAATAGTGATATGGTGATAAATTTCTAGTTTGGGAGAGGAAAGTGAGAAGGAAAGGTCTGCTTAGCTAGAGTGAAAGATTCATGATGTAGGATAGTGAAAGGTAAGTTCAGTATGAAAAGAATAGTAGACCTCAATTGCTAAATTAATAGTGTTGACCAGAACAGTTGACAGACACCTTACTATTTCTAGGAGACCCATTTTAGCTTTCCTCATTTTTTAAAGTCAAGGCCTTGGTAACATTAGGCTGGAGCCATAGCCAAACCATCATTCTTAACTCAAGAAAGTCTAACAAACTGTGGCCTTAACCTCTGTTCTCAAGGTTCCTGGCTCTATACCCTTTTGGAGCTAAAATAGATAAAAACTAAGACTCATATAGAAGTTTAATGTGTCCCCAAGGCAACACTGAGATTTTCTCTTCCTCCCACTAAGAAAAAAATTTATTTAATTTGTAGGGGGAGGAGGAGGAAGTGGCTAATCTTAGGCTGTTTACAGAAACTCCTCCAGGGGTCCCAGATTGGCCTAGCCTGTCTGATTTGTTCTATTTCAGGGTGGAATCCATGTGGGTCCTTCATGTTCCTGTTTTTCATTTCATGCAGGGATAGGACCTAGGCATAAATTTATACTTGTACAACCACTGAGAGATGTCACATTTAACCATCTGGTTAGAAACTGGGCTAAAGATTCTTCTAACCTCTGAGAAGCTGTGGCTGCAGAAGTTGTTGATTTTAGTGACTTACTCTGTCTCTATATATTCAGGTTACCATAGGGGGCAAATGTCAGTGGATTTTATCTTCCTTATGTGAAGAAACTGTTGTGTTTTTTTTGTTTTGTTTTGTTTTGTTTTGTTTTGTTTTGTTTGTTTTTTTTTCAGAGGGTGGTTTTAGGACTAACTACATAAGGCCTGTCTTGGCAGTTGTGGTGTGTGACAATTGCAGCAATATACATTTTCCCGTCTTTATGGAAACTGTTAGCCTAGTTTCTTTTAGGAAACCTTCCGTTGTCACATTCTAATCATGATGTTGGTGGATAAAAGCAAATTCTCTGAGAGTTTGACTTATGACCATAGAGTATCCTACTAATTTGGAAGAGAGACTAAGCTTGGGGTGCCTGGGTGGCTCAGCGGGTTAAGCATCTGACTCTTGGTTTCGGCTCAAGTCATGATCTCACAGTTTGTGAGATTGAGCCCCTTGTTAGGCTTGTGATGACAACACGGAGCCTGATTGGGATTCTCTCTCACTCTCTCTCTCTCAGTAAAATAAACATTTTAAAAAAATAGAAGAGAGACTAAGCTTATCCAATCAGAGTGGACCTTAGGACTTTAATGAGGAATGCTGAACTTGCCTTCTGAACTTGGGGAAAGGGTATGAGGCTGTAACTGAGACTTGAAGCAAACATGTGGCAAGAGCCTGGTGTTGTCAGGGACTATCAGTGGAGACTGATGACAGAAAACCTAGAGGAAGCAGAGCCAAGAGATTGGAATTACTGCAGTCTTTGAGTACGAATCAGGCTCTAACTGAAGCTAATCTGAACCTGGAACTCAGACAAATTAAGTCCATTATGCTTTCCCAAATCAGCTTATATCAAGATTTATGTAGCTATTTATGGGGCATCTGGGCGGCTCAGTTGGTTAAGCATCCGACTTCAGCTCAGGTCATGATCTCGAGGTCCATGAGTTTGCACCCCATGTTGGGCTCTGTGCTGACAGCTCAGAGCCTGGAGCCTGCTTTGGATTCTGTGTCTCCCTCCCTCTCTGCTCCTACCCCGCTCATGCTCTATCTCTCAAAAATAAGTAAACATTGAAATATCTTTCCTACTTAAAAAAAAAAGAAAAAGATTTATTTAGCTGTTTATAGTTTGGTGCTATAGGAAATATTTCCTCCCTTTGTCTCTTCCCTTGGAAAGCTCTTTCCTTTTCCTCAAAATTTCTCTCAAGTATTCCTCAAGTATTTCTTCCTCTTTAAAGCTTTTTTTTTCTTTTTTTTTTTTTTGTCACAGTGTGGTAATTTGTTATTCTGTTATAATCTGTATCATGTAACAGAGTGATATGCTTATTTATCTGTATCTCTCATATTGTAAATTACTGTAATTCATTTCATAATACTTAGCACCCATTCTGTGCTACATTGTGTTAAGCTTTGGGGATTTGGGACCGAACAAGACAAATGGTTTGTGCTCTGTGTGAGGGCCATTTCAGTTCTTATATACCACAGACACTTGCTAAATACTGATTTAGTGCAAAATTCAAAACATGTTCATCTCTGAACATTTTTTGACTAACACCACTCCACAAAGATCTTACATCTTAAAAAAATTTTTTAATGTTTATTTATTTTTGACAGAGAGAGAGAGATAGAGCATGAGCAGGGGAGGGGCAGAGAGAGAGGGAGACACAGAATCCAAAGCAGGCTCCAGGCTCTGAGCTGTCAGCACAGAGCCCGATGTGGGGCTCTAACTCACAGACCGCGAGATCATGACCTGAGCCGAAGTTGGACGCTCAACCGACTGAGCCACCCAGGCTCCCCAGATCTTAAATCTTTATTGAATATCCACCTTTGCCTTAATTTATTTCTTAACATTTTGAGAGCTGATGCTTGGCATTCATAAGCCATATGTCTCACATCTTCAAAGAGTTCCCAAATCAAAACTGCAGAAATATTTACCAAAGCAGATAAAATGCCCTCTGAATCACAATGTCACTAAAAGTTACATTTATAACACCATGTAGATGCAGTCCATGCTTTACAGCCTTTTAAATTTCACTATCATTTTGTTGTCTGTATTGTAAAAAATATTACAGTGACTAGAGAACTAATTGAAACCATGTAAAAAATACCTTTTCTTCTTTCCATACACACCAGACTACAGATTATGTTCAAGTGATAGATCAAACTGAATTTGACAATTCACATATAAAAGTATCTAAAATTATTATGCCCAGGCTAAGAACCAAAGATGTATCATATGTATTGGGTTTATTTTTATTTTTTTCTTTAAACTCAGTATCTTAAGTTGGACTTCTATCCTGCCTTGTGCCAGGGCCCATTTTTCCAAAGAAATGTTTGCATGTGTGACTTTCCAAGAGCTGTTTACTTAAATGATGAATGGAGAAAAAATGAGAAGAGAAAAATATCATGAGTTCATGCTGGCTTTTATCTAAAGCTAAGTGACTCATACTATTCAAATTTGTAAGTTAACAAATCACAAGTGAATTATATTGCGGATTTTCAAAGTTGTCAAGAATATAGAAACTATGAATATCAAGTTCTGAATGCCATAATGGTGGAATAGTAAAAATTTCATTCAATTAACCTCTAAGTTACTTAAAGGGATAATGTTTTGCATATTCAAGTTATGTAAATAAAACATTATCTCTGTGTCTGTTTCTCATGTATAGAATTGGTATATGACGTTTTTTTTTAATATTGTCCTTCAAAACCTTGCACGTCTCAACATACAGTTTATCAAATAACAGCTTAATCACTAGTTATACCAGTAATTATAGGTGGAACAGTCTCATTTATGCTCATAGTCTGTTGCGACCTTTGCATTCATTGAAAAAAAGTCATTTAGAATTTGGGATGCAGAGATGTTGGAATAGAATGAAGCAAACTGATCCCCTGGAGGTTGGGTTCAAGATACTAGCTTCCTTAGTTTTAACCTAACTACTCATATAATTGGTTCGATCTATGGTAAAACAATCAGCAACTAAAATTTCTTAGAAGTATTTTATCCAGAATTTCTAACTGACCTCAAATAGTCTCCTAAGTAATAGGGGCGCCTGGGTGGCTCAGTGGGTTGAGTGACCAACTTTGGCTCAGGTCATGATCTCATGGTTTACGAGTTTCAGCCCCACATGGGGCTCTGTGCTGCCAGCTCAGAGTCTGGAAGCCTGCTTCCAGACTCTTTGTCTCCCTCTCTCTCTGCCCCTTCCCCACGTGTGCTCTGTTTCTCTCTCTCTCTCAAAAATAAATAAACATTGATAGTCTCTTAAATTATATTTATTTTCAGAATGACATTATTTCTTTTATTTTAAAAAAGCACTTTTTAGAATCTTATTTATGGATCTTGATCAATGCAACATATCACGCACTTTTAGTAGGAAGACACACACTTAAATCTTCTGTTAAAATGAAGCATGATTAGTGCTATAGTAAATTTATGAATAATGTGTTATGGAAACACAGTGATGGGAGTGACAAGTTCTAACAGAGGTGGAAAGAAAGCTACAGAGAAAATAGCTTAATGGAGGAGACATTTGCACAAACTCCGCATGAATAAGATTTTCCCATAAAGTTGAAGTATGAAAAGAAAATGTAGTCCCAGTAAAGGGAACATCATGGTCAACTACAGAAAAGCATGAGAAAGCAATTTACAGTTGAGAAATTAAAATCAGTCTTTAAAGCCATACCCAAAACCACTGGAGATATTTAATAATTCCTCTGAATTTTAGAATGTTTTTCATGTATTTGGTAGAATGGTTTTTTTCTTTGTTTGTTTTTTAATGAGTTTCTTAGGCCAACCCCTTTTATCAAATTCTGTGTTCTTAAATGCAGGGGCCATTTCTAATTTATCTAGCAAAACATACAGCCCTTGGCAGCCTTTCAGCATAGTTGTCAAGTGAATAGTAATGTAGCTGGACTATGACTTGTGTGAGACAGAGATTGGAAGATAAGGAGGTTAAATTGGGCCAATTTGCAATGGGATTTGAATGTCAAAACAAGCACTTTAGCCTTTATTCTTTCAGTGAAGACAAACCACCAAGCGTGTGTGTGACATGATCCAAGCTATGCTATTGATAGTTCCCAAAGAAGAGAGGATATTTTCTTTGTTCTCAGAATGAAGTTAATTGTTTTAATAAAAATATTTTAGCTTGTTCACACACATCTTGGGTTTTTGTTTTGTTTTGTTTAATAATTAGTAGGCTCCAGAATAGATACTGATTTGTGACTAAGAAGTCATTATCTGAACATACACCAAAATAAACCAACAACAATTTGGTGTAGGGTTAACTTCAGCAGGTACAGATACTCCCAAGGAAAGGCTCCTTATTCTAGAAACTTCCTCTGAAAACCTGAAGAGTTTACTGCCTTGACTACCAAGTTGTTTTGAATATGCTAGTCTTCAAGTATAAGAGCCAGTCATTTCCATAGGCCTTAAATTGTATGTCATTTTTTTCAAGTAAAATGGCAGTTACATCAAAGTTACCAATCCATGCCCAAGAAACCATTGTCTAAGACCCACACTAAAGCTTAAGCTTCATATTTGTCCTCTGCTAGTAATTTTTACTCCTTCTCACGTTAAAGGAGAACCCAAAACCTTTTAAGAAAAATGGAGTTGCGAGGCACCTGGGTGGCTCAGTCGGTTAAGCGGCAGACTTCGGCTCAGGTCATGATCTCGTGGTTCGTGAGTTCGAGCCCCGTGTCGGGCTCTGGGCTGACAGCTCAGAGCCTTGAGCCTGTTTCAGATTCTGTGTCTCCCTCTCTCTGACCCTCCCCTGTTCATGCTCTGTCTCTCCCTGTCTCAAAAATAAATAAAACATTAAAAAAAAAAAAAATGGAGTTGTGTCCATATGCACAAAGGGCAAAGAAAGCAAGAAACATTGATATGTAGTAATAGTATATTGTTGTCGTTTTCAAATTACAATTCAAGTTTTATGGTTGGGTTTTCTATTGGATATATCGTAGAAATTTAATCTTAAGCTATTTCTGATGGAGATGAAGAAATTATCAAACATGATTTCATTGTACATTTGGAAATTTGATTTAATTGTTATTTGCAGCTATTTTAATATAGATTGATATGGCTGTAATACTCTTATAATTTTTAAATTACTAACTTGAGCTTCTAGTTTATATTACTTGAATCTTCTGTAGATATGGATCATACAGCTTATAGACAAAGGTCACCTCTCCCTGATTTCTTCACATGATAACATGATTCAGTCAATTCCACACATAAATATTATACTATTAAAAATACTACAGGGGCGCCTGGGTGGCGCAGTCGGTTAAGCGTCCGACTTCAGCCAGGTCACGATCTCGCGGTCCGTGAGTTCGAGCCCCGCATCAGGCTCTGGGCTGATGGCTCAGAGCCTGGAGCCTGTTTCCGATTCTGTGTCTCCCTCTCTCTCTGCCCCTCCCCCGTTCATGCTCTGTCTCTCTCTGTCCCAAAAATAAATAAACGTTGAAAAAAAAAAAATTAAAAAAAAAAATACTACATAGTTAGAATTCTTCTTAAAAAATCAGAAATCTGGTCTGTGTTACAAACCTGGCCTTTGTTTCTGAGTTAACTCTTTATTCCCATTTTCCCTATTTCTACAAAAATAATATCAACACTGCTTCCTTCCTGGGTAGTATCAGAAAAACTTAGCTTATGTTGTAACATAAGCAAACACAACCCCAAGGAAGAGGCAAGGTGGTATGTAGAGGACATCAGCATAATTATTATTTGACAAATGAAAATGATTTTCTGCTCTTGGTACAAAGCTATTTCCTAGGCTGAAAAGATAAATGTGTACAAGGACAGATTAATCAGAATATTCTCAATCAAAATGCTCTAGCTCAAGGTTAGTAAGTTATTTATTCTCATTTACGGAATAGTTGTACTGAGGTTTTGACATGTTAGGGCACTATGTTCATTGAAACATTAGGTTATCTTCATGAGGTCCCAATAGTTAATTTTTGCTTTTAATTCCCTTGCCTTTGGGGATGTATCAAGTAAGAAATTGCTGCGGCTGAGGTCAGGGGGTTTTTTCCTGCTTTCTCCTCTAGGGTTTGGATGGTTTCCTGTCTCACATTCAGGTCCTTCATCCATTTTGAGTTTATTTTTGTGAATGGTGTAAGAAAGTGGTCTAGTTTCATTCTTCTGCATGTTGTTGTCCAGTTCTCCCACCACCATTTGTTAAAGAGACTGTCTTTTTTCCATTGGATATTCTTTCCTGCTTTCTCAAAGATTAGTTGGCCATACTTTTGTGGGTCCAATTCTGGAGTCTCTATTCTATTCTGCACTGCAAAAGAAACAATCAACAAAACTAAAAGGCAACCAACGGAATGGGAAAAGATATTTGCAAATGACATATCAGACAAAGGACTTGTATCCAAAATCTGTAAAGAACTCACCAAACTCCACACCTGAAAAATAAATAATCCAGTGAAGAAATGGGCAGAAAACATGAATAGACACTTCTCTAAAGAAGACAACCAGATGGCCAACAGGCACACGAAAAGATGCTCAGCGTCACTCCTCATCAGGGAAATACAAATCAAAACCACACTGAGATATCACCTCATGCAAGTCAGAGAGGCTAAAATGAACAAATCAGGAGACTATAGATGCTGGAGAGGATGTGGAGAAACGGGAACCCTCTTGCACTGTTGGTGGGAATGCAAACTAGTGCAGCCGCTCTGGAAAACAGTGTGGAGGTTCCTCAAAAAATTAAAAATAGATCTACCTTATGACCCAGCAATAACACTGCTAGGGATCTACCCAAGGGGTACAGGAGTGCTGATGCATAGGGGCACTTGTACCCCAATGTTTATAGCAGCACTCTCAACAATAGCCAAATTATGGAAAGAGCCTAAATGTCCATCAACTGATGAATGGATAAAGAAATTGTGGTTTATATACACAATGGAATACCACATGGCAATGAGAAAGAATGAAATATGGCCTTTTGTTGCAATGTGGATGGAACTGGAGAGTGTTAATGGTAAGTGAAATAAGTCATACAGAGAAAGACTGATACCATATGTTTTCACTCTTATATGGGTCCTGAGAAACTTAACAGAAAACCATGGGGGAGGGGAAGTGAAAAAAAAATTAGAGAGGGAGGGAGCCAAATCATAAGACTCTTAAAAACTGAGAATAAACTGAGGGTTGATGGGGTGTGGGGTGGGAGGGAGGGAAAAGTGGGTGATGGGCATTGAGAAGGGCACCTGTTGGGAGCAGCACTGGGTATTGTATGGAAACTAATTTGACAATAAATTTCATATTAAGATAAGATAAGATAAGATAAGATAAGATAAATTGAAATTAAATGAAATTATATAAAATAAAATAAAATAAAATAAAAACAACTGTTAAAAATCTCAAGAAAAAAAAAAGAAACATTAAGTTAGGCACCAAGCACACAAATGAGCATACAGGAAAGGAACATTTTAGGATGATGCTGTATTTTGGCTTGGCTAATTTAAAAACTTCTATCTCACTTAATTGTGTTTAACTTTTTTTAATTATGTTTAATTTCTAAAATAAAATCTAATTAATATGAAATGTAGTATGCAGAGAAATCATCTTACAAGGATTAAGGGTTTTAAAAAATTAAAGCTTATTTTAAAACATAAATGGCTTGCAGTAGGTCAGATTTTTAAATGTATAGATAATATTCTAAGGTATTGTTTTTTTCTTTCCCCCATAACCTTTAGAAGTTTGAAAGAAAAAGCTCAGCAATACTTCTGTAGGCTAGTTGCTTCATTAAGTATTAAGATGTGGGTTTAAATCCACATACCTCTTTTTACCAAGCATCTTGCATGAACCAGTGCCTTTAACTTCTCTGTTCCTTCCGAGTTCTTCGTCTTTAATAATAATAATAACAATAGTAATTCATTAAGTCCTTACTCAGTACTAGGTACTTTTCCACATGTTTTTCTTAATTTAATTTATTTAATCCTCATGATGGTTCAGTAAAGAAGTTACTATGATTACAGAGAAGAAACTGAAGCACAGACATGTTAGGTCGTCCCACACCACATGGTTTGTAAGTGGTATGGCAGGGTGGGCTACAATTAATTTGCTAATAATACGTACACTAGATTTCAGCCATGTCAGTAAAAATGTGGAACTAGTAAAAATGACCTTAGGACACTATTTTTATCAATATACTCTGTAATAGGTCAATATTGATATCTCTGAGCTAATTACGTCAAAATCTCTTCATATTGTATGTATGATTAAAGACATAATATCAAGGCTTTTACACTTCATTTGCTGAGCACTGAGAATAGAAGCTCCCCACAGAGAGCCACAATTCCACAGATCATTTAATTGCAAACAATTTAGTGATATGTGAAATATTACAATGTCAAAACTAGGGGCGCCTGGGTGGCGCAGTCGGTTAAGCATCCGACTTCAGCCAGGTCACGATCTCGCGGTCCGTGAGTTCGAGCCCCGCGTCGGGCTCTGGGCTGATGGCTCGGAGCCTGGAGCCTGTTTCCGATTCTGTGTCTCCCTCTCTCTCTGCACCTCCCCCATTCATGCTCTGTCTCTCTCTGTCCCAAAAATAAATAAACGTTGAAAAAAAAAATGTCAAAACTAAAAATACTTCCATATGTTTTAAAAGTGTATTAGCCCTCATTGAAGGAAAAAAATAGGGCCTAAGGTATCCAAAGTACCTTTTAAAAGATTATTTTGATTAATATTTTTAAAGTTTTATATAAATATTTATTGAATTTTGTGCATACACACATATATAGTTTATATATATATAAATATATATATGAATATATATGTATTTTAATAAAACAAAAACAGTTCATATGTTTTTTGGTTTTTTTGTTTTTTTTTTTCTTGGATCCAAGCAACCTTGGGTAGAGCCATATTGAAATACCATGGCCAGAACAAGAAGGGCATCAAGGTTGTCTTCTGTCTTGTACTTTCAGTTTTCTGGTTCATTAAATTCGTTTCATTTTATAACATCTAAAGAATATGTGAGAGGGGCACCTGGCTGACTCAGTAGAGCATACAACTCTTGATCCTGGGGTTTTGAGTTTGAGTCACATGTTGGGTGGAGGTAGAGATTACTTAAAAATAAAATCTTTAAAAAAATAAAGAAAGAATATGGGGCGCCTGGGTGGCGCAGTCGGTTAAGCGTCCGACTTCAGCCAGGTCACGATCTCGCGGTCCGTGAGTTCGAGCCCCGCGTCGGGCTCTGGGCTGATGGCTCAGAGCCTGGAGCCTGTTTCCGATTCTGTGTCTCCCTCTCTCTCTGCCCCTCCCCCGTTCATGCTCTGTCTCTCTCTGTCCCAAAAATAAATAAACGTTGAAAAAAAAAATAAATAAAAATAAATAAAGAAAGAATATGTGAGATCTTGAAGTATTCTAACCTTTTGCTTCAATATAATGGGAATAACTTTGATCTCACAAGGGTGGTATGATCATTAAGTGAGCTGATATGAAAATGTTGCGTAAACTATGAAAACAATAAATGCATAATACATAATAAACTGATGTGTTTTAATAGTAGTAATTATAATAATAGTAATAATCATAAAATTTAATGAGAGCCAACACCAGATGCAAGACTTCTGGTGTTGCCTTATCACAACTTGGAGAGCAAATTCAGCTTTAGTACACCAATGGATTATTTTCACATTTTATAGAGAAATTATTATGTTCTCTTTTTTTTAAGTTTATTTATTTTGAGAGAAAGTGCACACACGTGAGTGGGAGAGGGGCAGAAAGAAGGAGAAAGAGAATCCCAAACAGGCTCCACATTCAGCATGGGACCTGACGTGGGATGAAGTCATGACCTGAGCTGATACCAAGAGCTGGATGCTTAACCAATAGAGCCACCCAGGCGCCCCGAGAAGTTACCATATTTTTGATAAAGTCATGAGCTGACTTTACAAGTCAAGTGGGAAATGTGCCTGATGCAAACAAAAAAGACAGACAGACAAACCGAGTTTGCAGTGGGCCTTGTAATGAGTGAATTGGACTAAAAATATTCTTTAGAAGTCTAAGGCAAAAAGGCATTATCAACTGGACTAGACAGTTCAGGAGTTTCCCATACCAAGGGCACCTAAAGTCCAAATACCCTTTCTCATTAATGGTTTTCAAGCATTTCTGCATTTGTCAAGAGAGGGAATCAGTCTTCAGGTATTAAAATGTCCCTTATATGAATCCATTGTGTTCATACTTCCCAACCACTGAACAATGGCACAGTATTCTAACAGAGTCTTAACTCAGGGGCCACCTTACCATGAATAGCTTTCTTTATTGGAGCAGGGAAAGCAGAAGTACACCCCTGCTGACCAAACCAATACACATGCAGTCAGAAATTACCTAGAAACAAACACTGAAAAGAACAGCAGGAATGTCAGAAGCAAAATGTTAAGTCGTGTGCACAAAGGTTAAGTACATAGGGGCGCCTGGGTGGCGCAGTCGGTTAAGCGTCTGACTTCAGCCAGGTCACGATCTCGCGGTCCGTGAGTTCGAGCCCCGCGTCGGGCTCTGGGCTGATGGCTCAGAGCCTGGAGCCTGTTTCTGATTCTGTGTCTCCCTCTCTCTCTGCCCCTCCCCCACTCATGCTCTGTCTCTCTCTGTCCCAAAAATAAATAAACGTTGAAAAAAAAAAAATTAAAAAAAAAAAAGGTTAAGTACATATGCCTTTCTGTTGAAATTGGGAAAAAATAATTCTGCATTCCCTGAAGAGATCATTGGCTTCTGGAAAGTATTAAACTTTTAGATTCCAATTACAACTTGAGCCCTCTTTTCTAAGGCCTAATGTATGAACAATCATACAAAGTTCATTATAATATAATCTCTGTAAGATTGGGTGTCATAGTTAAAGCAGTAACTTTT
Organism: Leopardus geoffroyi; assembly: GCF_018350155.1. NCBI lineage: Eukaryota > Metazoa > Chordata > Mammalia > Carnivora > Felidae > Leopardus > Leopardus geoffroyi. The sequence continues at coordinate 81,216,546 of NC_059329.1, forward strand.
AGGGGAGGTAGATTTCTTTTCTACTTACTTTCTGCAGTTGAGAGTTGAGGACCCTGTTTATCAAGCAACTATCCACCTACTTCTTAATTTGATATGAGTTGATTAAGTCCTACAAACATTTTTGTCTGAATAATATTAATTTATCCTATGTGAATATGATGATAGCTAATAAATAAATAAGTCTAATAAATGAATTCATAAACCATTGCTTCAACCAATAAATAATAGCTTTCTCTTGATTAGAAAGAGTGAATTTATTGATGTTGGTTTTATATATTCCTCATCTCTGTTGAATATAAATCTTCTCCCTGTGACCAAACATGCTGGTCTGATGCACTTCTAATCTTCCATCATTGCCCCTTGATAATTTCTCTCTTGGAAAAAAACAAATCTCTGCTATATTCTGGATAGTCTGAAAGTTAAGTAAGTCTTGGATCAGGAAGAAAGAATATACCTTTATAAGTCTTGTGTGTTCTTGGAGTAGCAGCAGCTAAGGACATGAGTATTGTGTTACATTCTGGCTCAGAATTATTGGCAGGAATTGTAAACGGCAAGTACACGAATGTTGCCACTTCATTTACTTTTTTTTGTCATATTAGGCATCTTTCATATATGTGTGCATGCCCACACACATATGTATCTACTCCTGTATTATGATATAAACTAGAAAAAAATTCCATCTTAATTCAAATTAAAGCCTTCAAATATATGTAGCTGCACAAATTTCCCCAAATCAATATTTTGATGTTTTTTTTCCCTAGATTCACATCTATCACCATTCAACCATTTTCCAATACTTCTGGGAATATCAGAAATATATACTAAGCCTTTTTATATTAATCAGCATAATTTACTGGGTGTTATGAAATATACAATTCCACCTTCTTTTATGCAACCAAGTTTTTACACTTGGTAAAATACACTATTTATACTATTAATAAATAATTATTTAACCAAGTTTTCAATAGCTGCAATTGGATATTTCTCATGGACACTGTTTATACAAATATGGTCATCTGAGTAAACTTTGCACTTTTTTTAAATTTATTTATTTTGAGAGAGAGAGAGAGAGAATGAGTGGGGAGGGGCAGAGAGAGAGGGAGAGAGAGAATCCCAAGCAGGCTCCATGCTGTCAGTGCACAGAGCCCAATGTGGGGCTTGATCTCACGAACCATGAGGTAATGACATGAACCGAAAACAAGAGTTGGATGCTTAACTGACTGAGCCACCCAGGTGCTCCAAACTTTACACTTTTATTCAACATGTGATAAAAATAAGTTTCTTACTTCCTCCATAATATGCCCATTTATTCAAAATATCTTTTGAGCATCTGTATGTAAAGTACCATGAAAAATCCACATTCATAAGTCAGAAGAAAAGTTCACCTATGTTACTGTGGTTTGAAGAAATATGAGGTAAAAAGTGAGAAGAGTTGGATTTTGAAGAAAAGTTAAAAGTTTACAAAAGAGGGAAAAGGGGAGGAAGAGCAAAAACAGGCAATGGGGAAATGTGTCTGAAATGTCTGCTGTATCTAGATCAAATCAACACTATTTTCATGTAATAAAAAGTTTTCCTACAAAACAGGAAGTGGATCTCTGTGGTAACTCAAATCACAGATTTGCTGATTCTGTCAGTAAGAACACTTTCAAGTATTATCCTGATGAATCTCCTTTAAGTCTGTCTAATTACAGCCTATCATTCACTTGGTGGTAACTCTCCTTTCCTAGATGAGCATGTGGCCAATGAGAACCTTGCTTAGGATTTTGCAGGAACTATAAGGAAAAAGACTAATTCTGAAATTGTAAGAGCTAACAATATCAGCCTGGAAGTATCAGGTGTATGGAAAACAGTCTTAAAAGTATTCTTCTCTTATACTAATGAAGCTAATCTCAAGATGAACTTTAGAAAAATTCAAGTTTTCTGCTTTTTTATAAGTGAAATGATATAATTTGATTGATGTATAAATTAATAAAGGTGAGATGAAAATGTTTGTATACCTGAAATGTGTGAAAGAAAGGTCTATTTCAAAGAATCAGTCTTTATTCATTTGAATTTACATCTATCTCTTTCTTCAAAGTACATTACATTTAAATATTTTGTGATTTGATTTCTATTTGAACTGCAGTTTTAATTAGATTTTTTGAATCCAGATTGTAATTTAGTTTATCCATATATGGCTTTTAAAAAGAAACTAATTTTAGGTATTTGTTCTGAACATTAGTTTTAATTTTCAAAGCTTTTTATAATAAAAGAGTTTTGAAAGAGTAATTTTCATGTATACCACCTTTTGTGTTACACCAGCACACTGATTTCCAAACAAACATTTGTCCCATGAAATAAAAATATACTATGCTAGTATTGTAAATTGGCAAAATAAATCCAAGTTACAAACATCACTTATGTCTAACCCATATAAATATGTATGTGTATTTATGAATATAAATAACAAAAATGCATTTTTTCTGGCTACTTGGAGGTTATGGGGCTAAGTGGTGGTAGTTGTGAGATAGGCTGGCACATTCCAGCTTTAATGAGCTTACAACTCTCACGGTCATTATCTGCTTCCAATAGAGAACTGTTCACTCAAGAGTTAGTCTTGGATTCTGGCAAAAGTATTCCACATTATAACAATTACCTCCGCCTGGATTTTCACTACTGTTCACTATCAGTACTTGGGCATGCACAACTCAATCCACAGCCACAATCTCAGAAATAGTTGGAATCTTCTTTATATTCCATCTTGTACTCAATTTCTTCTTTTCCTTCCCCATCTTAACATAATATTTTAAAATAAAGTTTTTAGAACAGATTTAGGTTAAACATTCCATGCCCATGGATTGGAAGAAAAAATATCATTAAAATGTTTATACTACCCAAAGCAATCTACACATTTAATGCAATCCCTATCAAAATGCCACCAGCATTTTTCACAGAACTAAAACAAACAATCCTAAAATTTGTATGGAACCACAAAAGACCCTGAATAGCCAAAGCAATCTTGAAAAAGAAAGCAAAGCTGGAGGCATCACAATTCCAGGCTTCAAGTTACATTACAAAGCTGTAGTGATCAAGACAATATGGTACTGGCACAAAAACAGGCACATAAATCTATTTAAACAGAATAGAAAACAAATATATACAAATTAATGTGCAAAGCTCTTAATACAAATAGGAATAGAGCTTCAGACTATTAATATATACATATTTTTTTTTCTTTAAGAAAAAGGTATGGGGGCATCTGGGTGGCTCAGTTGGTTGAGTGTCCAACTTCGGCTCAGGTCATGATCTCACACTTTGTGGGTTCGAGCCCCACGTCGAGCTCTGTGCTGACAGCTCAGAGCCTGATGCTTGCTTCGGATTCTGTGGCTCCCTCTTTCTCTGCCCCTGCCCTGCTCAAACTCTGTCTCTCTAAAAAATAAACATTAAAAATTTTTTAAAAATTAAAAAAGTATGTAGGGGCACCTGGGTGCCTCAGTTGTTTAAGCATCCAACTCTTGACTTTGGCTCAGGTCATGATCTCCCAGTTCTAGGGTTCAAGCCCTGCATTGGGCTATGCGCTGACCATGTGGAGCCTGCTTGGGACCCTCTCTCTCTGTGTCTCTGCCCCTTCCCTGCTCATGCTCTCACTCTTTCTCTCTCTCAAAATAAATAAATAAACTTAAAAAAAAACTTAAAAAAGAAAAAGGTATGTAAACATATAACCTTAGAACATGGCACGTACATATTTTTATAATTGAAAGGAGAGCGGGGAGAGCTGGTGTCCTGCTAAGTGATGGTTTTAACATGACTTTAATAGGATACCAAGTGGTCACATTAAATTTAAACTCTTGTGTGTCTGCCACCTGCTAGATCAGGGTTCCTCATTTTTGGCACTCTTGACATTTTGGCCAGAGAATTCTTTGTGGTCAGTAGTTGCCTTGCTCATTACTGAATACGTAATAGCATCTCTGGCCTCAACACACTATAAGCTAGTAGAACCCCTACCCGTTATGACAGACAAAAATCTCTAGGCATTGCCAGATATCACATAGGGACAAAATTGCCCCCAGTTGAGAACTGAAGCACACATTTGCTTTTCCAAAAGATGTTTAAACCCATGGGAAAAAGATATGGTGAGATGGAGAACTTTAAGTAAATACGAGTTCGAAGTTTGGGCAGAACTTCAAAGAATTGCATTAAAGTTTTTGTGTTATCTGAGCCTGCTTAATCATTCCATTTTGGACTTGGTGTTTGTTTTATTTGAGTAGAAATCTTCAGTAAATAGCAGTGCAAAAGGGAATCATATCTTGTTTTTATTATGGTAAAATAAATAAAGCTCTTTTCCTTGAGATCTCTTAGGTTTTTTTTTTCCATGAATCCATTCTCTGAGATATGATATTGCTAAATATTTAACCAGAAATGCACAAAAGGTAACACTCATTCAAAGCATCCAACCAGATACCCAGAAGTCCAAGAGGAAAACTTCAGTGCTAACATCCATCTCTGTTTGCTTATAACTTAAAGCTGCTGCTGTTCTTTTGGGTTGTGTTTTTATCATAAATATGAAAAGGCATGTCCTCTTTGTAGTGAAATTAAAAATACCCATTTAGTCAGGCCAAGCAAAGTTTTTTATTTAGGAGGACCTTCTAACTCTGCACAACATTTTGCATGTTGTAGGCACTGAGCTACAATAGAATAACTCCACTTTATTTAAGAATGAGTAAGAAGCAGGAAAAAGTCTCAGAGAAAATTAAAATGAAAAGTATTCCTGGCTGGAAAGTAAGGGATGGTCCAGGATTTGTGGAGCCTGAAGCCTATGTAATTAATAAGGCCCCTTTCAAGAAATAACAATACAAATTTATATATAAAATAGAAAGGGAACATTAGGAGTGAGAAAAGTAAATTACTACAATTACATTTTCTTTTCAATACTGATAAATTGTACAAAAGCACAAACTTACAAAAAATAAATAACATGTTATTTTTATTAGTTAACTACCTGAAACCCTCTGTCATGTTTTTTCCCTATAATTTTTGGCTTCATGCAATCTTCATATTGCATTGATTTTATAGTAACTTTTTCTATAGCAAGAATAAGAGTTTACATATTATCTCTTCCATTGTGCTTGGTTGAACTGCCTTATTCTCATGTAAAAGTTATTTTTAGCTACACAATAATTTTTGGTAATGCCACGTAAGCATTTACTTTTGGTAATGTCATGTAACGCTAAGTTTGGAAATCTCTCTCTCAATTTTCTTATTTATGATCTACAAGATTTGGAACGATTTCTCAGACATGTTTCTGGTGTGGTACATTTCAAATTTTGTTTCTTCTTTAAGTTCAAGGTTCTGGAGTGACACATCCATTTCAGAATCACAACCATTTCCTCACACCTTTATGTCATGGTGTCATGTGTGTTCACCCAGCAGATGGTAGGAATATGCCTAGAAGCTATCTTTACTCTGGGACCACCAGTAGTAACTTACTTCTGCATACACATGTGGCTGATAAACCCATAATTATAGCAAAATTTTTAATTAACACTAAATCAAAGATATCTGCGTTCCCACTTCAACTACTCCTATTAGGTCACAGAAATATTTATGGTCACTTCCAGGCCCCACTTGATAAAAAGTGTCAAGTATGACACAGAGACAATAGTTCTCATATGTTATGACTTTTGCAAATTTTGCCAAAAAATGATCATGGGAACGTATTAAAGGTGAGGCACCCTCAATTTTGGATTTCATTAACTTCATTATATGCTTGGGAATATCTTCAATAGAAGAGATGCACCATGTTATTTATCGTTACACACGAGCTATGTCGTTATTTGGACTACTTTGCATCTTGATTTTCCTTTAAATTGTTTATACCTGGTGGCACAGGCATGGACGTATCATGACTGAGTAAGAAATAGGCTGGGGATTGTGTTTGTTCTTGGATTTTTTTTTCTAGTAAAGCAGTAAGTTTGGCAGTCATGTTTCTTTTTTTTTAGTTTTTTTATATTAAATATAATTTATTGTCAAATTGGTTTCCATAAAACACTCAGTGCTCATCCCAACAGTGCCCTCCTCAGTGTCCATCACCCACATTCCCCTCTCTCCTAACCCCCATCCACCCTCAGTTTGTTCTCAGTATTTAAGAGTCTCTTATGGTTTGCCTCCTTCCTTCTCTGTAACTTTTTTTCCCCTTCTCCTCCCCCATGGTCTTCTGTTAAGTTTCTCAGGATCCACATATGAGTGAAAACATATGGTATCTGTCTTTCTCTGCCTGACTTATTTCACTTGGCATAATACCCTCCAGTCCCATCCACTTTGTTACAAATGGCCAGATTTCATGGCAGTCATGGATTTAAATTCCAGCTGTATATTTACTGTGTGACCTTAGAAACGTTGCATCACTTCTATATGCTCTATTCCCTCATCTTCTGTTTAAAGAAGACGATGCCTCCTCACATAATTGCATAAGATGCTAGATGTAAAGCACTTAACAGACTACCTGGAACAAAGTAGTATTCTGCAAGTAGGGGGTGGAGAGCCTTTATGTTTCAGTATTGTGTTGGTTCTCTGTGACTGCACACATCATATAATCCTAGCCTTGGACGCAGGAGACCATTCAGGTATACTTCCCCCAATGTTGGAAGCCAATATTTAGCTTTCCTGCTAACTCAGCCTTTTCTTCAGCACTTCCTGGATTTCCCAGTTCTGTGCCTTCGTCCTAGTCTTTCACATTGATGCCATGCACATTCTGTAGCCAGTCCATTTATAAGCAAAATCCTGAGACATCTTCCTGAACCATTCTAAGCTTTTATTCATCACTAATTTCCAACTGACCATGTAAATTATTGTTTGTATTGTTTACTCCTGGGCTTGCATTTAATTTTTAGGCTTGAAAATTGACTTGACTTCACCGCTCTGATCTTCAAAATTCTTTCTATATGATGTAGATTATAATGTGGCATTTACCCTGTGACTTTCTTCTTCCCACCCCTGGTCATCTCATTTCATCACGTCCCTCCCAACCAATGTGATCATTTCTTTTCTTTTCTTCTTTTTTTTTTTTTTAGAGAGAGAGAGAGAGAGAGAGCACACAGAGGGGAGAGATAGAGAGAAAGGGGGAGAGAAGTAATCCCAAGCAGGTTCTGAGCTGTCAGCATGCAGGGCTCAATCCCACAAACTATGAGATCATGACCACAGCCAAAACCAAGAGTCAGGTGCTTAACCGAGTGAGCCACCCAGGCACCCCTGGTCATTCTTGACAGCGTCCTCAAGCCCACTGGATACTGCCACATTGGGCTGATATCTTCAGTGGAAATTTTAAGTGACTGCTAGATCCCCAAACTTTTATCTATACTTTAAGAGGCAACACCATGCACTCTCATATTTTGCTACCATTACACATAAGCCAGCAGTGACCTAACGGGCTGGGCAAAGTCATATGAGGTCAGGTTTGGGGAAATATTGATGGTAACATCAACCCAAAGTTCTTCTGTTCTTGTGCTGGTAAAGAAAATTTCCAAAGTTCAGTAAGCAAATTCCTGGTTGATGTTGCCATAAATGCTTCTCAGTCCAGAAATAGATTTGTAAATTCATTCATTAATTTACCTATTTATTTACTCACCCATAAAATACTTTTAAAGCCCTGCTGTATGTACCAGCCGTAGTGTAAATCTATGGAAATTAAGAGAATAAAGAACCTTCACCAATGTTTATGGCCATGGCATGCAGTCATGTCAAACTCTGTCAATTCTACTTTGGAATGATTTTGTATACTGCCTACTTCTCTCTATTGTCATTGAAATAACTATATTTTTTATAGGTTGGAACCTTCTAACCCCCAGTTCATTTTCAAGCCTTCTAAGTGGTCTTTCTGTTTCTATTTGTTTTCCTGTTCAAGTCATTCAACACGGGTGGTCAAAATGTTCTTTTTGAAAAGCATATCTGATGATGTTCCTCCCTTGCCACAGCCCTTTCAAAAGTCTTCCGTTGTCCTCAGGACGGAAATTAGAATCTTGAATCTTCTTATCTGCTTCTTTTTCTTGCCTTATTTCTTGCTGTTTCTCCCCATTCATATTCTGCATTGTATACCTATGCATGTATACTGGCTTATCATTTGGTTTGTTTCTTTGATTGCCTTCTGCTCTTTTCCATTCTGTATACTATTCGTGAGGTTTGGGACACTTGTCCCACCTTTTCCATGCCACCATTTTAATTAGCACATAGCCATTGCTCCATTTACTTTTAAGAGTCACTTTCTCAGGGCAGCCTCATTAATCAGGTGCCATCCACAAATTACACTACCACTTCCTGTGCTTCTAATATTGTAATAAAATCATGTCTGGATTACTTTGTCTTTCCCACCAGACTCTAAGTTTCCTAAGGATACAGTCTGTAGCTTGATCACAAATGAACTCTTGGTACCTCACGGATTGCATGCAGTGGGCACTCTGAAATGCTTTTTGAATGATAATGGCGAATGAATGAATAGCTACTACTCTCTAAGGCCCTTAGTCCAATGAGGTGATCAGAGAAATAAAAAAAATCAATGAGAATCAGATGTGATTAAGCACTGGAGAGGGACATATACAGAACCTCATGGAAACACATGCAATTGAATCATCCCCTGGAGAGTTAGGAGAAGATTTCAAGAAAGGTGATGTCTTAGTGAACAGGAGCAGGGATGAGCCTGCAAGGAAGAGGGCTAGGTATTCCCAGTGGAAGGCACAACACATGATAAATAAGGGAGAAGGCACAGAAGAAAACATTGTATTCAAGGCACAGAAAATAATGCTCTACATCTGGGGGGTGTAGTGCACACGGGACAATAGCTGTCAATAAAGCAGGAGAGGTAGGTAGGAACCAGATCTCCAGGGACCTTGCATTTATAAGACTGAGTTACTTGTAAATTAATAGAAGCTATTGGTTGGTTTCAAGCAGAGGAATGGCAAATCCAGTTTCTTATATGCTGTACCTATTTCTCATTTAATGGCTCAGATGCCCCAAGGAGGAGCAGTGTTTGCTAATAGGTATAACCCCAACCAGTCTCTTTCAATCTTTTAATAAAATGATGCAAAAGTGTTACCCTATTGCACTTTCCTTTTTTGATATCAGACACTTCTTGACCAGGTGGAGTTTTTAAGTCACATGGGCAAAGCTGCCAGATTACATTTCGATAAAAGGCAAAAGAAATAGCATGGCATATCTTAGTTCAGTTAAAATATATATTTTGCTGACCTTAAATATTGATGTACAAAAATTCACGCTAAACTCTAGAAAAAATATCATGACAATTTATATTACTGAAAAGTTTTACTATTGACTCATGCATTGGCTGTATTTCATTTTATGGCTCCAATGATTTTCATCAGACACCTGCCTCTATTTAGAAGCATATTCCTTTGAGTAACTGCTTTAGAATATGGAAGTCATGGCTGGATCATCTATGCACTACTGCCATCTGCTGGTCATGATTAACACATGTTTATAAATGATTGATAAATAGCATGAAATTAAATCCTTTTGTGGAAAACAGAAGTGAAGGAATCAGTGATTCATCTCTATAGTCAATATTGAGAAGTTCCTTCCCCTTGTATCTTAAATAAGATCTCAACATTCATTTGTATATCCTGAGCTATAGAATGAAGATAGATTCTTTATTTGCCTGATTCCACTTGTTTGCTTCTGGCAAACGATCTATCTTCAATCTTGCCACTCTTCCTGATACCGTATACTCCTTCTCAGCAAAGCAGCTTAAACTGCCAGCTCCAGTTGTGTGTGACAGTGAGTGGACAAATGCTTTGCTATTGGTGTATACAATAACGAACAATTTTAACAGAATGTTTATTTCTTTTCCTACTGCTTAAACAAATGAAGTAGTGGTCAGTTTTGTTGATAACTCAGACCTAAGAAATAGGAAAACTGGCCAAGAGCTTAAAATTGTAAGCCTACCTATAAAATGTCATATTTCTGACTTCAACACAGGTAAGAGGTTCCCTGAGGGACACATGGATTGTTCCAGTAGCACAGACACAATGTGTCCTCATCTATGGAGATCCCAGATGTTTAGAAACAAATCTAAGCTTGAGATGTTGTGGTTTGGATCTTGGCTTAGCTCATGCTTTTGTACAATTCTAAAGTAACCCAGCTCATTGTGGTGAGAGATGTCAAATGCAATACTCAGTTCTTGTGGTTTTGTGACCTATACTTTTCAAATGCTTGATCTGTTCACACTAGCAGTACAGTCCTTTCTATCAGTCTGCATCTCAGTTTACCCCTTGTGAAAGCTTTAAAATTGGACTACCACATGATGCTAGAGTGCTGTCTGTGCTCCTTCTAATACAAGGATAAAGTACTCACTGCCACGGGGTAACAAGTAGTCTAGCACTAAAGCCCAATATGATTTTCTGCTTTCTCATCCTATTCCTGGCATCGATTGTCACAAGTTAGGTCCTATGGTAGGCAATCCCTGAGATGGAGAGAGGTTTAAGATATTTATTAAGCCTTTATTAAAGAATGCCATGGAAGCGAGGCAGAGGAAATAGGATTGAGCAGAGGGAGAATGGCTGGGGCCTTATGCCTGTACTATAATGACTTTCAGTCATTGGCGGTAGACCAGCCAAGGAAGGGCATGCTCTTGGATAAAGCAGTGGTTCTCTGCAACTAAGACAATCCCAGAAGGACTAAAAGGTGAAGGGAGATATGGTAGTGAATCTTTTGCCAAAAGAATATGTGTATTTTCAAATAGGTTGAGTCTGTGTTCAGAAATTGAATTAATAACTTAAAGATTTTGATCAAGAAAAAACAATCAAGATCAGCATCTTGTGGCAAAAACTGCTATTTCTAGGTCAAAGTCTTGTGGGCCCTCAAGTTATTTGTATTGTACTACATCCCACAGCAATACTTTTAGGCTCTTATATCTTAGATAAAGAGAACTTTTTTTCCCTGCATAAATAAGGGCCACCATATTGGCTTCAGGAAAGAATTTGTCTGAGATTCCTGATCTGTCAATCCAACTGGCATTAACTTTCTCAATCTAGAATTCTCAGTTTTGGTGAGATTCAAAAATATAGTGCCTTTAAATGTACAACACAATTATCCAATATAATAATTACTGTCAAAAGTATATAAAGCTTTGGGGCACCTGGGTAGCTCAGTTGGTTAAGCACCCAGCTCTTGGTTTCAGTTCAGGTCATGATCTCACAGTTTTGTGGGTTCAAGCCCCGCATTGGGCTCTGTGCAAACAGTGCAGAGCCTGCTTGAGATTCTCTCTCTCTCTCTCTCTCTCTCTCTCTCTCTCTTTCTCTCTCTCTCTCTCTTTCTCTCCCCCACTCATGCTGTCTCTGTCTGTCTCAAAATAAATAAATCAACTTAAAAAAAAAGTATGTAAAGCTTTGAGTCATAATCATGGTGTGAAGCCTAGATCTGCCAGTTACTTTCTCCATGACCTTGAATAAACCATTGGACTTCAAGCCATTTACTTCAGTATATGCCGTTTTGTTAACTCAGTGTATTGATACCTACCTCCTCCCTTTGAATATAAAATAGGAAAATGGATGTAAAGCAACTTTGCCAAAGGTAAAGTGTGACATAAATGCCATGAGTAGCTTCTTAGCTCTGGGCATGAAGCTCCCTCTTATATCTCGATACATACATCCTAAAGTTAGTTTCCTTTCCTTAGAGTGCACTGTTCTGTGTGTGTATATTTTAAAAAGGCTAACTTATCTCTCCCATTTTTTGTTGTGCTTACTTATCTTATCCTAAAAATTTCTATCACCTACTTCTAGATGGTGGATGTCCCTCATCTCTTTTCAATTTTTTAATGTTTTTATTTATTTTTTCAACGTTTTTTTTTTTTGGGGGGGGGACAGAGAGAGACAGAGCATGAACGGGGGAGGGGCAGAGAGAGAGGGAGACACAAAATCGGAAACAGGCTCCAGGCTCTGTTTTTATTTATTTTTGAGAGCAAGAGAGACAGAGCATGAGTGGGGGAGAGGCAGAGACGCGTGCGCACACACACACACACACACACACACACACACACACACAGAATCTGAAACAGGCTCCAGGCTCTGAGCTGTCAGCACAGAGCCTGATGTGGGGCTTGAACTCACAGACCACGAGATCATGACCTGAGCTGAAGTCAGATGCTTAACTGACTGAGCCACCCAGGTACCCCCCTTATCTCTTTTCAAAACTGACACAGAGCCTCTCCTCTTCACCAGTCTATGCTAGGTGCTAATCTGAGAAATGTTTCTTCTTCATGGGCATATTTCCTTTGTCCACAGCATATGGTTTTATTGTTACTTAAGTTCGGGACCCTCTACATCTATAAGGGGTTAATTTTAAAAAATAATGTGTGTATACAACTATGGGGTATTTCAGTTGTTATATTGCTAATGCATGCATCTGAAAGATCAGTATACAAATAAAACTAGAATTAAGAACATGAGTAAAAGAGGAACAATTATTAGAGATTTCTTGTTCATTTTCACCCTTTTATTTGTCTGTAGTAGAATCATTGCTGCTTTCTGATCCTTTATTCTTAGCCTCGTTCTGTTTCAGGATCAGAGCTTCCTCTCTTTGTCCTGGGATCCATGCCATGCAAGGGAAGGTTGGCCACCCTGAGATGAAAATAAACTGGCACAGATGGGCTACTTGGCTAAAAGCCTCCTGAAAATATGGCTTTTTAGACACATAAACTTTAAGTGAGGAAAATCATAGAAGTGGATAGTTCAACAAAATAGGTTAATCTATTTGCAACCCATTGTCTTTGAACAGAGAGCAGAGGAGGAAATGGACATAGATAGGAATGTTTTAATAGTGAGAAGTGGCAGAGAGATAAGAAGGGACATTATAGAAGATTGGAAGGTAGAGGGTCTTCAATGGAGAATACTTGTCAGTGAGGACAAGTCCATATTTCTACAAAAGAGGCTATAAATTACCTTGACCAGAAGGAAAAAGTAAAGAGCAGATGGATCTAAAAACCGTTTCTTTCTCTCATCTAGAATAGATTTTTTTTGATTTCCTACTTCATTGGTGAGTTTAATTTTGAAATAAGGTAATTCTATAATGTCATTCTTTTTTTTTAATTTTTTTGAATATTTATTTTTGAGAGAGGGAGAGAGACAGAGCATGAGTGGGGGAGGGGCCGAGAGCCAGGAGACACAGAATCCGAAGCAGGCTCCAGGCTCTGAGCTGTCAGCACAAAGCCTGATGCGGGGCTTGAACTCACAGACCGTGAAATCATGACCTGAGCTGAAGTTGGACACTTAACTGACTGAGCCACCCAGGTGCCCCTATAATGTCATTCTTATTAAAGATCTGTCTTTTCATAAAAATATTTCTGTGTTTTCTCCAGAGTTTTCTGTTTATATTTATCAGAGTAGATGACTGTCATGGACAAGATCATCTGGGGTTAAATCTGAGGCCTATCCTAAGGAATTCTGGCCTTTGATCAGGGCTTTGGGTTTTGTCAGGGCCTTTTGGAGAATGTGTTCTAATCTGCTAAGACTGTTCAAGCTCTGTGAGAATCATACTTAAATGAAGAAAATGCAGACAATTCAATAATGACCCATCATTGCTTTGCATTTGTTATGCATATGTGTTTTGATGGAACTTCGGAAAAAGAACTCACAGCCTAGGATCTCTGAGAAGGTGCCATGTCCAACTTTGTCTTGACATACCGAACAACAGTAGTGAGCCAGTCGTCTTTAATTAGTGGCATTAATGCTCAAAAATAGACAAGTAATAAGCTATGCTTATCAAGACAAGGGCAAGAGAGTGTTATGAATCAGAATTAAACCCCTGGGGCTTCTTCTCATAATCCGTATATCTTTTGGAAAGCTGCTTAAATTCTCTATGCCTTGATTTCCTCCTGAATAAAATGAGAATAATAAGTCTTGACTTATAAACTTACACTGAACATGGATTGGGGCTATGAATGTAAGATACTTGGCATAGTTCTTGACAGATAGTAGTCAATAAATATTATTATTATTATTAATTATTATTATTATATAATTATAACATTTGGAGTCAAACAGTTCTTAAAGTATTATTCTATATCTTCTAATGTGCAGGAATTCAGACAACTTATAAATCTTTGAGTTAATTTTTACTTAAGGCACCTGATGCAGAAACTGGCAAGTAGTAAAACACTTTATACATATTTGTTCCTTTCCATTTGAAGATAGCTTTGTCAAGTAAACCTCCTTTGAAAAGGGAACAACTCCCCCCTCCCCACCTCATAATATAATATAGCCCCTCTAATAAAGATGCCCCAATTTTTCTTCTAAGGAACCATTCCTATTAAAGTTCTGTATGGTCTGGTTGAAGATGGTCATATTTGGCATAAGATTTGTCACGTTGGTTGGTCCAGGGATGCAAATGTAACTTAATTTGAACCTGTGAGTGTAGATGTCCTTCCAAAGAATGGAGAAGGAGGGGGCGCCTGGATGGCTTAGTCGGTTGAGCGTCAGACTTCGACTCAGGTCATGATCTAGTAGTTCGTGAGTTCGAGCCCCGCGTCGGGCTGACAGCGTGGAGCCTGAAGCCTGCTTTGGATTCTGTGTCTCCCTCTCTCTCTGCCCATTCCCCGCTCATACTCTGTCTCTCTCTGTCTCTCAAACATAAATAAACGTTAAAAAAAAAAAAAAAGAATGTAGAAGGAGAAGGTAAAATCTGGTCATATGCACTCCTAGATCTGCCAGGGACATAAGTGCTCCTTCTGTAGAGAGAGCTTGCTAAGCTAAAAAAAGAAGAGAATAGAGTGAAGAGGAGAAAAAGTGAACTGATAATATCATTGGAGGCCCTTGACCCAGGTGTTCTTGAAAAAACTCTTAGCCCTTGACTTCTTCATTATATGAGCCAATAATTTCCTTTCTTGCCTATGCCAGTTTCAATCTGGTTTCTGTCTTTGCAGCAACAATCCTTAACAATAAGGAAAGTTTGTGGAAAGTTTGATCAGTATTATAGTTGCCTTCATAAAGAAGGCATCTCCAATTTCAGGATATATTGTGGCTAGTATTGCATGTTCTTTTTTTCTCACATTTCTAAAATATGACAGAGATTAAGTTAGTGCTGCATGTGGTACCTATATTGTTTTTATTAAATACGTACCTATGTCACCTATGCTGCTTTCTATTTTTCACTCAATTTGAATATTTGGGCCAAGATTGCCATGTAGAATATTGCTTTCAGGCAATAGTAGGCTCCAAATATACTATCAAATATACTATTCTAGAAATTATGGAATAGATAGAATCTGAGACCAAATTAAATGCTTGATGTACATAATTTTTAAACCAACTGAAACACACAGCCAGAAGCAATAAGGCAAACATAGTGAGCATACACAGGCTCTGCTTTATTAATAGCCAACATGCTTCACAGGTGATTTACAGACATATGAACTTTACTTAGCACATTCCTTCAGTTTCTCCTTTATGTCTTAGAAGGTATTTAAGGAAGTTACAGACATGATGTCCCTTTACTTCTATATAAAGGAGTGCGTATTTTGTTCTTATGTATAGCCATAGCATAATGATCAAAATCAGGAAATTAATGTAGATATAATCCCATTACTAAATTATATCATATATATAATTATATATATATACATATTCATGTATATTTGTGTGTGTGTATATATATGTATGTGTATATGTATATGTAACAGCTTGAAATTTTTAAAACAATAAAACATTTTTTTAAAAGAAATATATATGCCTTCCTCATACCTGTGAGATTTGATTGTGTGAAATAACAAACTCAGGTGTCTGGAAAATCTTCAATTATCAAGTAAGTATTAGGTTCATTGATTCTATGATTCTTATGGAGTCAAAAATAGGGATACATATAGGTCCAAAATTTTGGGAAAATAATATTTTTGGTCAAAACTCAGTTATTCATAAATTTTAAGTATCAGAGATTCTTTCTCTTATTCTGGCCCCTTCTCCATCATGATTCCATGTATAGAATGATTAAGATTTTGAAGTCTGACAAAACTGGGTAAAATTCCAGAGTTTTCATTTATGTCATAATAATAGTTTGCTTACCATCTTTAAAATCTGGGTTTTTTTCATTCTATGTAATTGGTTCTAATTATATTTCTTATTATTGTTAGGATTAAATAGAATTACCTATGAAATCTTTACATAGAGCATCTGGAATAGGGTAAGCTTAAATTGTATTTTTCCTTTTCCTAAAATAGATTGGGTAGATGAGGTTTGATTAAATTTTGATTTTTTAAAAAATTTTGCTTGCTTTCTTTTTGTCAATGAGTTTCATACTTTAAATTACATTTATATCTTTTGTCAAAATATGTTTTCTGTTGCAACACATTGTATATAATTTTACTTCAAGATTTTACAAATGAACCAAAACTGACAAAATCATAGTACATAAATCTTAAGAAAATACTATTTTTAAATGATTCTAAAATATATCTGAAGATATTTTTCTTTTTCTAAAAGAGCATGAGTCATAGATGAAGGACAAACAAAACTGTATTTGGCTCTGGCCTTACAATGAGGGTGAAGAGCTTTATTCTTTACATCTTTCAGTGTAGGTGCAGAGTTCTATAATGGACATTTATTCTCTTTGAAAACTAAAAATAATTAATAACAGAAAAGCTACATATGCCCAAATGCGGGTATCAGAGGTTAGATGCCAGTTTTTAATTCTAACAAATACTCTGCAGTTTATAACTTAGCAAATTGCATGTCGGTCTTTAACCTTTATTTATACATTCTACTATGCTTCAATGAAAGTGTTTATGAATGTAGGGGCGCCTGGGTGGCTCAGTTGGTTAAGCATCCAACTTCAGCTCAGGTCATGATCTCATGGGTTCTTGAGCTTGAGCCCCACGTTGGGTTCTGTGCTGACAGCTCAGAGCCTGGAGCCTGCTTCAGATTTGTCTCCCTGTCTCTCTGTCCCTCTCCTGCTTGTGCTCTGTCTCTGTCTCTCAGAAAATGAATAAAAATTTTAAAATTTTAAAAAAAGAAAGTGTTTATGAATGTCATAAGTTAGTGTGAAATTTAAGAGCTGCACTGATTCTAAAATAAAAAGTCCTCTTGTATGAATATGGCAAACAATAACTGGACTGTTTACAAGGACTGTTAGATAAACTGTGTAGGAATTTTATAAACCAAGTTTTTGAAGTTTAAACAGTTTAATGAATCTCTTTATGAAAATATAAATCTCCATCCCTACTCCCATCTTGTGTGTGTGTGTGTGTGTGTGTGTGTGTGTGTGTGTGCGTGTGCGTGTGCGTGTGCGCGCGCGCTTGTATATAACACAGAATTAAACTTACAGGAAGTTTAATTATTCAACTTAATTACATTGGTGTGTCCATTTAGCTTGTGGAAATCAAAGAAAGGAAACTTGCTCATTTATTTCTTTTGTCAGCATGATTTCCGTAAGAACGGTTTCTGCAGGAATCTATCTTAAATATAAAGGTAAAAACTGGCTAATTTGTATTTACTGAGTGTGACATACATTTTTTTCAATATGTCCGAAATTTGGTATTGCATTCAGTGGTCTTAATTTAGCATTGTAGATTCAAGCTGAAAAGACATAAGGATGTAATCTGGTTTAACATTAATAGTCTCTAAGATTTGCATCCTCAAAATATTTTACTTAATGTTTCAGCCATTAAAAACAATTACATATCCATTGATTTACTTACTACCCATTCATTCAATGCTTATTGAGTGTCAGGAAATATTCTAGGCTCCATATAATTGAACAAAACAAGCAATGATTCTGCACTGGTGTTGATTACATTCTAAAGTAGGAGAAATCCATCCATTTTATATATATATATATATATATATATATATATATATATACACACACACATATATATATATATATACACACATATATATATATGTGAAAATTATATAGCATTTTAGAAGGTGATAGATATTGTTTGTAAAATACAATGTAGAGCAGAGGTAGGAGGTTTGGGGGTCTTTATGTTATTACAGATTATTATGAACATCACCTGTTGCCCAGAAATTCATTATGTTCAGGTACTATTTAACCCTTATTCTATTTTTGGCCAGTTATTTCAAATATTATCCAAGATGTGGAAAATCCAAATCCAAAGTTCTACTAACCAGAGATAACTTCTCTTAGCATTTCATGGAATATTGTCAATTTTTGTCCAGAATTTTTTCAATATTTATATTAATTATAATTTGGATTAAAAGTCATTTATGGGTTTATGTTCAGGTTTTTGAATGTGAAATTTCTTTACATAATAAAAATTATATTATACATTCATAAATTCATCAAGACATTATTAAACTGTTTACGTGATAATGCATTGCTACTTTCAGCAGAAAAATAATACCCCAAACACATTGTTATTAGAATAAAGAGCCTCCATATTCGTGTGGTCACAAGTTGGTGACCTCCCATTTATGCTAATTAGAGCTCTATTTTATTGCAGCAAGAAACAGGCTAATTTGCATCTTCATTTACATTCAACCCTCTGAAAATGAGTCATGACTTGTGACTCAGAGTTTTCTATTGCTTGTTGCAAAAGCAGTATGGTCCCTTCACAGCTTTCTTCTGGCTGTCCTCTCTGCCTGGAACCCTCTTTCCCTAGATTAGCTCCAGTTGCCCCTTCTCACAGCCGAGGTCTCAACTAATAGTCATCCCATCAAAGAGACTTTCCTCCATGTTATTAGAGCAACCTTCCCTTTGGTCACATTCTCTCGTATTGTCCAGTTCATTTTTCTCAGTTGTAAAGTTGATTTCTTTATTTTGTCCCCTTGTTTATTGTCACCTTGGCCTCCTACATTGGCTCCCTGAGTGCCCAGCCCCTGTCTGACTTGGTCTCCAATATAGCCTTCGTCTCAGCTGAGTCTCTGGCACATATCAAGTAATCAAGAAATGTTTGTTGAGCGAAGAATGAAAAATGACGAGCACCCTAAAGTTTTCATAGTTAAAAAATTCCAAGCCGTTAATTTTTCTCCTTAATTTAGTAGTCTCACTGTACTTCTTTTCATTGCCAGATTAACTGCGAAATTAAATTGATACATCATGAAGAAAAAATGCATTTACAATAAAGTAGTATATTATAGTGTAGTATAGTATGGCAAGTTTAATATAGTGGTTAAAATTACAGACTGTGGAGCCAGATCACCAGGGCTGAAGTTCTGACTTAGCTACTTACTTGAGCACATTACTTCACTTTTTGCCTTTTTGTTTGTAAAATCAAGATAATAATAGTGCCTACCTCATACAGTTTTTGTGAGGACTAAATGAATTTATTCCCCTGCAGTGTTTATGATAATTCATAGTACATAAGAAACATTTGAAAATTTTGGCCATCATCATCGTCATCATCATCATCATCATCATTATGTGACTATACTTCTCATTCTTGTGATGACCCCTGTGCATAAAATAAAAAAGCACAGGGGTTCCTGGGTGGCTCATTCGGTTAAGTGTCCAATTCAGCTCAGGTCATGATCTCACAGTTTGTGAGTTTGAGCCCAGCATTGGGCTATGTGCTGACAGTTCAGAGCCTGGAGCCTGCTTCAGATACTGTGTCTCCCTCTCTCTCTGCCCTTCCCCTGCTCACGCTGTCTCTCTGTCTCTCAAAAATAAATAAACATTAAAATGTTTTTTTTTAATGAAATAAAAAAGCACAGGGATGATCCCCACATATCTGGTAAAATTGTGCATAAAAATTCAGGTTGGAACACTGTTCACATCTTTAATCATACCAGTGCTTCCCTTGATAGTATAACTGTTTTCAGAAACCCATTTTCAGTGCTATTATAGAGAAATGAAACACTGGGCTATTTCAAAGATGCTAAGTATATGAGTGCTGAAAACTACTTGCTGGAAATTATATAAAGCGCCAACATAGCACCTTGCCCCCATGTTCCTCTGCTTTGTGGGAATCTTTTTTATTGAAATTGGTCCCCAGAAATATGAAATATTGGAATCAAACTTTGCTAAAATGAATTCTTTAGATATACTCTCTTTTTTTATTTCCAATGCCTGGGTAAATGGTGTGAGTCACATTTCTTCTGTGTGATGGCAACTTAATAATTCCCTTGACCCAAACTTAAGCTACTGCCACACTGTGAAAAGAGACATCTTATTACACTTGAATATCCTGTGTGAGATTCCTCAGGCTTACAAACGTGAAGTTATGTCTTAAACACAAAGACCAGATTCAACACCGTAAGGAGAATTGGAAGACCCAGAAAAAATACTGCAAAACATTGGTATGTTCCCCCAGAACTGAGGTAACCTGATGCTTCACATGGGCAACAGTGACTTTGGCAACTAACATTTCAATTTGTTTTCATTTTTATTTATCGAATTATCATTATTATTTAATCATGTAAGATTTGTATTTATTTTTTTTCTAAGTTTTTATTTAAATTCCAGTTGTTAACACACAGTGTAGTATTAGTTTCAGGTGTAGAATTTAGTTATTCATCACTCATCACAACAAGTGTCCTCCTTAATACCCATCACCCATAAGCCCATCTTCCATCCCACCTCCCTCCAGCAACCTTCAGTCTATTTTATGGTTTGCCTCTCTCTTTTTTTCCCCCCTAGGTTCATCTGTTTTGTTTCTTAAATTCTACATATGAATGAAGTCATATAATATTTGTCTTACTCTGACTGACTTATTTCCCTCAGCATAATACTCTTAGCCCCATCCACATTGTTACAATCCTAGAGGAGCACAAAGGCAGTAACCTCTTTGGAATAGGCCATAGCAACACTTTACTAGGTATGTCTCCTGAGGCAAGGGGAACAAAAGCAAAAATAAACTATTGGGATTTCATCAAGATAAAAAGCTTCTGCACAGTGGGGAAGTAATAAACAAAACAAAAAGGCAACTGAATAGGAGAAGATACTTGCAAATTACATATCTGATAAAGGGTTAGTATCCAAAATCTATAAAGAACTTATCAAACTTAACACTCCAAATAAAATAATCCAGTTAAAAAATGGTTAGCAGACATGAATAGACATTTTTCCAAGAAGACATCCAGATGGCTAACAGACACATGAATAGATGTTCGACATCGCTCATCATTAGGGAAATACAAATCAAAGCTCAATGGGATCACCTCATACCTGTCAGAATGGCTGAAATCAACAATACAAGAAACAACAGATGTTGGCGAGGATACAGAGAAAAGGGAACCCTCTTACAATGTTGGCGGGAATGTAGACTGGTGCACTTACTCTGGAAAACAGTATGGAGGTTCCACAAAAAGTCATTTTTTTTTAATTTCATGTGTATGTATAAATAAAATTTCTTGCACAAGATAGCTTATATTGAAGTTTATGCTTCATGCTAATAATGGACATTCCTGAAATACAATTGTTGAAAGTTCTGGATTTAGATGGAAAATTAACCCCAGTGCCATAGGTCTTAAAAAAGGCTCCTTGCCTCAAAATATAGCCCCTGATTTAGTCTGGGGTCTTAAGCTTCGCCACAGAATTCTCACTTTCTTACTCTAAAACTCTTAACACACCTAGCTGACAAATATATAGCATAATAACTCTGCACACATTAATATTCTCCTCATAATTTTTTCCTCATTTATACCCACATATATTCCTGCCTTTAAAGAAATTACTCTTTAGTAAGAAACATGTAGACCAATAACTTTCTTCAAACGATAAATGGCAATATAGTAGCAAGTAATAGATGGTATTTGCAAAGCATTACAGAAACTAATATAGTACCATATAAAGTTTACTTAAGTTAATAATTCCTATAATCATGTCAGGTAATACTAATAATCTCAATTTTACAGTGAAGGGAATTGAGGCACAAGGGGTTTGAATCGCTTAACTAAGGTTATTCAGAAAGCAAGTGGTGGAGCTGGAATTCTAACCCGGGTAGTATCTTGACTCCAGGGCCCAAACTTTCAACTACTTTACTAATATAAAGGGTCGAATATAATTCTGTGAGGACAAAGATAAGTAAGATGCACTTAAGCTTTTGGGTGAGATGCAGAATAGAGAGCTTTCAAGGAGAATGAGAAAAGATATGACATTTGAAATGAATTTTGAAGGATGCATAGTTTTCCAAGCACATGGTCAAAGGATGGATATTTCAGGGAAGGAGCAAAAGCAAAGAAAGAGGGATTGATGGTAATTGAAACTGTTGTAAACATTTATTTGCCTCATGAATAATGGTCAACTAAACTAGCCTTGAAAGGCCAAAGCAGGTTTTTGCCTGCTTTCTTCTCAAGACACTTCCCTTAACCTAAGTGTCTAGTCCTGTTTTTTTACCATTGTCTTCTGCTTTTTACTTTACATATTGTAATGTGTGTCGCTTCTTTTTTGTTTTTGTTTTTGTTTTTAAAGTGGTGAGGACAGATTTTGTTTGGTAATCCTATTGCAATAGAGAAAAGAGTCCAGTGTGAATCAAAGTCAATGTTGATGGGTACCGCAGTGTTTTATTTATTTATTTATTTATTTATTTATTTATTTATTTTTAATTTTTTAAAATTTACATCCAAATTAGTTAGCATATAGTGCAACAATAATTTCAGGAGTAGATTCCTTAGTGCCCCTTACCCATTTAGCCCACCCCCCCTCCTTAATCCCTCCCGTAACCCTCTGTTTGTTCTCCGTATTTATGAGTCTCTTCTGTTTTGTCCCCCTCCCTGTTTTTATATTATTTTTGTTTCCCTTCCCTTATGTTCATCTGTTTTGTCTCTTAAAGTCCTCATATGAGTGAAGTTGTATGATTTTTCCCTTTCTCTGACTGATTAATTTCACTTAGCATAATACCCTCCAGTTCCATCCACAAATGGATGCAAATGGCAAGATTACATTCTTTTTGATTGTTGAGTAATACTCCATTGTGTGTATATACCACATCTTCTTTATCCATTCATCCATCGATGGACATTTGGGCTCTTTCCATACTTTGGCTATTGTTGATAGTGCTATCAACATGGGGGTGCATGTTTCCCTTCAAAACAGCACACCTATATCCCTTGGATAAATGCCTAGTAGTACAATTGCTGGGTGGTAGGGTAGTTCTGTTTTTAGTTTTTTGAGGAACCTCCATACTGTTTTCCAGAGTGGCTGCGCCAGTTTACATTCCCACCAACAATGCAAAAGAGATCCTCTTTTTCTGCATCCTCGCCAACATCTGTTGTTGCCTGAGTTGTTAATGTTAGCCATTCTGACAGGTGTAAGGAGGTATCTCATTGTGGTTTTGATTTGTATTTCCCTGATGATGAGTGATGTTGAGTACTTTTTCATGTGTCAGTTGGCCATCTGGATGTCTTCTTTGGAGAATTGTCTATTCATGTCTTTTGCCCATTTCTTCACTGGATTCTTTGTTTTGTGGGTGTTGAGTTTGATAAGTTCTTTATAGATTTTGATACTAACCCTTTATCTGATATGTCATTTGCAAACATCTTTTCCCATTCTGTCATTTGCCTTTTAGTTTTGTTGATTGTTTCCCTCGCTCTGCAGAAGCTTTTTATTTTGATGAGGTCCCAGTAGTTCATTTTTGCTTTTGTTTCCCTTGCCTCTGGAAATGTGTTGCATAAGAAGTTGCTGTAGGCAAGATGAAAGAGGTTTTTGCCTGCTTTCTTCTCAAGGATTTTGATGGCTTACTGTCTTACATTGAGGTCTTTCATCCATTTTGAGTTTATTTTTGTGTATGGTGTAAGAAATTGGTCCAGGTTCATTCTTCTGCATGTCGCTGTCCAGTTTTCCCAGCACCACTTGCTGAAGAGACTGTCTTTATTCCATTGGATATTCTTTACTGCTTTGTCAAACATTAGTTGGCCATATGTTTGTGGGTCCATTTCTGAGTTCTCTATTCTGTTCCATTGATCTGAGTATCTGTTCTTATGCCAGTAGAATATTGTCTTGATGATTACAGCTTTGTAGTATAGCTTAGCTTGAAGTCTGGGATTGTGATGCCTCCTGCTTTGGTTTTCTTTTTCAAGATTGCTTTGGTTCCATACAAATTTTAGGATTATTTGTTCTAGCTCTGTGAAGAATGCTGGTGTTATTTTGATAGGGATTGCATTCAATATGTAGATTGCTTTGGGTAGTATCGACATTTTAACAATATTTGTTCTTCCTATCCAGGAGCATGGAATCTTTTTCCATTTTTTTGTGTCTTCAATTTCTTTCATAAGCTATCTATAGTTTTCAGCGTATAGATTTTTCACCTCTTTGGTTAGATTTATTCCTAGATATTTTATGTTTTTTTGTGCAACTGTAAACGGGATTGATTCCTGGATTTCTCTTTCTGTCACTTCATTGTTGGTGTATAGGAATGCAATCAATTTCTGTGCATTGATTTTATATCCTACTACTTTGCTGAATTCATGAATCAATTCTAGCACTTTTTTGGTGGAATCTTTTGGGTTTTCCATATAGAGTATCATGTCATCTGGGAAGAGTGCAAGTTTGACCTCCTCCTGGCTGATTTGAATGCCTTTTATTTCTTTGTGTTGTCTGACTGCAGAGGCTAAGACTTTGAATACTATGTTGAATAACAGTGGCGAGAGTGGACATTCCTGTCTTGTTCCTGACCTTAGGGGGAAGCTCTCAGTTTTTCCCCATTGAGGATGATATTAGCATTGAGTCATTCATATATGGCTTTTATGATCTCGAGGTATGATCCTTCTATCCCTACTTTCTTGAGGGTTTTTATCAAGAAAGGATGTTGTATTTTCTCAAATGCTTTCTTTGCATCTATTGAGAGGATCTTATGGTTCTTGTCCTTTCTTTTATTGATGTGATGGGTCACATTGATTGTTTTGCAGATATTGAACCAGCCCTGCATCCCAGGTATAAATCCCACTTGGTCGTGGTAAATAATTTTTTTAATGTATTTTTGGATCTGGTTGGCTAATATCTTGTTGAGGATTTTTGCATCCATGTTCATCAGGGAAATCGGTCTATAGCTCTCCTTTTTAGTGGGGTCTCTGTCTGCTTTTGGAATCAAGGTAAAGCTGGCTTCATGGAAAGACTTTGGAAGTTTTCCTTCCATCTGTTTTTTGGAACAGCTTCAAGAGAATAGGTGTTAACTTTTCCTTCAATGTTTGGTAGAATTCCCCTGGAAAGCCATTTGGCCCTAGACTCTTGTTTTTTGGCAGATTTTTGATTACTAATTCTATTTCCTTACTGGTTATGGGTCTGTTCAAATTTTCTATTTCTTCCTGTTTCAGTTTTGGTAGTGTATATGTTTCTAGGAATTTGTACATTTCTTCCAGATTGCCCATTTTATTGGCATATGATTGCTCATAATATTCCCTTATTATTGTTTTTATTTCTGCTGTGTTGGTTGTGATCTCTCCTCTTTCATTCTTGATTGCATTTATTTGGGTCCTTTCCTTTTTCTTTTTGATCCAACTGGCTAGTGGTTTATCAATTTTATTAATTCTTCCAGAGAACCAGATTTTAGTTTCATTGATCTGTTCTACTGTTTTTTGTTTTTTTTTTTTTTTTTTTTTTTTTTTTTGGTTTCGATAGCATTAATTTCTGCTCTAATCTTCATTATTTCCTGTCTTCTGCTGGTTTTGGGTTTTATTTGCTGTTCTTTTTCCAGATCCTTAAGGCGTAAGGTAAGGTTGTATGTCTGAGATCTTTCTTCCTTCTTTAGGAAGACCTGGATTGCTATATACTTTTCTCTTATGACTGCCTTTGCTGTGTCCCAGAGGTTTTGGTTTGTGGTGTTATCATTTTCATTGACTTACATATACTTCTTAATTTCCTCTTTAACTTCTTGGTTAGCCCATTCATTCTTTAGGAGGATGTTCTTCAGTCTCCAAGTATTTGTTACCGTTCCAAATTTTTCCTTGTGGTTGATTTCGAGGTTCATAGCGTTGTGGTCTGAAAATATGCACGGTATGATATCGATCTTTTTGTAGTTGCTTAGGGCTGATTTGTGTCCAGTATATGGTGTATTCTGGAGAACGTTCCATGTGCACTGGAGAAGAATGTGTATTCTGCTGCTTCAGGATGAAATGTTCCGAATATATCTGTTAAGTCCATCTGGTCCAGTGTGTCATTGAAAGCCGTTGTTTCCTTGTTGATTTTTTGATTGGATGATCTGTCCATTGCTGTGAGTAGGGTGTTGAAGTCTCCTATTATTATGGTATTACTATCAATGAGTTTCTTTATGTTTTTGATTCATTGATTTGTATATTTGGTTGCTCCACATTTGGAGCATAAATGTTTACAATTGTTAGGTCTTCTTGGTGGATAAAACCCCTTGATTATGATATAATGCCCTTCTGCATCTCTTGATACAGTCCTTATTTTAAAGTCTAGATTGTCAGATGTAAGTATGGCTACTCCGGTTTTCTTTTGTTGACCATTAGCATGATAGATGGTTCTTCATCCCCTTGTTTTCAATCTGAAGGTGTATTTAGGTCTAAAGTGGGTCTCTTGTAAATAGCATGAAGATGGATCTTGTTTTCTTATCCATTCTGTTACCCTATGCCTTTTGATTGGAGCACTGAGTCCATTGATGTTTAGAGTGAGTACTGAAAGATAGGAATTTATTGCCATTATGATGCTTGTAGAGTTGGAGTTTCTGGTGGTGTTCTCTGGTCCTTTCTAATCATTGTTACTTTTGGTGTGTGTGTGTGTGTATGTTACTTTTGGTGTGTGTGTGTGTGTGTGTGTGTGATAGATAGATAGATAGATATAGATATAGATAGATACATAGATATACATTTTTTTTTCATTTTTTTCTCCCCTCAAGAGAGTCCCCCTTAAAATTTCTTGCAGGGCTGGTTTAGTGGTCACCAACTCCTTTAATTTTTGTTTGTCTGGGAATCTTTTTACCTCTCCTTCTATTTTGAATGACAGCTTTGCTGGATAAAGAATTCTTGGCTGCATATTTTTCTGATTCAGCACACTGAATATATCCTGCCATTCCTTTCTGGCCTGCCAAGTTTCTGTGGATAGTTCTGCTGCAAACCTGATCTGTCTTCCCTTGTAGGTTAGGGACTTTTTTTCCCTTGCTGCTTTCATGATTCTCTCCTTGCCTTAGTATTTTGTGAATTTGACTATGATATACCTTGCTGATGGTTGGTTTTTGTTGAATCTAATGGGGGTCCTCTGTGCTTCCTGGATTTTGATATCTGTGTCTTTCCCCAGGTTAGAAAGTTTTCTGCTATGATTTGCTCACATAACCCTTCTACCCCAATTTCTCTCTCTTCCTCTTCTGGGACCCCTATGATTCTGATGTTGTTCCTTTTTAATGAGTCACTGATTTCTCTAATTCTTAAATCATGCTCTTTTGCCTCAATCTCCCTCTTTTTTTCTGCTTCATTATTCTCTGTAAGTTTGTCCTCTGTATCGCTGATTCTCTGTTCTGACTCATCCATCCTTGCTGCAGCTGCATCTGTCCGTGATTGCAGCTCAGTTATAGCATTTTAATTTCATTATGACTATTTTTTACTTCTTTTATCTCTGCAGAAAGGGATTCTAATCTGTTTTCGACTCCAGCTAGTATTCTTATTATCGTGATTCTAAATTCTGGTTCAGACATCTTGCGTGTATGTGGGTTGGTTAAACCCCTGGCTGTGATTTCTTCGTGCTCTTTCTTTTGTGGTGAATTCCTTCGTTTTGTCATTTTGAAGGGAGAAAAAGAGTTAAATAGGTAGAAAAATTAAAATATAAAAAATTTAAAATTAAAAAAATATTAAAATTAAAAACACACATACAAAAATTGAATAAATAATGCTAGATCCTAGGTGTGTTCTGGTCTGGGTGTTGAAAGTGGTTTGACATATTAGAGAAAAAAAAGGGGGGGGCGATCATTTGAGAATTTGAAAAAATGAATACACTGAAGTAGACTAACATGAGATGATGGGAGTAAAATAGAATTTGAAAAAATTACACAAAAGTGAGGAATATAGTAGAAAAAAATTAAAGAAAAATATTTTTAATAAAAGTTAAAAATAAAAATGATTTTTTTCTCTTTCTGTATTCAAGAAAAAGAAAAGAAACGAAAAAGAGAAAAAAGAAATTTAAAAAAAGAAATCGTTTGAAAATTTGAAAAAATGAATACACTGTAGTAGACTAAAATAACATGATGGAAGTAAAATAGAATTTGAAAAAATTTACATAAAAGCAATAAATATAGTAAAAAAATTAAGGTAAATATTTTTAATAACATTTGAAAGTAAAAAGTCTTTCTTTCTGCATTGAAGAAAAAGAAATGAAAAAAAAGAAAAAAAAGGAAATTGTTTGAAAATTTGGAAAAGTGAATACACCGAAGTAAACTAAAATAAAATGATGGAAGTAAAGTAGAATTTGAAAAAATTTACACAAAAGTAAAAAGTATAGTAAAAAAATTAAAGAGAAGTATTTTTAATAGAAATTGAAAATAAAAATGAAGTTTTTCTCTTCTGTATTCAAGAAAAAGAAAAGAAGTAAAAAAGAGAAAGAAAAAAAAGAAAGAAATTTGAATAGATGGACCTGCTAACAGATTGAAATAGGACTGAAATTTCTTTGTTTTCCCTTAGGAGTCAGACTATGAAGCACTTTATATTCCATAAACTAAGTAGGTGATGAGCCTTGTGTTCTTGAAGAACGAGGTTGGCCCAGTTGGGCGGAGCTCAGTGTAACGGCTCTGTTCTCCACTAGATGGCACTGCTTGCCTACTGGGGTGGAGTGCTGTGGCACTGGTAGGTATATATGCGCATGTGCGGGAGCGGTGAAAATGGCATCACCTAGGTACCCAGTCTCTAGTATCAGAACTCTATTCTCCCAGATCAGCAATTGCACACCCATCTTCTGTCTTCAGCTTTCATCCACTCCCTGCTTTTTCACTGTCTGTGACCAGGCCCCAGCCAGTACCTCTCTTCCGAGTTTTGTCTCAGATGCAGCTGTTTTCCCCGGCCCCTTACTTCTGAAGGACTGTGGCTTTGACACGTTCCACCCCTCTGCGGGAGGGTCTCACCGAGCAATGGCTGAATATTGGCTGCACCCAGGAATGCTTGCTGGACCCTGATGCTCTCGGTGCCCCAAGACTGCAGCCAGGTGCCAGCCCACCCCAGAAAAAGTTCGCGAGATAGTGTAGCAGCAACTTTTCAGGGATTATGGAAAATCACAACACACATCTGGCACCAGGCTTCATCCTTAAGTACCTGTTCCAGCACCAGCAAATGTAGCTGTTCTCTGGGGTGTTCTGGAACCAATGGCTTCAACAGTCTCTACCAAATTTCCTTCCAGCAGTGGAACCGCTTCTCCATGTGGCCCGAGAACCTCCTGCACCCCACTCTGTTCCTGGGGATTCGCTCTTCCCACCAGAGCACTGCCAGGTATCGAGCTGCGGAGTTGCAGCCTTTGTGCTCCCCTTGTTTACAGTCTTAATGGAATTTAAACCCTCTCCTTTCTCCCTTTTTAGTTTAGTCCCTGTGGCTGTTTCCAGTTTTCCACTTTCTCTCCAGCTGGTTTTGAGGAAGGGTGTTTTTCCCGTATTCTACCCCCCTGCCCCCCGTCTCCCCCCCCATTTCTGTCCTCTCTCTGCCCACAAAAGCACCTCCGTTCCCATGGCCTCTTGCTCTCCAAGTTCACCTCTCCATGCCACATAACCTGCTGAATTCTGTGGTTCAGGTTGTGCAGATTGTTGTGTTAATCCTCCAGTCAGTGTTCTAGGTGTGCAGGATGGTTTAGTGTTGGTCTGGCTGCATTTCATGGACACGAGACACACAAAAAATGTCCATGCTGTTCCGCCATCTTCATGTGTTGCTTCTTCTACCATCGTCATGCTTTCCTACCTCTATTTCTCCGTTCATATTATTCCATCCACATGCATCTACTCTGTAGGTCTCCACCTGTTAATCTTTTACTTAATCTCCAAGGCCTCATTTAGATATACCTTCCCCTTCATAAAACATTTCCCTCCAGGGCAGAATTTTCCATTTTGCTTCCTATCTTGTTCCATAGCACTTACTCTCTCTACACTTTTCCAAGTTGCTCATCACTTCACCCACACAGTTTACCTCTTTATGTATTTGTGAATTTCATTCATCCATTAATAATTAGCTAGCTAGTTAACAATCATTTATCTATACCAATAATCTACCAAAAAGTTTTAATGTAAAGTTGCATAATAGCAGTTAAAATCTTGGGCTTTGTGGTCTAACACAGCAGGATGGGATTACTATTTCTGAGTTTATAGAGCATCTAGCAAGTTGGTTAAACCATCTGAAGCTGTATTTCCTCATGCTAGAAGTGGACATAGAGTATGTCCCTCAGAGCACTATTGGGAAGATTAAATCTAATGGTAAATGTAAAGTGCTTAGGTGAGTACAAGCAATAAAGAAATGATAGCTATGACCATTACTATTGTTGAGATAAGCAGAATATTCCTAGGAACAGCCCTTTAATAATCACAGATGAATAATACAGCAGCATTTCTTGATTTAAAAAAAAAATTTTAACATTTATTTATTTTTGAGAGAGAGACAGATCATGAGTGGGAAAGGGGCAGAGAGAGGGAGACACAGAATCCGAAGCAGGATCTAGGATCTGAGCTGTCAGCACAGAGCCTGATGAGGGGCTCAAATCCACGAACCGTGAGATCATGACCTGAGCTGAAGTCGGACGCTTAACCGACTGAGCCACCCAGGCGCCCAGCATTTCTCGATTTTTAGTGTTTATTCTTATTGTATATAATCATCACCCCATGAGGTTGTTAAAAGGTAGACTGTGTAACTTTACTCCCAGATACTCTTGATGCCCTAAATTCTGGATTGGGGCAAGAATCTCCATTTTTCAGATAGCCTGAGTGACTCTACTTCACATGATCTGGGAAGTGTATTTTGAAGACCTTGAAGAAATGCCAAGGGAGAGACAAATCTCTGAGGGTGGCTACAGCAATCCACAATGTAAACAAAATTTTCTGATGTTTGTTATGTACATTAGACAGTGAGAATCCCCACAAACTGAATTGTCAGACTGTATCCTCCAGTACATGGAAAAGAAAAGGATACCAGGATTCCAGGGTCCAAAAGGCCTGAGAACCATTCCAGAAGCTCTTCTGTTATTCTTTTCACTTTATTTCATTTTTTAAAAATGCAATGATATTCACTGTGTAGCACAACAAACACCTCCATACATCACCAAGCTGCATTGATAATTAACATTTTTGCCATATTTCCTTTTTATTTATTTTGCTGAAAATTAAAGTGCAAGTTTCAGTAATCATATCAATTCTAAATATTTCTGCTTATAGAAAACATCATTCTTTTATGTAACTTAAATACAAATGTTACAGTCAAGAAATGTAACATTATTAATGCTTCACATTCATTTTTCCCAGCTGTCCCAATAATATCTTTCACAGCCTTTTTTTTTAATCCTACACAAAATCAAGATGATACATTGCACATAGTTTTTAGGTTTATTTACAAATCCCAAAGTCAGCAGAATTAAGGAAAAGAAAAGATGAAAGAAGAAATAAATGAAAAAAAAAAAAGATTGATGAAACCAGGGGCCCATTCTTTGAAAAGGAGCAAAATTGATAAACCTTTAGCCAGACTCATCAAGAAATAAAGACAGAGAACTCAAATAAAATTAGAAATGAAGAAGGACAAGTAATAAGCAACACCATAGACAAAGTATTATTATATTAAAAATTATATACCAACAAACTGGACAACGTAGAAGAAATGGATAAAGTCCTAGAGACATAATCTTCCAAAACTGAATCAAGAAGGAATAAAAAATTTGAACGGACCAATTCTAAGTAATGAAATTGGGATCAGTAATCAAAGGAACTCCTAACAAATAAAAGTTCAGGACTAGATGGGTTCACAAGTGAATTATACCAAACATTTAAAAGAAAAGTTATTACCTATTCTTAAACTATTCCAAAATATAGAGGAAGGAAAACTACCAAATTCATTCTATAAGGCCAGCATTACCTTGATATCCAAACCAGATACAGACTACAAGAAAGAAAGAAAGAAAGAAAGAAAGAAAGAAAGAAAGAAAGAAAGAAAGACCACAGGCCAATATATCTGATGAACACAGATACAAAAATCCTCAAAAAAATTTTAACAAACTAAATTCAATAATACATTAAAAAATCATTCACCGTAATCAAGTAGGATTTATTCCAGGGGTGCAAAGGTGGTTCAATATTTGCAAATCAATCAATATGATACATCACATTAGCAAGAGAAAGGATAAACACCATATGATCACCTCAATAGATGCAGAAAAAGCATTTGACAAAATACAACATCTGTTTTTGATAAAAAATAAAGTGGGTTTAGAGAGAACATACATCAACACAATAAAGGCTACATATGAAAAACTTACATCATACTAATTTCAGACTCAGTGGTGGAAAACAGAGTATTTCCAATCAGGAATGAGACAAGGATGTCCACTGTTACCAATTTTATTTAACACTACTGGAAGTCCTAACTGCAGCAACAGACAAGATATAAAAAGCACCCAAATGAGTAAGGAAGAAGTATGCAGGTGACATGGTATATATAGAAAACTCTAAAAAGACTCCACCAAAGAACCAATTAAAACTAATAAATGAATTCAGTAAGTAAGGGATGCAAAATTAATACACAGAAATATGTTGCATTTCTATACACTAATAACAAAGTAGCAGAAGGATAAGTTAAGAAAACAATTCCATTGACAATTGCACCAAAAATAATAAAATACCTAGTGATAAACTTAACCAAGGAGGTGAAAGACCTGAACTCTATAAGCTATAAAACACTGATGAAAGAAATTGAAGATGACACAAACACAAACAAATGGAAAGCTATTTCATGCTCATGGATTGGAAGAACAAACATTGTTAAAATGCCCATACTACCCACAGAGTAAAGCAATCTACAGATTCAGTGCCATCCATAGCAAAATACTAACAGCATTTTTTGCGGAACTAGAACAAATACTAAAATGTGTGGAACTACAAAAGACCCCCAATAGCCAAAGCAATCTGGAGAAAGAAGAACAAAGCTGAAGGCATCATGATCCCAGAGTTCAAGATATACTACAAAGCTGTAGTAATCAAGAGAGTATAATACTGGCACAAAAAATTGACACATAGGTCAATAGTTTTCTTTAAGTTTTTTTAATGATTATTTTTGAAAGAGAGAGGGACAGAGTGCAAGCAGGGTAGAGGCAGACACAGAATCTGAACCAGGCTCCAGGCTCTGAGCTGTCAGCATAGAGTCCCACGTGGGGCTCGAACCCACGAACTGTGAGATCATGACCTGAGCCGAAGTCGAACACAACCAACTGAGCCACCCCAGCGCCCCTCAATAGACTACTTTAATATCAAGATTCTCTTACTGTGTATGTCTTTAATTACACTGACGTTTTTTATGATTTCAAATAATTTATCTTGCAGAAATTCCTCAAATAGAATTTTTTTCTATTATTTTATCTTTAAAAAGTTAAATATAATTTTCAAGAAAATTATAAATATAAGGTGTCTTTATTATGGCATTATATCAGGAGGCATATGATATAAATTGGTCCCACTTTGATGTTGTAAATTATTATCATCATGTGAAGGTGGTGTTCACATGACTTCTTGATTGTAGAAGTGCCTTTCCCCTTTTGTAATTAATAAGTAATCTGTGGGATGATTTGTGAAGTTTGCATAAATATTCTCTTCCACAATGTTTACCCAATACTGTAGAATCTTTTGGTTACTCTTGCCTGAATCAATTATTACAACACTGGTTGCATAATGACTTTTTAAATTTTATCATCCCTTATTTCTTAGACGGCATTCTTCTGTAAAGTAGAGCTTTTTCATCTCTCCCTTGCCACCACATTTTGTTATTATCACCTGAGACTCATGGGTTTTTTTCTTTTATTAAAACACACACGCACATACACACACACACACACATACACACCCACACTTTAATATACACACTGATCATAATAATAATGCAGCTCAGTGAACTTTCACAAACTGAACACACTGGTGTAATCAACTCCCAGGTTAAGAATAAAACATTATAGCACATTCCAGCTCCCTGCAATAGTTATATGTCAAGGGTAACCATTATTCTGAAATCTAGCAGTGTTTACTAGTTTCTCCTATTTTTTGTATTTGAGATAAATAGAATTATATAATATATAGTATTTTTTTGTATCTGACTACTTGAAGCACCATATTTTTTTTTCAATTGCACCTGTATTGTTATATAGAATAATAGATAATTCATTTTCTTACTTTTTAGTATAGCCTCATGTGAATATATCACAGTTTATATATCCAATCCATTGTGAATGGACATTTGGATAGTTTGAAGACCAACATATAAGTATTCTTCTGAACATTCTAGCATACATGTCTTCTGGTGAATTTATAAATGCATGTGGGTTTTTTTGTTCTTATTTTCATTGTTCTTTTTAAATTCAATGGAATATAATCCACTGCTGTCATAATTCCATTTGATGATCAAATTTCCCAAATTTCACCTGTTGTTTCAAGTGGGCTTCTGGGTCCATTAACAAGTTCCATTAGTTTTTCTGTACTCTTTTACTATCTGACACATATGATGGCTTAGGTTTGCCTTAAATTTTCCCAGATGTAGAGCTAGAATCAGTCAGTTTTCCTGAGAGAGCTGGTCTTTTTAGTGAGTATTGCTATTTAGAAAGGAAGCTCCAAGAACTAGATGTGTTGCTTTTAGGATTCAATGTTGTTAGGCCTTTTTAGTGGTCAGTGCAAGGAAAATATATTTTAATATATCTAATGAAATTGCCCGGATATTTACAATTTCAGTCCAATGCCATATTTTCCTCTCTTTCACTCAGTCTATGTATCTATCTCCTGTCCCTCAGGGAGATCTTTGGATCACACAATTATTTTTTGTATTTGCTCAGTGCTATAGCACACCGAACACTACATTCAGGACTACCATACCTACAAACCAACCATTAATATTCAAGATTTCTTTACTTTTTTTTGTATAGGTCGAGTGTACAGTTTGAATATTTGGGTCAAATGTATTATTTTTTCTGCCTCCTCTCCAACTACAGTGTGCTTATGTTATCAATTTGATATGCATTTAATATTAATCATATGTGATCTTATTCAGTTTTATTATTTCCCTTTATCCTTGCTGATCAAATATTATACTTTGCATATATAAAATGCTAATATGATTAAAAATTCAAAAATATATTTAGCAAAGTCACATTCATTTCGCTATTCCTTCTACTCTGTCCCTGCTATGTAGACACTCACTTTGATTAAATTCTTAATTATTGTTACTGTGTTATTTTTACAAAAATATGATCACATATGTATATATTTTCTTAGTTCTCTATTATTTCATAAAACAAGAGTAGCATACAGTATATGCTCTTGAGCGTATTGCTTTTTCTAAGTAATAGTATATCCTGGAAATCACTCCATATCATTTCATAAATACTATTCTCTTTCTTTTCATAGCTGTGTACTAACACTCTTTCATTGTGATAATGCATCATAATTTATCAAAATTTCTTTACATATGAGAAAAAGGTGAAAGGATGTTCCCAATGTTTTGTTTTTATAAAGAATGTCAAATGAATAATTGTGTATATTTGGTTGTGTATGTGGTATTTTGGAAGATGACTTTTCAGTGTTGATTCCTAGAAGTAGTATGCTGAGTCAACCAGTATATACTGTGGAAAGTTAAGTTTGCTTGTTTTGGTTGTTGTTTTATTCTTATTATCAATATCCACTTTCGTGGGTGGTAACATATCATATTTATTTTTTTTATTTTTTTAATTTTCTAATGTTTATTCTTGAGAGAGAGAAAGAGAGAGAGAGCAGGGGAGGGTCAGAGAGAGAGGGAGACACAGAATCTGAAGCAGGCTCCAGGCTCTGAGCTGTCAGCACAGAGCAAAATGCAGAGCTCGAACTTACTAACCATGAGATCATGGCCTGAGCTGAAGTTGGTCGCTTAACCAACTGAGCCACCTAGGTACCCCAACATGTCATATTTCTATCAGCAGTGTAGACAGAGCCTGTTACTTCACAGACTTATACACAGAATGTGCCAAATTTTTAAAAATTTTC
The DNA here is from genome assembly GCF_018350155.1 of Leopardus geoffroyi. Taxonomy (NCBI): domain Eukaryota; kingdom Metazoa; phylum Chordata; class Mammalia; order Carnivora; family Felidae; genus Leopardus; species Leopardus geoffroyi. The sequence goes on from NC_059329.1 coordinate 81,252,589, forward strand.
ACCAATCTGATAAATGAAAAATGGTATCTGAGTGTAGTTTTAGTATACAGTTTTATTTTTAATGAATGAAAACTAAACGTTTTGTCCAATAGTAGGGCCAGCTGTATAATTCTGATACTATCCATGTCCTTTGTCTATTTTTTTCTTGACTTTTTGGTATTTATTTCCTTGATTGATTGATTGATAAGTTTTAGTTTTAGAAAGAGACAGAGCAACGGAGAGGGGCAGAAGGGGAGAGGAAGGGAGGGAGCAAGTGAGGGAGGAAGAGAGAGAGAGAGAGAGAAAGAGAGAATTCCAAGCAAGCTCCATGCTGAGCCCTCAATGCAGGACTTGATCCCAAGATCTTGGGATCATGACCTGAGCCGTAACAAGAGTCAGACTCTCAACTGACTGACCCACCTAGGCACCCCTATTTCCTTGATTTTCAGAGTCCTTTACATACTAGAGATACTGTCCGTTTTCTGTGATACATTGAAAATATTTTCTTGAAGTTTTTTTTAAATTTTTTTGATTTTCCTTGTGCTTTTATTTTCTTTATGTAGCCAAATTTACTAATAATGTCTTCTAATGTATCAGAATTTTTGACTCAGCTAAAAAAGCCTTTCCTCACACTGAGGTAAAAAGATGAGTATACTTACTTCTAGTATTATGTTTTGTTTTGTTTTGTTTACTTTTAAATCTTTGGTTTATTTGAAGTTTATTTTCTATGTATAGTATGAGGTAGTGATATAGTGCTGTCTTCTTTTTCCAGCAGTGAACCAGTTGTCCACCTATATATTTTAATTTCATTCTTCCCCAGTAATTTGAATGCCACTTTTATCAGATACTAAATCTTTATATGTACATTGTCTATTTCTAAAATTTCTTTGACTTTACTGAGCTATGTATTCATATACCAGTGCCAAAAGGGGAATACACTTATCAATCATTCAGTGACTGAGAATTGTAAACACTTTTGGTTTTGTTGGTTAGTGAAACCAAGAAACAGGCCATTGGGAGTTGAAGGGAACATCATTTGCAGAAACTGTTACATCAACTCAGTTAATGCTGGATCCTTTTTCAGTTACCATCTTTGGTGTTATCTATTTGAAGAGATGAGAGTATTATTGAAAATCCAGATGTTTTATTTAGTTTAGAACTCCAGTCACAAGATTTATGAGAAAGGATTTAAAATTTACATCTTACAAGCTCTTCTCTATCAAGTTAGGTTTTTTTTCTTCAAATGAGAAGGTTATTATATATGACTCTGATACTGGCTTTAATTTTTGTTTACTCAAATGACAACGAAATATAGAAACTGAATGAAAGATATGAAAGGTAGCAAAAGAGAAAGGCCTTCAAAAAGGCTTTTTAATAATATGTTCTTGAAATCAATTAGTGGAGCTAAACTGGATTATGTATGCCCATATTATTCACTTAGACATTATTATCTGTTGAAATGACTTTTTGAAGCTCTGAAGTTTTAATTCCTTTATCATATTCTTTATTCCATGGAATGCACCATTCTTTTGTATTGCCTTTAGATTACTGTGCTTCTATATCAGAACTATAGCTTAAGCAAAGATAGAATATTAACCATAAGTTATATTTGCCTAGGTCTTCAAAATATTCTGGAATGGAGGCTAATTACCTAGTTTTGTCACTGGGGCATATGGATACTGACGACCATATTTGAGCAGGATCCACTTAATCCAGACATTGTCTGATAACACTGTGTACCTGCAGAGTTTTGTTTACATAGGACTTTGTCAAGACAACAAAGGATTACTTATAAAAACTGAATTCAAGTTATAGAATGACAATTGAACACATTTTACTATGTAATTAACATAGGAGATAATATATATAAGACATTGACAAGGATACAGTGATATTCTGATATTAATTATTGATTGCTATGCAAAGCAATAGGTCAAAGGCCTTAGCCAACATTGGCTAAGGAATGAATTTTGTGTTCTGATTTTTATCACTTCTTGAATAGTGCAATTCTGTGCCTTTTCCTGACAGCTCATGTTGATTGTGCTAAACTAATTCATGCCTTTGTTTTTTAATGTTTATTTATTTTGAGAGAAAGAGAGAGAGAGAGAGCAGGCGAGAGGCAGAGAGAGGAAGAGAAAGAATCCCAAGCAGGCCCCACACTGTCAGCACAGAGCCCGATGCAGGGCTTGAACTCACAAATCCATGAGATCATGACCTGAGCTTAAATCAGTAGTCGGGCTCTTAACTGACTGAGCCACCCATGTGCCCCTATTTTTTTTAAGGGCTAATTAAAAAGGAAATACAAATATTTTGAGCATTGCTATATCTTTAAGTATATATTTTACATCACATTTAATATACTGAATATAAGCTGTTTCTGTTTATGAATTCATGCAAAAGTATATTAAATAATCCTTGTTCACTGTTTCTTATAAAAATAATTTCCATCTAATATAGACTAAACTGCTGCAATACAAAGCCAAAAATCTTACTAACTTAACATAGATAATGTGCCTTTTGTTTTCCCCATGCAAAGTCCTCTGTAGTTTTCTTCCCAGCATCTTTTCAGAGACCTAGATTTCTGCATCTGAGAGCTTTGTTCTCTCAACATGTGGCCTCCACGCTCACAGCGGGAGAAGGAAGACAGAACATGGAGAACAAACATCTGCTGTTTCCTCTGACTAGAAGTGGCCCGTGTCACTGTCACTTGTACTTACAGTGCACTGACCAGAACTATTCACTTGTCCCCAACCTAACTACAATCTAACTATGAGGGAAATGTTCGGAAGCACAGGCTAGCAGGTGGAGTATTTGCAGGGAAACAGTGTCTCTGTCACTTGCTTTTGGAAAAACCTTGCTCATAAACCTAGGGAAAGCTTCCTTTGCTGTTTATGTGTGTTTGAAGTTTTCTTTCTCCTTCAATTCTGAGCACTTCATCTTTTCTGCTTGGCTGAGTCTGTGTTCCACCCATTTGTGTTGGTGAATATATAGAAAAATAGCGAAAGGGTGCAATCTGTGCTTTGTCTGGAGGACAGTTTGATTGTATTCTGAGCTGAAGAGGCTCATGATGGGCATCGATCTTGATGCCATGACACTCTCTGTGTGACATGTTAAGCCACCCCTGGGTCAAAACACTTCATGGATTCCTGTTTAATCTTTTCATCATTAAACAGTTAGACTTCCAAGGGATACTATTTTCCAGTGTTTGTACCACGTCAGGCTTACATGTGCTGTCAGTGAGCTAACTTTATGCAAAACTTTCTGTTGGATTTATCACTGCCATCCTTCATTATTGAAACAGTTTACCACCTCAACGATAGGGCTGAGGCACAGAATTCATAATCAGGAGAACTAAATTATCTTTTTAGTTCTGCCACTAGCTAGTTGTTTTCCTTTCTGGGCATTTCACTTAACTTCTCCAGGCATTAGTCTCTTAATCTGTTAAATGAAGGTGCCTTTATAGGAATCCCTTTCCAAATTTTAAACACACAACACACCCACATGCGTACATGCACACACAGACACACCCTGGTTTGTTTTTGTTTTTGTTTTTTTTTCAAATTAAATATGTCCTAGAATCCCTAAATATAAACAAAAGAATTAAAATTCTCTAAATGAAAAGGAGGTACAGGAAGGGAACAGGAGGTCTACCTTTGTACTCTGGGTCAAAATCTGAGGCACAACTATCCAATTCCGGATCTTCAATTTAGATCTTCTAGATATACTGAATTCTAGAGCAGTCTTTGAAATCTACTAAATCAGATGTTTTCGGGAATTTTTTAGCTCCCAAGTTCTATGGGTTTATAATTCAAAAGGAAGAATGAAGTTAGTTCTGTTTGTTTGTGTTTTTTTCTCTATAGATCAAAGTTAATAAATCATTGAAAATACGAAGCAAACATGAATTGAGTTTCCCATCAATGCCCCAGTGTTTCCCGGCATTTATCTAACATTCAAAATAAAAGGCAGCAAAGAGTGATATTTTAAGTCAGTGACTACTGCCATGTATATTCAATGCATAAAATGTTTACAAGTATTACATGGTTTATATTTTTTTTCCCCTAGAGAAAAGGATGTGTCCTAAACTTTTATATCAAAGATTTAAATACACAAGTAGAGGTATTTTCTTATGCAAAACTATAAGGTGTTTTGCTTTTATAAAACTAAATTTCACTTTAGTCTTACTTGAGGAAAAACTCAGAAAATCACAGTATTTAATACACATTTTAAAAATGGTATTTTTTTTTAGTGACTGAGTCAGTCTGATTCTGAATTATAAAATACACTAAAGCATCATGAGAAAAGCTATTCTGGAAATACTGACATTCTAGCAAAGCCATGGATTACTGAATCCTCATAGAAAATATCTCTTACTCTAGATAGTTTTCCCCCTCATTTCTGAACTAAAAGTTCAGAGTCTGTTGTTAACTAAGGCCAATGAGGAACCTGAAGACAAACATGGAATTGTGTTTTTTGTTTTTCTATTTAGATTATTTGAGCAGTTTTTAAACTCTTCCATGGAATACTGATTCCATCACCCCCTTTAGAAAAGTGAGTCAATGCAGTAAATGACATGGCCCACCTGGTGTTACTCACACAGACATTTGAACACTTCCCACACATAAACCCCTAATTATATGTGTCAGACAGATACACATATGCATTTATACACATTCCATGCCTGTTATTCTTTCTTCACCACTCACCCAGTGAACCACATTTCGTTCAAGATAAAATTTCTTTTGATATTTTCATGCTATTTCTGAGGTCTGAACAAAATTCACATCTAAGGTAGGATGTTAGGATGCTAGTGCCCTGGTAAATGATTTAAATAATCCACCTTAAAGGCTCATGTCACTGACCTTAAAAGAAACACTTGGGGGGCGCCTGGGTGGCGCAGTCGGTTGAGCGTCCGACTTCAGCCAGGTCATGATCTCGCTGTCCGTGAGTTCGAGCCCCGCGTCGGGCTCTGGGCTGATGGCTCAGAGCCTGGAGCCTGCTTCCGATTCTGTATCTCCCTCTCTCTCTGACCCTCCCCCGTTCATGCTCTGTCTCTCTCTGTCTCAAAAATAAATAAAAACGTTAAAAAAAAAAAAAAAAGAAACACTTGGGTAATATGGTAATGAGAGTATCCCTTGTTAAAGTTTAGTTAAAATTTCAGATTCCATGTAGGCCAATGAGACTTGGATGGCAGCCATCCTGTCTGCCATATATATATATATATATGGTATAATTTTGTATATATATACATATATATATGTATATATATACACATATATATACATTGTATATATATATATATATATACACACATATATACATATATATACACATATATATGTGTATATATATATGTAACATATAAAAAATAAAGGGAAACGGAGGAAACTTATTGGACACATTTTTGACAATTTGCAATGGGAGAATGCTTTACTTTGAAATAACCTTAAAAAAGCGACTAGTAAGATTTTTCTTTGAAGATGAAGAAACTGAAATTAAGAGGTAATGAGAGTCTTATCCAAGTCTGAACATCCAATCAATGGTAAAAATGGGATATGAGGCCAGACCATCCAATTGCTAGTCCACTTTGCTATCCCACTATGTGTTTGCCATCTTTGAAAGCAAATCTTATGGTTAGAGATGAGTCCATATCATTCCTTAATGCCACTAGGGAATGGCATGGACTCATCTTACCTGGGTGTCATGGACAAAGCCTCTGACACAAACCACTCATTTCTTTTTTCTATCTGTTCTATTGGACACTGAGTAGATCATATAGGGACCAGGTTGGTAGTTTGAGAAAAATACCAGAAAATATGTTCAACGTTAACATACAATGCTAACCAAGACATCTGCATACTGTAAGTTCATTCTAGAAGGAATTACCAACACCAAGACTGTGCTTTATATTGTGGATTCAGCCATTTGGAAATAAATTTAACATGCTAGGCTTTCAACTTTTGCAAGGCTGGAGTGTTTTCTTTCAAGGCTATTAATTTATGAGCCCTTACCAAGTTTTATCTTTCACTAAAAGCAAAGGTTGTAGTTGCCCCAATTCAGTCTGTTTCTTTGTATCAGAGAGCCTAAATAGTTAAGATCTATTATATTGCTGCACCTCCTGTCTAACTAGAATGACTTTGAATGGAGAAAAGATAAAGGAACATACAAAAGGATCAAAGCAAGACTGTAAATAAACTATCTGGACCAGATAACCTATCTTTAAAATAAACTGTCTTTAAATTTATAACAAATGAAATTACAATCTCTAAGTTCTACAAATTATCACCAATGTTGCCATTATTTTAGGAAGTTATTATTTAGCACATGTGAAGAAAATATGCATATTCTGAACATTCATTTATTTCTGAGGCTTGGAGTTAGTTTTATTGGCGGCTGACAATACTCAAAATTCTGTTTACTATTATGTATTATGTTATGCTATTTTGAAACTCTCTAACCTTTAAATAACAAATTGAGGCTAGACTTTTTAAAAATACTTATTTTGAGAGAAAGTGTGCAAGTGCATGTGAGTGGGGAAGAGGCAAAGACAGCAGGAGACAGGATCCAAAGTAGGCTCTGTGCTGACCAAGAGTCTGATGCAGGTCTCAAACTCACAAACTGAACCTTGAGATCATGACCTGAACTGAAGTCAGACACTTAGCCAACTGAGTCACCCAGGCACCCATGGATTTGTTTTTTGAATGATTTTTTATAAGGAACACATATCAAGCAAAGATTTAATATTAAGAAGATTTAATAAAAAAATCATCATTATAAATAACAAGGTTTCTATATCCAATTGAATGCTGTGGGGTAACAGATTACATAAAGCTCAGCACATTGTTACTAAATATTTTGTTGGAAGGTGTTGTTATGGTCTAGGCATTCCTGCACAGCACTCTCAAAGTGTTTTTATCTCATTTCGTTCTCAACACAACCATTTGAGATCAGCTTCAATATTCCAATTTTATAGATGAAGCAACAAGGTCCTCAAGGTGAAAGAAGTTACCCAAATTGAGTGATAGATTCAGAATTCAAATTCAAGCCCACAGGAAAGCCCTGCTGTGGTCAGTCCTTTGAGTTTTTTCCTTGTCATCATGTGTTTAGTCATGTTGATTATTACCCTCCATGAGGAAATGATCCGACAGCTGGGTTAGTTTTTCATTTCTTCCAAATATCTTACAGAGGCTAATTAGGAAAGCTGCTGAAGTGTTTGTGGGAGAATTAGAGTAAGTACTTTTTAACCTTATCCTCAGGCAACAAAGGCATCTTGTTCTTCTAATTTTATTTTGTATCCCTCTGTCTGACATTTTCACGTGGTTAACACTATTACAGAGACAGTGGGTGTTATGTGGAGGATGGCCTATGCGTTTAGATAGACTTAAATTCCCATGCCACTATTTTTACTAGTGGAATATTTGATAAGCTACTCCAACAACTCAGGTGTGTTTTTTGTTGTTTTTTTTTTTTTTGGATCATTGCTAGGATTTTAAATTTGCACCGTTGATAGAATTTTGTGGGTACATGTTAATACGGCCCATTTATTGCTTTAGGTTAGATCTGTTAGTTATTTACCTTACTTTAGGTTTTTCATAAATTTTCAGACTATCGTCTTTATTTTGATTCTTATTAACAAGAATTGGACCACACAGTTGAGAGGAGGTCAAAGATATAAAAGATAAGAGAGGATTTTGGTGTCTTATGTACATCAAACATTAGCAAACTATATGGAAACTGTAAGAGATGTCTCCTGCTAAAATCAGTGTTCAATCCTGATGTTTGACACTTTTACCCTACCCTTCAGGAAACTAATCTGCTTATATATCTCTATGAGATTTTAAAAAATTCAGTTGCATTTTCAGGTGCCATCTGAATTTTATAAATAGGATGATAAATTATGTTACAAATGGTTTGATCTCTCTAATTCCATGGATTATACCAGCTATGTTTAGCTGATGGAGTAACACTTCCCAGTGGTATTACTAGGAGGTGGGTTAAGAAGAGGGGTCTCCTAACTGTCACAAACTGAGAAGCTTTTTTTACCTAGCTTTGCCCATGAACCAGAATCTTTAGGAGTCTCAAAGCCAGTTCCATTCATGGTGGTAAACCTCAAAATGTCACCAGGGAACCTGTGAGTTGAAGTTATGCTAGTAGTGAAGACTACCACGCTGATGGATGGATGCGTCAGAAGTAGGATTTACAGGGCTTTGGGATCCAAGCTCAAATGGTTTTAGATTTTTTTTAAAGGGGTACAGATTGGGGATGGGAGGATTGATATCGGCTGAGGATTGGAGGTCACAGCAAAGAAAGGGCCATGAAATAAGTTGTGATCAATGAACTGTTGTTGGTAATCAAACTGTTTGCCCAAGTGAGCAGACTGGTCATTCAGATAAATTGTTAAGAAGGAAATTCTTAGAAACCAACAGTGAAGTTATTCATTAGTTTGCAGATTTATCTTACCGAAGCTAGGGTTTCCTGGAACAAACAACTAAGTCATGATGACATAGGTGCTCTACAGTTGTTTCTGGGTTATAACAAAAATGCTCTCAATTCTCAGCAAAGTCACACCAGATGTCAGGGGAGAGCCCAGCATTCTCAGAACCTATTCAATACCTCAGAGACTTGACTAGAGAAGACCAGTCAAGAGACAATAGACCTCAGTAACCTTATACTAGGCTTCTGGAATGATCTTTATGTGAGTGGATGACAAATTATAAGAGAATTAGAAAAGTACCTATGGGGAGAGAGGTGTTTGAGAGGCTGGAGACCATGAGGAAGCAGGGTAAACATAGGAAGAATTCATTACACATGGAGACAAATGAATGGGCACTATTTTCTGCACTCTGCTAATAGAGTAGGGAAAAAAGGCTAACTTCTTTGAATCCAGGTTACTAAATGTTTTTTTAGCAAATGTTTTAGTGCTTCAAAATCATACTATATGAAACCGTATTATGTATTGAAACTTAGTCTCAAAGAGCTCTGGATGGATTTTGGATAAACCTGGAATTCCCACTCTTAGTTGTTGAATGGATCAATAAAACACCATGATATACAAGAGATCCATCCAAGTGCCTGGTATATTGCCTTTCTTTAGTTTTTAGAGTTCTTCTACAAGTATAAAGATTATAAAGTATAAAAATTAAAATTATATAAATTGTTATAAAGATTACATCTTTGCTTACCTTTATGATCTTATTTGACTTCTAGACATATCATGAAATGGTGGATAAAAACTTGAAATGTTTGCTCATTTATTAAGACAAATGTTGATTTCACCATGTACTAAGTGTACAAGTTTGATTGGGTTATTTTACTCTATCAAGCCTTCTCATTACATAAGCAATATACTTATTACTTCTGTGAGTCTCTTATTCTGTAAAATGAAGATGATAAATGTTATTGAATGAGTCACAGGAGATAATGTATGTTAAAACAACTAACACCACCGTTCCTGTTACAAACTAGGCACTCGGGTTTTTGTTCCTTGTTTTTTTCTCATCTACCACAGTTTTTCAGGGTACAGCTAAAACAGGTGTGAGTTATCTGTTTTTATCTCATGCTAACTAAATAGTTCATTTGGAGGTGCCTGGGTGGCTCAGTTGGTTAAGCATCTGACTCCTGATTTTGGCTCAGATCATGATCTGGCGGTTCGTGGGTTAGAGCCCCAAGTCGGGCTGACAGTATGGGGCCTGCTTGCAAATCTGTCTCCCTCTCTCTCTTTCTGCCCCTTCCTTGCTCATGCTCTCTCTCTCTCTCTTTCTCTCTCTCTATCTAATGAAGATTAGATAGTATTTATGTGAAAGTGGTTTGTAAACTGCACAATATTTCCATTCTGGTACTCTTCCATTAATGACTAAATATTATTGAGGACTTCTAGCTATCACTCTCTCCATTCACCTCCCTTTCTGACTCTGTTGTTATCCCTCAAGGTCCATATAAAATTCTTAAGCTTTGAACAGATTTAATTATCACAGAACCAAGTCCTGTGGACAGAGGAATACCACATATTGACCTTAGACCTGGGTTACTTGGATTTTATTGTGGCAAGACTAGACAATCAAGATCCAATTTTTGTTCAATCAAGATTTCATTTTAAGGTGAGTGCAACCAAAGCTTCATTTAAGTCTCACTGTGGAGGATCAAAGAGACAGATGTTGTCAAGAGAACCATGATGTCCATAGTTGGTATTCGCTGAAAAATGTCTCTGTTTATATTTAACTTATTGACACCATTTCTCATTCTATAAAGAACTTGAGCCATCTTACAAGGGGGATTTTGAAGTTTTTGTTGATCTTTCTTTCCTTGGGCACTGATTCCAAATGTATGTTGGTTATAGGTTAAGATGTATAGGCTTAATTTCAATCCAATGTTTAATCTTGAATCTTAATGCTACTGTTAAGATTCAGAATTGATAGTAATGGAGATCAGAAATGAGTATGATTATGGAGTAGGAGTAAAGCCATTCCAAAGTGATCTATTAAAAAATAAACTGACATACAGAGAATCCAACAGAGAATAAACAGTATGAAAAGATGGGTTAAAGAGAAAAGAAGCAGTTATGACTAAGCAAATAACTCAACTATAAGGGCTGTAAAACCTACAGAGCAGCTATAATCCAGCTTCAAGTTTGGCTCTGAGTTTCCTGGAGGAAATCTAAAAGACTATTAAATCAGTTATTTCAATTTCATTTTCAGAAAGTTAACATTTTTTATTTCTAAGTATCCTTACACATAGCTGCACAGTGATGAACACAAGGTAGATATTTCACAAACATGTGCTGAATGGTTGACTGATGTAACTGCTTAGCAAATGAATAGTGAGTATACATATATTACATTTTTTAGAACAAGAATGTTAAGTGAAACATCTTTTTGAAAGTTGACTGTCCTGATACACATACAAGGCAATCAAAGACTATTACACTATTTTAGTTGGATCATCCCTAATCCAATCAGTAAATTAAAAAGGTTGGACTTTGGAGGAAACAGTGGATTTTTACAGGTATTTTTGGTCCCTCCAAAGTCCAACCTTTTTAATTTACTGATTGGATTAGGGATGATCCAAATAAAATAGTTAATACTAGAGAAAAAGTTGGATAAACTGTTCACATATCTTTTTTTTCATGTTTTCTGTGAAAAATAAATCCAAGAAATATCAACAAATACCAGCCCTGTAAGGACAGAGACAGATGTAATGTGTATTTTCAATAAAAGAGTACCCATTTCTGTGAAGATTTAAGACTGTGTCAGTATCACAATATATTCGAATAGAATTTCCTTACTAATGTTACATTTTACAGAGTAAAAATAGATTTATTCTAGCTTTTACAAAAGTATGTAATGCATTAACTAAGCTTTTATGAGTTTTGTTTTGTTTGTTTTACTTTTTAACTAATGTCTCAATAGTGTAATAGTTTCCTCCATCAAGATGTGCCTAGTTTCTGTACCTTACAATTCTAAAATCAATCATATGCTGAAAGATTTTCTGCTCACGATAAGAAACATATTGAGAGAGACTCCAAAATATTGTGCCTCAGTTTCAAAATCACCATTGTATTGCTTTGACTAACATCCCGTTTTCCTTGCCTGTCCTTGTTCCCCTGATTTATGTAGATTTCCTTCTGATTGTTTATACCTCCCATCTTGCACTACCCACCAGTAGTAGCAGCTTCCTTTGTTTATTTGACTTATGGCTCACCATGCTGACCACGTGACTAAGCATCTCACTTTATTCCACAACTGATAGCTGCCAGGGTACCATCAAAACAAAATGGCCATTTAGAGCATCTGAAGCTTTACTTCCTCAGAAACTCAATAGAAACATTGATGTGTCAAAAGAAGAGTGGATTTCTTTCTGGAAAAATTAAGAATAATGGTTTAGCTCCATACAAGGAGAACATTTAATCAAATAGGTTTTACATATAGCTGTATTCAGAAATGTTTAGATTAGGAGTCAACAGTGTTTATAGATTTTGGAATAATGTATGCTTTATGAACTTTCATAATGCTGACCATGAGCACAGGCTGTACTGGGATGGTCACTGTGAGGTATTTGAGATTATGTAGTTTTAAATCAAATGTTCAAATCTAAGGGCCAGCATTATTTTATTGCCCATCAGGGCAGGTGCTCCAAATCTAGAGTGCTCTAGATAAGAAGGACAAGTGTTCATGGCTTATGCTTGCCTGAAGCAAAACTACAAGAATGGTTTTCTTTATTAACTCCAAACTTCTTACAGTTGTGTGAAAATACTACATTTTCCCCCACTTGTATTTATGCATGTACTCTTCTGTCTGATTGAAGCACTTCCCTGCACTCTCAACATCCTTCTTCAGCCAGCTAAATTTCATTAAGAAAAATCAAGTGACACATTTGACTTCTATTCTGTCTAGTGTGCTATTCCTCTGAGGCCCAATAATCCATGTGCTTATCTTTATCAGCCTTTAGGAATATGTATTAAAATTGATGGTGTATATTCAGCTTCTATTAGGCTGAGCACTATGAGGCTGACAGGGGTTGGTATTTTATTATATTTTCTTTTCTTGAGTGACACAGTACTTGAAATCTAATAGGCACTCATTGATTGCTTACTGCATACATAAGCAATGGAATGAATGAGGTCTGTGGACTGTCTTATTTCCATCTGCAGTGTGATTTTCTTCCATCTTGTTGCCCATGTTCCTCATTCAACACAAAACTTTCTCTCAGCCAGCCCTTCCTAACCTCCTGCTCCCTCCATTGTTCCCTCTTTAACTCCTGCCCCCACATTTACTCTCCAATATCCAAAATGTAAATCTGTACACATAAAAATTATTTGAATTTTCACTTTTTAAGATGCTGTTAAAATTTGTAATTGTGTTCAAATTCATCTCCCTCATTCTGCTCTGAGACATATTAAACAAGATCTCTTGCCCTCAGGCTTCTGCAGACACTGGCTGCACACTAGAGAGCAGAAGGGAAGAAACCAGGGAATATATCCCATCTTTCTCTGTACGGGCTGCATCCTTTTCTTATTTTTAATACTTAGAATAGTTTTTGTTCTCCTGCTTGGATCTTGACTAATGAATTGGCGGAAAGTGGCCAAATTTTCTTGGTATGTATATATGTGTGTGTGTGTTTGTGTGTATATATACATATATATGTACATATACATATATACATATACATATACATATGTATACATATATGTACATATACATATATGTACATATATGTACATATGTGCATATACATATATATGTACATATATATATATACTCAAACACACACACATACACACACACACATATATATATAATTCTATATACATATATATACAATTTTTTAATTACAATGAAAAGTTCATGTTTTCTGAATGACCATAGAGACTCTGCATATTTAATTCACATCATAGTGATTTCATTGATGTGATTTTAGGCCTTTCTTTTTTCTACTGGAAGCTCTATAGAAAACTGAAATAATAGCAAATGCAAATGAATATAACAAATCGCCCCATGATTATCATTTGATACTTACAACGACTAATATTACTTCTTACCTGGTCAAAGGCCTAAATTCAGCCAGGACAAAGTATTACTTCATGATTCCAGAATCTCAGGTTTATTTTGCTGAAAGTAAACCAATCATATTTAGTTCTATATAAAATTAACCACTTTCATTAAAAAGACTGAAATTAAATATTCTTGATGCTTTCTGTGAAATATTGGACAATATATACTTTTTCAATTACATGTTGGGGGGGGTAATATGGGCTGAAGTAATAAAAATATATTTCCTGGAAGATTCCACCAGTTACTCAAAGAAAAAATATATAGTCCAGTAGGTCTTGTAATATTTCCAAGAAATTCAACGAGAATATTTGGCTCTGTCTTAACCAGGAGCCCAATTTACCCAGTAATCTTAATTAAATGAATCAAATGATTATGAAGTTTATCGAGTGTCCTCGCATGGAAAAGGTAGCAATAATACTTTCAAACCAAGAGCCTAGGTAAAGAGTTGGCACCAAAGGTGATACCAAGACTCAGAAGAAATGAATTAATTGGACCAACTGCTCTAATTCTGTTGATATAGTGCAAAATGAAAGGACCTTTGATACTTTTTGTGTGAGAATCGTTAACTTTACACCAGTAGAGGAGGGACACTTGTACTATTGTCCATTGTATTAGTATACTAGAGCTACCATAACAGAGCACCACAAACTGTCTGGCTTTAAACAACAGAAATTTATGGGGCACCTGGGTGGCTCAGTCGGTTAAGTGGCCGACTTCGGCTCAGGTCGTGATTCGCGGTCCGTGAGTTTGAGCCCTGCCTCGGGCTCTGTGCTGACAGCTCAGAGCCTGGAGCCCGTTTCGGATGCTGTGTCTCCCTCTCTCTCTGACCCTCCCCCGTTCATGCTCTGTCTCTCTCTGTCTCAAAAATAAACATTAAACAACAGAAATTTGTTTTCTTACAATTCTGGTGGCTACAAATCCGAGGTTTATGTGTCAGCAGGGTTGGTTTATTTTTTTTTTTTAAGTTTTTTATGTTTATTTATTTATGAGACAGAGAGAGACAGAGCATGAGCAGGGGAGGGGCAGAGAGAGACAGAATCAGAAGCAGGCTCCAGGCTCTGAGCTGTCAGCACAGAGCCTGTCGCGGGGCTGGAACTCACAAACCGTGAGATCATGACCTGAGCCGAAGTTGGTCGCTCAACCGACTGAGCCACCCAGGCACCCCAGGGTTGGTTTCTTTTGAGTGTTTTTCTCAATGGGTTGTAGCTGGACACAGTCCTCCCTCTGAGTCTGTGTCCTAATTTTCTCTCCCCGTAAGGACAATAGGTTGGATTAGAGCCCACACTAATTACTTCATTTTAATACAATAACATCTTTAAAAACCCTATTTCCATTCTGAAGTATTGGAGGTAAGGACTTCAACATATGAATTTTGGGAGACACCTATTTTAGCCTATAAAACATATAGTAATTGAATTTTGTTTTTGGAGATAAAAAATATATTGGACTTGGTGGTTTTGGTACTATGATGAAATAAAGAGAGAAGGAACTGGAGACAATCTCTTAAAAAACAGAAAATAAAAAAAAAAAAAGAAAAAGAAAAAGAATTGCTTCTCGCTATGCCACACTCAAACACATACCAGTGTGACATTCTTTTCTACATATGTATACATTTTCTGTCATTGGTAATCATTTCTCCATTTCTTACATGACTATTTCCTAGACATCCTTCTAGAATTAACTTTAGCACCATTCTCTGTAGGAAATCTTGCTCTCTCCCACTTTTATTGATTGAATTCAATGGTCTTTCCAAGCAGTTAATAGTTAATTCAAACAACAAGTAGTTAACTCAAACAACAGATGTAAATATTTCAAAGAACAGAGAATTAAGCGGTAAGTATTAGTAAAAGACTTTCTGTATGAAGTACAAGTTTAGCGTGGATCAGAACCACTTTCCCATTTATGTACCAAAATTTGCAATAGTTCAAACTAAATTTACCTGGGATTTTCCCAAGACTCTACAAAGCCACCAAGAGAGTATGCATGAATAATTGAGATAACACTCTAGAATCCTAAATTCATAATGTTACCTAGAATATGCCAGAAATTCATCACTAGTAATTTGTCTTACATAGCAAGTATTTCATTCTATACAAAATTCATATTCAGAGATACTTATATTTTCACATGAATATTAAAGGCAGCAGATTTAAAAATATTATTTTTCCATGCTCTCAGTTTCCTTTATTTCATTCATCCTTGGTTCAGCAAGTAAATTTGCAGAAATTTCTTTGCTCATGTTTTTGTAAATGACTTTAAAAACATCACCATCAGCTAAGAGAGTATAAAACATTTACTGGGTACAATTGCAATCATTTCCATAATGTTTCCCTCTTTATTTGAAAGTAAAGACCAGGAATCTCTTTTCAAATTCAGCAGTGCATAGGTTTGCTGAATTGTGCAGATAGACACCAGTTAACTTTGCCAAATATCTTGCCCTTTTCGTGGTCTACAAAATAATCTTACTGCTCCTCTTCACACACTTTTCCTTCTTCTGGGTCCACTGGGCAAAAATTCTGAGATAAAAAAGCTTCTGCTTACTCTAATGCACTCTACACAATACAGCAACTTCCTTTCGACTCTATTGGTTCTTTCTGTCTGTTTTCTTAGCATATACACCTTGTATGTTTTATGAAGATGAAAAATTAGTAAAGAAACTGTTTTGGAACTTTAAAAGAAATACATGAATAACTACCAGCAAAATTAAACAACACAATACTAACAGCATAAAGAGGTATCACTGTGGAGAAAGAACAGACCTAGATTCTACGGTAAATATACTGGTCTGGAAAGGAATATGAGAAAATCAACATTTATGGAATATTTACTAATGTGCCACATGTTGCTACAAAAATATAAATAAATAAGGAGTCTATAATTTTATGGATTTGGTTCAAGATCATAGGCAATGGGAAAACCATAGAGCTAAGATTGAAACCAGATATATCTGATCTCAAGCAAAACCCAATTTTGTTTTGTTTTGTTTTGTTTTTCTTTCAGTTTCTGTTCTACTAGTTTTGAGAGTATAAATATTAAGATTCTGGTTGTTTCAAGTCTGTAAAGTGGAGGTGACATTATCTACCCATGTAATTGTGTTTCAAAACCTGCAAGAATGGTGCCAAGCATATAACCCAAATAATCATTCGTGCATTTGTTCCCTCAGAAACCACTGGCTTAGCAGGTTCTTCTTAAGCAAAGGCAGAAAAGCCGCAAATAAGGATTCCAAAGGGCCACTTTCACATGTCAAATTGTTTCTACTGAAGTGTTAAACCAAAGGGGTCAGCCTTGACATATTTATATCATCCTGGTATATTGGCTTTTAAAAATATCATCTAAATTAAAAAGAGGTTGCTAGAACTAATAATCTGAGGGTCACGTTTGCTGTCTCCGTTGACTGCCAAAGAAGTGATGAATCTCCTAGTTCCAGATCAGTGCAACCACTAACACTGAGTTATATTAAGTTGAGCATATTCCTTTCCTAAATGATTTCATTGACAGCATGGTTCTTTCTGTAGTCCTAGTCATCACGGTAGAATGGACCTGGACGGGAGTAAGAGTAAGTCACTCCAAGAATGTGATGTGGACACAACTGAAATGATGATGATGACCTGGTCAAAACATCTCAATATAACTAAATATGCATAAATATGATATTTCCCACAGAGTCTTGGGAAAGCTTCCCTAATTCATGAACATTCAGTAAGTAGTTTGGACACTACTCATAAACCTATGTGTAATCTTACAGGTCCAACCATAGGCAATTTCCAAAGGGAAACTGCCATTTATGCACAGGAATTTAGTGCACAGCCAATGCACTGCAGTTGGTGAAGAGAGAGTCTGTCAAGGACTTAGCTTTGATTTACGCTTTCCCCCATGTGGTCCCCATCCCCCAAGGTAGCCATGATCTTTTATGTAATCTGCATCCCTAGAATGGGCACCTCCATTGGAGGCCTCTTTCTTGGGGACTTTTGGCAGAGATCTTTCTCAGGCACTTTTGCCACAGGAGTGCACTTTTGCACTTTTGGAGAGCTGGACAGGGGGATTGGGGGCACGTTTTATCCACCGTGGCTCAGTACTCAGTAGTTGTCCACTCCCCACCCTTTCTCCTCTTCTCTGTCTCTGGTGGCTCTCTCCATAGTGCAAACCCCACAGCACTATTCCATGGGGGAAAAGAGAGAACAGCGGGAAGCCAGTGCTTTCTCCAGTTTAGCTTATACTAGTTTTCTTATACTGTTGCAGTAAGTGATTGAAGCCTTGACTGTTACTTTCCTTTTGGCTTGTTGTCTTAAATGGCTACTTGAAACACTGTTAGCTCAGCTCTCTCCAGCTCATCTCTGGGACCTAACAGTCATTGTTCATTTCCATACTGCATGGAAGCCTGAGGTGTTGTCCAGAGCAGTAGCAGAATCTGGAGTCAGACAATTGGATTCAAATTTGTACTCTGCCACTTTTTAGTGTTTGACAGTTATTATAGGCTGAAAGGTGTCCCCCCAAATTCATATGTTGAAGTCCTAACACCCCGTACTTTAGAATGTGACCATATTAGGAGATGAAGTTTGGTTTTTTTGTTTTTTGTTTTTGGGTTTTTTTGGTTTTGTTTTGTTTTTTTATTATTGAGAGACACAGAGAGAGAGAGAGACACAGCATGAGCATGGGAGGAGCAGAGACAGGAGGAGACACACAATCTGAAGCAGGCTCCAGGCTCTGAGCTGGACACAGAGCCTAACATGGGGCTCGAACTCACAAACTGCGAGATCATGACCTGAGCCAAAGTTGGCCGCTTAACCAACTGAGCCACCCAGGCAACCCTTAGGAAATGAAGTTTTTAAAGAGGTACTTAAGTTAAAATAAAGTCATTAGAGTGGACCCTAATCCAATATGAATACTGTCCTAGTAAGAAGAGATTAGGACACACACACACACACACACACACACAGAAGAGCATGTAAAAACACAGAGAGAAGATGGCCATCTACGAGCCAAGGAGACAAATGCTCAGAAGAAGTCAACCCTGTCAACATCTCATCTTGAATTTGTAGCCTCTAGAACTGTGAGAAACTAAATTTCTGTGGTTTAAACAGAAATTTACATTGTTATGGTTGCCCCAGAAAATTAATATAGCAGTGATCATGCTACTTTTCTTGGCCACAATTTTCTCATGTAGATTATCTTATGAATAAATTAGTAATTGATTCACACCACCATTAAAAAAATAAGACAATCCAAGCAAAGACTATTGTAAATACTCAAGAAATATCAGCTTTTGAGTTATCGGGAAGATGGCGGCGTAGGAAGATGCTGGGCTCACCTTGTCCTGCTGATCACTAAGATTCCACCCATATCTGCCTAAATAACCCAGAAAACCACCAGAAGACTTGCAGAATGGACTCTCCAGAACCAAGCATAGACAGGAGGCCCACGGAAGAGGGTAGGAAGGGCGGAGAGGCAGTGCACACTACATGGACTGGCAGGAGGGAGCCGGGGCAGTGGAGGGGCAGCCCACCCGTCAAGGCAGAGCCCCCAAGTCTGACATGCAAAAGCGGAGGTGCTGGACGGAGTGAGTTCTGACAGCCAGTGGGACTTAACATCTGGAATGTTATAAGTCAGCAGCTCTGCTCGGAGAGTGGGAGGGCAAGAGGACACTGGGAGGGAGAGTTGTTGAGCCCCGGAAGACAGAGCTCAGCTCGGCAGAGAACAAAGGTGCTGGCCAGCGACATCTCCCTCGCCCATCCCCCAGCCAAAATCCCAAAGGGAACCAGTTTCTGTCACTGGACTTGCTTGCACCACACAAACACCCAATGCTGTGCTTCTGTGGATCTGTCCCTCCGATGGGTCTGCCTGCCTGCCTCCCTCCCGGTGCTGCAAGGCCCCTCCCGCAGGGGACCATGACAGCAAAGTGACTTAAGCCTGCCCCTCCCTCCCCTGTGCACCTTGTGGATCCACCCCAGCTAATACGCCAGATCCTATCAAAGCAGCACCACAAGTCTGGCAGTGTGCAAGTAGCCCAGACAGGGGCCACACCACTCCACGGTGAGTCCTGCCCCTGGGAGAGGGGAAGATAAGGTACAACCAGTCTCACTGTGGCCCCAGCGGTGGGCTGGGGGCAGACATCAGGTCTGACTGCAGCCCCGCCCACCAACCCAAGTTATTCAAGACAGCACAGGGGAAGCGCCCTGCAGTTCCACACCACTCCAGGGACTATCCAAAATGACAAAACTGAAGAATTCCTGTCAAAAGAAACTCCAGGAAATAGCAACAGCTAACGAACTGATCAAAAACGATGTAAACAATATAACACAACGTGAATTTAGAATAATAGTCATAAAATTAATCATTAGGCTTGAAAACAGTATAGAGGACAGCAGAGAATCTATTACTACAGAGATCAAGGGACTAAGGAACAGCCAGGAGGAGCTAAAAAATGCTATTAATGAGCTGCAAAATAAAATAGAGGCGATGACAGCTCGGATTGAAGAGGCAGAGGAGAGAATAGGTGAACTAGAGATTAAAATTATGGAAAAAGAAGAAGCTGAGAAAAAGAGAGATAAAAAAATCCAGGAGTATGGGGGGGGGGGGATTACAGAACTAAGTGATGCACTAAAGAGAAATGATCTATGCATAATTGGTATTCCAGAGGAGGAAGAGAGAGGGAAAAGTGCTGAAGGTGTACTTGAAGAAATAATAGCTGAGAACTTCCCTGATCTGGGGAAGGAAAAAGGCATCCAAGGCATCCAAGAGGCACAGAGAACTCCCTTCAGGCATAACTTGAATCGATCTTCTGCACAACATATCATAGTGAAACTGGCAAAATACAAGGATAAAGAGAAAATTCTGAAAGTAGTGAGGGATAAACGTGCTCTAACATATAAAGGGAGACCGATAAGACTCGTGACAGATCTCTCTACTGAAACTTGGCAGGTCAGAAATGAATGGCAGGAAATCTTCAATGTGATGAACAGAAAAAATATGCAGCCGAGAATCCTTTACCTAGCAAGTCTGTCATTTAGAATAGAAGGAGAGATAAAGGTCTTCCCAAACAAACAAAAACTGAAGGAATTCATCACCACTAAACCAGCCCTACAAGAGATCCTAAGGGGATCCTTTGAGACAAAATACCAGAGACATTGCTACAAGCATAAAACCTACAGACATCACAATGACTCTACCCGTATCTTTCTATAATAACACTGAATGTAAATGGACTAAATGCACCAACCAAAAGACATAAGGTATCAGAATGGATAAAAAAACAAGACCCATCTATTTGCTGTCTACAAGAGACTCATTTTAGACCTCAGGACACCTTCAGATTGAAAGTGAGGGGATGGCGAACTATCTATCATGCTACTGGAAGTCAAAAGAAACCTGGAATAGGCATACTTATATCAGACAAACTAGACTTTAAATTAAAGGCTGTAACAAGAGATGAAGAAGGGCATTATATAATAATCACAGGGTCTATCCATCAGGAAGAGCTAACAATTACAAATGTCTATGCACCAAATATGGGAGCCCCCAAATATATAAAACAATTAATCACAAACATAAGCAACCTTATTGATAAGAATGTGGTAATTGCAGGAGACTTTAATACCTCACTTACAGCAATGGATAGATCATGTAGACACAGGATCAGTAAAGAAACAAGGGCCCTGAATGATACATTGGATCAGATGGACTTGACAGGTATATTTAGAACTCTGCATCCCAAAGCAACAGAATATACTTTCTTCTCGAGTGCACATGGAACATTCTCCAAGATAGATCTCATACTGGGTCACAAAACAGCCCTTCATAAGTATACAAGAATTGAGATCATACCATGCACACTTTCAGACCACAATGCTATGAAACTTGAAATCAACCACAGGAAAAAGTCTGGAAAACCTCCAAAAGCATGGAGGTTAAAGAACACCCTACTAACGAATGAGTGGGTCAACCAGGCAATTAAAGAAGAAATTAAAAAATATGTGGAAACAAATGAAAATGAAAATACAACAATCCAAATGCTTTGGGATGCAGCGAAGGCAGTCCTGAGAGGAAAATACATTGCAATCCAGGCCTATCTCAAGAAACAAGAAAAATCCCAAATACAAAATCTAACAGCACACCTAAAGGAAATAGAAGCAGAACAGCAAAGGCAGCCTAAACCCAGCAGAAGAAGAGAAATAATAAAGATCAGAGCAGAAATAAACAATATAGAATCTAAAAGAACTGTAGAGCAGATCAATGAAACCAACAGTTGGTTTTTTTTTTTTTTTTTTTTTTTGAAAAAATAAACAAAATTGATAAACCTCTAGCCAGGCTTCTCAAGAAGAAAAGGGAGATGACCCAAATAGATAAAATCATGAATGAAAATGGAATTATTACAACCAATCCCTCAGAAATACAAGCAATTATCAGGGAATACTATGAAAAATGATATGCCAACAAACTGGACAACCTGGAAGAAATGGACAAATTCCTAAGCACCCACATACTTCCAGAACTCAAACAGGAAGAAATAGAAAACTTAAACAGACCCATAACCAGCAAAGAAATTGAATCAGTCATCAAAAATCTCCCAACAAGTATGAGTCCAGGACCAGATGGCTTCCCAGGGGAATTCTACCAGACATTTAAAGCAGAGATAATACCTATCCTTCTCAAGTTGTTCCAAAAAATAGAAAGGGAAGGAAAACTTCCAGACTCATTCTATGAAGCCAGCATTAGTTTGTTTCCTAAACCAGACAAAGACCCAGCAAAGGAAGAGAATTACAGGCCAATATCCCTGATGAATATGGATGCAAAACTTCTCAATAAGATACTAGCAAATTGAATTCAACAGCATATAAAAAGAATTATTCACCATGATCAAGTGGGATTCATTCCTGTGCTGTAGGGCTGGTTCAACATTTGCAAATCAACCAATGTGATACATCACATTAATAAAAGAAAAGATAAGAACCATAGGATCCCATCAATCGATGCAGAAAAAAGAATTTGACAAAATTCAGCATCCTTTCTTAATAAAAACCCTCGAGAAAGTCGGGATAGAAGGAAATAACATCATAAAAGCCATTTATGAAAAGACCACAGCTAATATCATCCTCAATGGGGAAAAGCTGAGAGCTTTCCCCCTGAGATCAGGAACATGACAGGGATGTCCACTCTCATTACTGTTGTTTAACATAGTGTTGGAAGTGCTAGCTTCAGCAATCAGACAACAAAAGGAAAGGAATCAAAATTGGCATCAACAAAGGCATCAAAATTGGCAAAGATGAATTCAAGCTTTCACTTTTTGCAGATGACATGATATTATACATGGAAAACCCAATAGACTCCACTGAAAGTCTGCTAGAACTGATACATGAATTCAACAAAGTCGCAGGATACAAAATTGATGTACAGCAATCAGTTGCATTCTTATACACTAATAATGAAGCAACAGAAAAACAAAAAAAGAAACTGATCCCATTCACGATTGCACCAAGAAGCATAAAATACCTAGGAATAAACCTAACCAAAGATGTAAAAGATCTGTATGCTGAAAACTATAGAAAGCTTATGAAGGAAATTGAAGAAGATATAAAGAAATGGAAAAACATTCTGTGCTCATGGATTGAAGAGCAAATATTGTTAAAATGTCAATACTACCCAAAGCCATCTACACATTCAATGCAATCCCAATCAAAATCGCACCAGCCTTCTTGAAGCTAGAACAAGCAATCCTAAAATGTGTATGGAACCACAAAAGTCCCCAAATAGCCAAAGTAATATTGAAGAAGACCAAAGTGGGAGGCATCACAATCCCAGACTTTAGCCTCTACTACAAAGCTGTAATCATCAAGACAGCATGGTATTGGCACAAAAACAGACACATAGACCAATGGAATAGAATAGAGACTCCAGAATTGGACCCACAAACATATGGCCAACTAATCTTTGACAAAGCAGGAAAGAATATCCAATGGAAAAATGTCTCTTTAACAAATGGTGCTGGGAGAACTGGACAGCAACATGCAGAAAGATGAAACTAGACCACTTTCTTATACCATTCACAAAAATAAACTCAAAATGGATAAAGGACCTGAATGTGAGACAGGAAACCATCAAAACCTTAGAGGAGAGAACAAAAAAAAAACCTCTCTGACCTCAGCCGTAGCAATTTCTTACCTGACACATCCCCACAGGCAAGGGAATTAAAAGCAAAAATGAACTATTGGAACCTCGTAAAGATAAAAAGCTTCTGCACTGCAAAGGAAACAATCAACAAAACTAAAAGGCAACCAACCGAATGGGAAAAGATATTTGCAAATGACATATCGGACAAAGGGCTAGTATCCAAAATCTATAAAGAGCTCACCAAACTCCACACCCGAAAAACAAATAATACAGTGAATAAGTAGGCAGAAAACATGAATAGACACTTCTCTAAAGAAGACATCCAGATGGCCAACAGGCACATGAAAAGATGCTCAACATCACTCCTCATCAGGGAAATACAAATCAAAACCACACTCAGATATCACCTCACGCCAGTCAGAGTGGCTAAAATGAACAAATCAGGAGACTATAGATGTTGGCGAGGATGTGGAGAAACGGGAACCCTCTTGTTCTGTTGGTGGGAATGCAAATTGGTGCAGCTGCTCTGGAAAACAGTGTGGAGGTTCCTCAGAAAATTAAAAATAGACCTACCCTATGACCCAGCAATAGCACTGCTAGGAATTTACCCAAGGGGTACAGGAGTGCTGATGCATAGGGGCACTTGTACCCCAATGTTTATAGCAGCACTCTCAACAATAGCCAAATTATGGAAAGAGCCTAAATGTCCATCAACTGATGAATGGGTAAAGAAATTGTGGTTTATATACACAATGGAATACCACATGGCAATGAGAAAGAATGAAATATGGCCTTTTGTTGCAACATGGATGGAACTGGAGAGTGTTATGCTAAGTGAAATAAGTAATACACAGAAAACCAGATACCATATGTTTTCACTCTTATATGGATTCTGAGAAACTTAACAGAAGACCATGGGGGAGGGGAAGGAAAAAAAAAAAAAGGTTAGAGAGGAAGGGAGCCAAAACATACGAGACTCTTAAAAACTGAGGGTTGATGGGGGGGCGGTGAGAGGGAGGGGAAGGTGGGTGATGGGCATTGAGGAGGGCACCTGTTGGGATGAGCACTGGGTGTTGTATGGAAACCAATTTGATGATAAATTTCATATTAAAAAAAAAAAAGAAATATCAGCTTTTACATTCCTTTGTTTTAGCTTTGAAATACATTCCCTTCATTTCTGCCATGAGAAGCTTCCCTGTTTTAAGACCTTTCACCTCATGTTCTGCACATACTGGAAGGTTGATCTTTGATCAGATCCCTTACCTATGCCAAATGATTAAATGTCCATAGGACATATTTAAACTTATTGATGTGCTCTAAAGACAATCTGCTAAAATGGTGCCATTTTATTTTATTTTTCCAACTAGATCATCTATTAGCCAGCCCCAATTTTCCATTTCAGTTACAGTGGTGTACTCTTCCCAGAATCTATGATATTTTAGCATTTGTTTTTGCACATACTTTTGCTCTATCCTTGAAATGTTCTCCTCTTTTTTTTTCTTTTCTCAAGCCTTCTCATTTTTTTAGTGCTTAAGTTGAAGAAGATGTTCTTAGCAGCCACACTCCTAGCAGTCTCAAAGCAAGCAAGGAATAGGAGTTAGGAAATGAGGTCATTTAGAGACACGTCCCAAACCTGTTCATTCAGCAAGCAGTTATTGGGATTGCTCCATCTGATAATAATTGAGCTAGATTTGGATACAGGACATGAGAAAAGTATAGACATGTCTGTCCTCCAAGAATTCATAGTCTGGCAGAGGAGACCACTACACAGCACACAATTAAATATCCTATGCGATATCTGAAAGGATGTTTTGTACAGATAGAGGGATATATGCAAATAGAAGGGCAGAGCCAACTTTTAGTAGGTGAGAGCATTTGAGCTGAATCATGAAAGATCTAGAAACATAAGCTAGGAGAAAAAAAAAGAGAGAATATGCTGAAAAAGAGACATGTTCAGGGATCTGCCAGCAGTTCAACACAACTGATGTATCTAAGGAGAGCAATAGGAGACAGGAGGGAGAAAGGGACAAGAGAAAAGCTTAGATGTGAGAGACATTTGGATAAATAGAAGTCACGTAAGCCAGCCTTTGTGGCCAACATGTGGCCACATGCCACATGTGGCCTTTTCCCTATCTCTTGTCTGGTCTGAAACAAAAGCATGTGAGCCAGCCTTTGTGGCCAACATGTGGCCGCAGCCAACATGTGGCCTTTTCCCTATCTCTTGTCTGGTCTGAAACAAAAGCATATTATGATCAGTATATTTGCACCTGTTTGCAAATGGCTGATAGTTACAGATAGTCTTGATATAGGACATATTATTTTTGTGTCTAAAAATCCTCTAATGGGCGAAAATCACAACCAAAAGGATAATCATAAAGATTTAAGAATTTCAATTACATAATGTGATTTGGTCTTCTCCTTTTTCCCTCTTTCCATGCTCTTTCCAGGTCTTTCCTTTTCCATGCTCTTTCTACCAATTTTTTAAACCTCTTCATTGTTTGCCATCCTTTCTTTAATTTCTTGTGTAATCAATAAATCAGAGGTATATCATTACCACTTGAAGAAAGAAATTTTAGAAGATCTTTATGAATGTTATAAACTAAAAGATAAGTTTTAAATGCCATTTTGAGGGGTGTCTGGGTGGCTCAGTGGTTTAAATGTCCGATTTCAGCTCAGGTCATGATCTCGTAGTTAGTGAGTTAGATCCCTGCATTGGGCTCTGTGCTGACAGCTCAGAGCCTGGAGCCTGCTTCAGATTCTGGGTCTCCCTCACTCTCTGCCCCTCCCCCACTTGTTCTCTCTGTCTCTCTCTCAAAAGTAAATAAAAACATTTAAAAAATTGAAATGCAATTTTGAGATTTTGCTATACAATTTTATGTTGTTCTTTTCTAAAATTATTTAAGATAATTATTTTTTCACTCTAAGGCAGTAATTTATATCTATGACAATTTCTGGATAATACTTAAGTGTGAACTTATATGTTTTAAAAACTCTGGATTAATAAGAAAGGGTGAATGACAATATTAAATACTAAGCCTTTTGAGCATTTGTAACTTTTTCTCATTTAAATCTATAAAATCCTGAAAGGTAGGGATTAAGTTCATTGTATAAATGAAGAAACTAACCATCAGAGCTATTAAATAATTGACCATTGCTTCATTGTTTTATGTTACAAAATGTCAGTGTTACCTCAACCATTTCTATTGACAAATTCCACTGTGTTTCCCTTAAACTAAGGCTAATTAAAAAGTGCTGGTTGGAGAGCCAAGGATGATAAACTTTATAATGGACTAGCTTATACCTGAAATAATCACAATGACAATCATAAAACCCTTTCCAAGTTTTAATTAAGTAGCATTCTTGTGAAACTGATAGTTTTCATTGCTTGGACTTACTCAGACTCATTTGATTTCATGTTTGTCTTTTTTGTTTTGCTTTTTTTATTTTTGTCTTTGAAATGACACTGGACTGAATCCAGAATAAAGAACAGTTCAGTAAGGGAAGAAAATCATTTTCTGTGTAGAATCTACCAATTCATGATGATGAGCTTCATAAACAACCACTGAAAATGTTATTTTCAGATTCATCATGATACAAATGGCGAAACAGAGGCACAAAAGGTTAATTAATAAATGTATGTGAATGGTAATTAGTAAACGTACTGGTGGGAATCAAATCCATTTGATACAATATCAAACATTCTTATTTGCCCAAATCACCATACTTTTACAACCACAGTATTATAAAAATAATCTTATCTTAAATGATACTAAGAGAAAATTTGTGACTCATATTCTCTTAGACGCTTTAGTGTATTTTTCTGGTCAGGCTATGATTTTTGCTGAATAAATTCTAAAAATAGACCCCCCCCAAAAGAAAATATATATGACTTTACAGTGAACCCCACAGACCAGCATATGAACATAGTCATATGAATTGCTAAGATCTGTTCTGCACAAAGATTTCATATTAGCTAAGAAAATGTTCTAAAAAATATATCTAAAATAAAACTGAACTGTACCAGACAACCATCATTATCAGGCTCTTCCCACAATATCTTTTACTAAAATATAAGTCTTGAGAATATGTGTCTTTTACTTTCATTCTTTCATTTTTCTTTACAGGCAGACTTTTCATCTTCTTTTCTTTTTTCTTTTCTACTTTTTTTCTTTTCCTTTTCTTTCCTTTCCTTTTCTTTTCTTTTTTTTCTTTTAATTCCAGTATAGTTAACATACAGTGTTTTATCAGTTTCAGGTGTACAATATAGTGATTCAACAATTCTATACATTACTCAGTGCTCATCACAGTAAGTTTACTCTTAACCCCCTTCACCTATTTCCCATCTTCCCCTTCACCTCCCCTCTCCTAACTATCAATTTGTTTTCTGCAGTTAAGAGTATGTTTTTTGGTTTGTCTCTCTCTCTCTTTTTCTTATTTGTTCACTCTTTTTGTTTCTTAAATTTCACATATAAGTGAAATCATATGGTATTTGTCTTTCTCTGAATGACTTGTTTCACTTAGCATTATATTCTCTAGCTCCATCCATGTTTTTGTAAATGGCAAGATTTCATTCTTTTTTATAGCTAAGTAAGATTCCATTGTATATATATGCCAATATACATAAGTAATATTCCATTGTATAAATATGCATCTTCTTTATCCATTCATCTATCAGTGGACAGTTCGGTTGCTTCCATAATTTGGCTATTGTAAATAATGCTGGAATAAACACGGGAGTGTATATATTTTTTTTTTCAAATTAGTGTTTTTCTGTTATTTGGGTAAATACCCAGTAGTGGAATTACTGGATCAATAGTAATTCTTTTTTTTTTTTTTGAGGAACTCCGTACTGTTTTCCATACTGGCTGCACCAGTTTGAATTTCCACAAATTTGTGCATGAGGATTCATTTTTCTCCAAATACTCACAACATTTGTTGTTGCTGTGCTTTTGATTTTAGCCATTTTGACAGGTGTGAATTGATATCTCATTGTGGTTTTGATTTACATTTCTCCAGTGATTAGTGATGCTGAGCATCTTTTCATGTGTCTGTTGTATATATTAATTATGTGTTTTTATGACAAGAAGAGGAATAAAGGCACATATATACATACATACTTCAGATTGTAACAAAAAAAGAAAAGGCTAGCTGAACATGCATAATATATCTTTAGTCCTGTAAAGATTTTCATGGATTTTGGAGGAAGTTGTTGTAAGTCATCTGATTTTTAAGGGTTAACTTTTTGTGTTTTGTTTTATTTACATTTTTGTGGGGCTGACGAATATTATATATTTGAAAAAACAGAAATATGGATTTGATCTCTAAGCTGACATATTTAAATGCATGCTGCTCAAATGAAATACAATTTACCAAAAAAAAAAATGTTTTCTTTATTTAACAGGAATGGCCAAATCTACTAAAAAGAAGAGAAAATATGCCATATTTCAATTTTATGGTACAGTATTTCTTGACTGTGCTCTGACTAGAGTAAAATATGATTCTTTAGAGATGCCTAAAAAAAATCTACAATTTTTTTTCAGGATTTTTATTCACTTTATTTTTGGTAAAGATGAAATGATTGACCTTCGTTTGACTTTCAATGCCGAGACCCATAATTTATAAAGTCCTACAAACAGATCTGTAAACCATAGAAATCCATTAAAAATACATTTGAAATGGATTTCTTTCAAGGGAAACATTAGGAACTCTCCCTTACTTCCTGTCTTGGAACAGAAGTAGGACTTAATATTTTTTCTCTAAAGTCATATTGTAAATCAGAGGTCAGATTTTTTCCCCAATATAACTTTGGAGGTCAGGTCTCATGATATTGGATAATGTTCTAGAATGGCAGATTTCAATTTGATATGGGGGAGGGGGCTTTCTGACATCTAATCCAATACTTGAGGATTAAGAAATAATGAGGGAATTGATACATGAAATTATAATAAACCTTTAAACACTTCCCGTCTCCTCTCCTTCTTAGCTAAATAACTTTAGGACTAAATAAATCTTGCTTTTAATTCTGGTTTTGTTGCTTTCTAAATGCATGACTGTGGATGAGTGGGTTAACCTCTCAGAGGCTGTGTTCTCTGTAATTTGTAAATGGGAGCAACAATGTTTTCTTCGGTGGCTTGGGGGAGAGTGAAATACAATAACATACATGCAGTGTTTAACACTGTTTGTGACCAAATACAGGTGCTCTGCACAAACAGTTGCCTGATTTATAAGTGTGTGTTTGTGTGTGAGCAAACAAGTGACCCTCACGTAGCTGCATTTAAAAGCCTGATCCAACAAAAGCACCTAACACAGGTATTATGCATGTACCCCAAATGATGCCACACTTCTTTGCCCTCAAATACTGCTAATGAAAAGAACTGTCCAAGGATATTGCCAACCATGTGGACGCCTAGGCCGACCTCAGAAATTTTGATTAGGAAGATCAGGGAAGGAATCTAGGAATTAAAATTTTAGCAACTCTCCCTAGGTGAATCTGAGAAAAGTGGTCTGTCAAGAAACTCTGGCTTCACTTTTACAGGTGAACTTGATATTTGTGTAACGTTGAGCTCTTTCCAAAAATAATGCAAGGTTTTCATCTGAAATGAGGGTGTCTGCATACAGACTATTTTAGTGTGGTCATGCTTATTATATTCGAAGAGGGATCAGTTTCCCAATGAATAAGATCCCATAAAATGGATATCCCTTCAGGGGTCGTGTTTTAGAAATATTTATTTTTATAGATATATAAATATATCATAATATATAGATATATAAATATATTATTTTATACTTATAGTCTATTTAGTAATAGACTGGCCATTATTTTCAGTTAGAACAGCACTTTCCACTCTGTTCTATTTGTTAGGATTGCATCTGGTTAGAACACGTTTTCAGTAGCCAATTTAGTATGTTTGAAGCGTGTCCCACCTCTCTCCTGTAAAGATAAAATTGGTTAACCTGGCTTCCCACCCCTTTCCTTCTTGTAGAGGTCATCCCCATCAAAATGACACTCTTCTCCTCTCTGGGTTTCATTACCTTTGGGCTTTGATGGGCATAATTGGTCACCGTGGCTTCAAAGTGACTTAACTGATATTTCATATCTGTCACTTGATTGACCTCTCCTTTTACAGCAATGGGCTCTCGCTAACCTCTGCTGAGGTCGCCTTTGCTGCTCAATCATGCTCTGAATGGAAGCAGCCCTGTGCTAGCTGGTCCCAACACGAAGTAAGCTTGCCCTCTAGTGGCCACCGGTTATATTGCACTGCAGGGGTTTTGTTTCTGCCTTTGCTGGGGGTTGGGGAGGCCTGGAGGCCAATTTAAGCCAGAAATCAATTCATCCACAGAAAAAATAGGTATCTTTCAATTTCACCAAATAATAATGTTCTTAGTGTGAGGATTTTTCTCATAGTATTATTTTGGATGAGCTGACATGAATAGCCTTTCAATAAAACTAAGCAGTTATTAAGGAATGCGTTAAGAGTATGTATGTTTACTAAAAAGCTATTCTCCATCATATAAATGGAGGAACGAGCATCTGGCAAGGAGAAGGAACTCCCCGTGCTATGTCTAGACTTTAATGTAAATTTCTACCATAAAATGTCTTACTATGGCTGATATTAAGTAATACATTTTGACTCCCAAGATGTTTTAATTCTCATCATCTCCCTGCTCTTAACAATCTTTCATTGGATCCTTATTGCCAATAAGTTAAAATATAAACTTATTAGAAGAAGATAAATAAGGCTTTCACAATTTGGGCCAAAGCAGTCTTTTTAATCTTTTGCTACTCCTTCATTTCAGATCCTGAGATTCTAACCAAATCAAACTACATGTACAAATTACGTCCAATCATACTTCTGCCCTTTTTCCCCCATGTTGTTGCTTCTACTTTATATACCTTTATTCCCTTCTTCCTTCTTTTCCTCCTTCAGAGACTTCTATAAATCCAGAATCTCTTTATTACCTATCTATCATCTATCTATCTATCTATCTATCTATCTATCTATCCATCTAGAGAGCATGAGCAGGAAAGGTGCAGAAGGAGAGAGAGAGATAATCCCAAACAGGCCCCACGCTTAACACAGAGCCCAACATGGGGCTCAATCCCATGATTGTGAGATCATGACCTGAGCCCAAATCAAGAGCTTAACCTACTGAGCCTCCAAGTGCGCCCAGAATCCCTTCTTTGTGATGTAGATGTTATCTTCTCTGTAAAGGTTTCCTGATTTTTCCTTCTCCCTGATTATACCTTGAATATTGTACTGCATCATCACTGAATGTACTAGAGTGAGTTTTTGAGGGTCTTAAAACCTGGGAGTGTGCCTGTGATCTAAACTGTACTTAGGTAAAACACTCATCAATAAAAAATTGATTTAATATGTAAATAAGCTCTACTGTGTATCTAATTATAAACTGGTGGACATACTCTGAACTTAATTCTACCAATGGCTTTCTTTCTAAGACATTGTTGGTGGTGTTTGTCATTTTTTCAGCTCAGTGTCCATTCCCCACCATTGTAGTAACGACTCTCGGATTCTCTTTCCAGTGATGTTGACTCCATCTAGTCCTGCTTCCATTCAGGAGCATATGATTTAGATCTGACTAATGAGAGCAACACATTCTTCTGGCTTGGTGACTGACTCAAAGATGGACAATATTGGGATCTTTGCTAATTCTCATGGAAAAGAGACTCATACTTTTCTACTATGAATCTTGAAAAATGTGAGGAATGGAAATTCTACCACTATCTTTCTACCATATGAAGCCACCATTATGATAATAGAGCACAGAGACAGAAAATTGGGGGGTTGATGATATGGCTGAGAATATAAATTAAGTCAAGACTCAATAAAGTGTATTTTGGAATGTGATCCAGTTAAGATTGAGTTTTTTGTCTTTATGGAGCCTAAACAGTCATAACTGATCACATATATTTTATTATTTATCCTTACTCAGACCTCTTTATTCTTACTTAACTCAGCTCAAGCAGCAAGAAAACAAGCATCCATCAACAAATAGTTCCCAATTATTTGGCATAAAAATACGATGGTTGGTTTGGACCCCAAAGGTACGAATTCTTAGATATTGCACTTTGCATCTGTGTCTCAGTGTTCCCAGTGCTTTAAACTCCAATTACCCAAAGCAGTAATTTTATGGTTATCATGCTCTTTATTATCTGTCTTCCCTGTGTAATTCCCTACTTCTCTGTTAATGTTCTCTGCACCTTCCAAGCAACTTACTTACATTTGAAATTTTGTTTCAGTGTTCTTCTGTATGAAGCCAAACTAAGACTAAGCCTGTGTGTGTGTGTGTGTGTGTGTGTGTGTGTGTGTGTGTGTGAGAGAGAGAGAGAGAGAGAGGTGTATACTGTATCCTGGGATTTGTATATTAGGACCCTTTTATAACACAAGTCGCTAGGTAGACATCTTTAGTTTCATACATGTATAATCTACTTCTTAGAAATCGCATGGCCTCCATGGACTAGTTTAGAGAAACTCTAGTGTTCTGGAAACAGATAGCTTTGTGTGTAGGATGGAGGATGGTGGGAGAAATTGGAGGTAAAAGGAATGTCTTGTGACCATCATAGCAATGCAGGAGAGAGAAAATAAATGCTTCATCCATTGAGTCTCTAAGCCTTTCTTCGTATGGTCTAGTGGTGAGAGATATCATGCCTGGAAGCAGAGAATTTACAGTTGCTTCACAATTTTGCCTAAGTCAGGTTTTTATAATTTTTATGATTATTATTTTATAACAATGAAAGTAATCTTGTGACACAACCAGTGCATATAAATGGATATCTTACCAGACAGCTGCTGCCTCTGTGAATTGTTTTTTGATGGTGGTGGTTTTTGTGGGTTTTTTTGTTCTAAGTCGTGGAATGAAAAGTTGTCATATAGATACGTAACTGTATGGAACTTTGCAAATCATATATCTGAAAAGGATTTCACATCTGGAATATACAAAAAACTTTCCTACAATGTGACAACCAAAAGGCAAAAAACCCAATTTTTAGTTTAAAAATGGGCAAAGGATTTGAATGGAAATTCTTCAAAAAGGATATACAATGTTCAATAAGCACATGAAAAATACTCAGTATTATTAGTCTGTTTGCTGTGTTTGAGTTCTGAGTCAAGTCAAATCATGGCAGCCTTGCAACTGGGGTCTTTCTTCCAGAGAGCCACCCAACAGGCCAGATGATGACAACTGTCTGGAAATATGCCTTTGAAAGGGCTCAAACCCCTTTCTGCTTCCTCCAGTGGCTGCCAGGTTGTTGATTTTCACCATGGTTGTGGACTGTTGTAGTTTAAGGTTAACATGGAGGTGGAGAATGGGATGAGAATAGAGTAAGTCAAAACATTGCAAAGTTTGATATTGGTGAGATTCAGCGATTTTTCTCAAATAAAGCCTCCTTGAATTGCTGTTAATCTTTGGTTTATTTCCAAACTTCTGCAAAAGTTAATTCCGACAATGTTTTCCAGTTTTCTTGTTGCTTCTATGAAGGAGAGATTTGGGGGGGGGGATGGGTATCTTTACTCCATCCCCCACTGTTACTTCTTATAGAACTATCGTATGCTATCAGAGTCAGGAAGCTACATTGGTACAGTGTGTGTGTGCATTCTAGGTCACATTGTCATATGTGCAAAGTTGTGTAACCACTAACCACTACTGAAATCAAGATACAGAACTATTATGTCATCACCAAAGTTTCTCTTATGCTACCTCTTTATGCTCACATCCACCCCAACCCCCTCTCTTCCACCATTTTTAAACTCCATGAACCATTTGTCCACATTGCCCAGGAATTGTGTTTCTTTGCTACACTCAAGTATTGGTAAGGAGTATGACAGGCCTCTCCACAAATGCAATAATAGATACTAGAGTATAGCAACTGGGCCGCCAGTCATTCATGCTCCCTGGAGTCAGAATGGCTCATTTTCTTGGCTGCCGAAATCAGTAAGAACATCTGTCATTGTTTTATCCCTAGCAGTCGGTACATAGCAGTAATAATACTTCACTATGTATCAAATACTGAAGTACTCTTCATACAGTGACTCAGTTTTTTTTTTAATGTTTCTTTATTTATTTTGAGAGAGAATGAGACAGTGCATGTGAACAGGGGTGGGGCAGAGAGAGGGATAGAATCCCAGGCAGGCTCCGCACTGTCAGCACAGAGCCCAGTGTGGGGCTCAGTCCCACAAACTGTGAGATCAGGACCTGATCCAAGCTCCAGAGTCAGAGGCACAACTGACTGAGCCACCCCTCACTTAATTCTTATTGTAATCCTTTGAAATTATTAAAATTAGTATCTTTATCTAAGAAATAAAGATATAAAAGGCAAAGTAACAGTTATTAACTAAGACTGTCCAAAGCGTACCTCTGATCACTAAAAAAGACTTATTCCTCTTCACACTTACCTCCAAAAGATTATGGAAAACTTTCCTTTCAGAAACTAAAATTTTGCAAAGATATTCCAATCTGGAGTCATTAGGTGGAGAAACCTTTTTTTTTTTTTTTTTTTTTTTTAATCCCACTCAAGGAATTAAGGGTCACCAAAAACATGTACATGAGATTTCATCAAAATGTGTTGTCAGGAGAGCATGAAACATTTTTGTTTATCAAAAGGATGTGCAGAATTGGAAAGCCCAAGGACTTGGTTATGTGCTGATAAGTTCCTGAAAATACTGTTTGAAGAGACCTCTGCTTGCCCTTTGTCCTTCTATGGCCCCTGTTACAACTAGAGCGAGATAGTCTTTATAGTCTTGAGGGCAAGGTCTTCCTTAAGATCCTTGTCTCTTTTGGAAGATGCGTCCCCCAGCCCAGCTCACATGGGTCTTAAAACACATAGCTCATCAATAATAGAACCACCTAGATTAGCCATATCTGTATATCCTCCTATGCTAAAGAAAAAAAATGTGGAAACCATTATTCTGTACCTACACACTGTCTAATCTGTTTCAGAATTCATATTAGCAGCAGGGAGCTGTGAAGCAGGGCTAAGGGTGGCATTATTTTGGCTGTCAATGGAACTCTTTTTTTCCCTGAATTTGACTTTGCTGTGATATGATCAGCCCAAATTGCTGGGTGTTACACAAAAAATTTCTGAAACTCCTTGTTTTCAACTGAAAATATAGTTGAAAAGACTGTTCATGTGATAATGGAGTGAGACCCAGGAGTCAGTCTGAACTGTGCTTTTCCTCAGAAAATAGGTTCCTGGGTTTTTGTTCTTTTTTCTTTAGTAGATTCTCTGATGTCTGTGTCTGTGTCTATCTTTTTTTGTTGATTGTTGGGAAACGCAGGGACAAATTTATTGCTGACTTCTAATAACGTTAGAGGACGCTAGGGGTGCCTGGGGGCTCAGTAGGTTAAACGTCCAACTTCAGCTCAGGTCATGATCTCACCGTTGGTGAGTTTGAGCCCTGTGTCAGGCTCTGTGCTGACAGCTTAGGGCCTGGAACCTGCTTCAAATTCTGTGTCTCCCTCTCTTTCTCTGCCCCTTCCCAGCTCATGCTCTGTCTCTCTCTCTTTCAAAAATAAACATTAAAAAAAATTTTTTTTTTAAATTAGAGGACTCTATAGCCAGCATTCTGAATATTAATTTCACTTTTGAATTCATCCTTTCCCTGTAATATTTTTCTTGTATTCCATTTCTTCTCTACTTTTAAAACCTTAACATGTATATTTATTCCTTTCTTTAAAAAGATTACTTTTTTTAATTAAGAAATTTGTTATTTTTAGCATTATGTAGGTCACTTTGTGGCATTAAAAAAAAAGTCGATTAACATGACTAGATAAAGTTGAAAACAGAAGAATATATCTCCAGTCTATCCACTTAAAAAATAATACTATGGGGTCACCTGGGTGGCTCAGTCAGTTACGTGGTGGACTTTGGCTCAGGTCATGATCTAATGGCTCATGGGTTCGGCCCTGTGTCAGGCTCTGTGCTGAGGGTGCAGAGCCTGCTTGAGATTCTCACTCTGTTGTCTTTCTCTCTGCCCCTCCCCTACTGGTGCCTTCTCTGTCAAAATAAAAACGTTAATTTTTAAAAAATGAATAAAAATTAATTAAAAAACAAAGACAATTCTTATGTATCACTTCAACCATGCATCAGAGGAAAATTCAGGTTTCATGAAGCCCCACTAGTCTTTAATTTGGAGGGACTTTTGAAAAAGAATACAATGTTACAAGTATAGAACTGGAAAGTAAATGAGAAAATAAATCAAAAGCACATTATAACTTTTTAAAAGGTCACAGAACCCACACACATCACAAAAGCCAGAAAAATAACATATATCCTAAGTCACCACCTGTCACAACTCTATAATCACTTTTCTTGCATTTTGACTCCACACTCTTTGAATATTTTTAATGCATTTTTATAACATTCTCTACAGAAGAAAATTTGAAAGGCAACTAACTCCTTGCTTCCTCCAAATGGTTGACTAAATGTTTTGAATTATGATGTTTGTAAAATTTTTGTTTGTTTCAGTGTCATGTCACTGCATTTTCCCATGTAAGAAACGATGCTTTTCATGCACCAGTCTGTTAGTATAATTTTATCTTAAAAAATTTTGTTTAAGTATATATGACAATGTGAGCATAAATGTGGGATCCATTTCTTGGTCTTAGAAGTGCCAGGGAAAACAAGGGATCTTGGCACTTAAGATTTATTAACTTCACTGTAAATCCGTTCTGTAAGTAAGGACAGAAGCACTGTGCCTTTACTCAATTGCTTAAAGCATTTAACAATTAGTTCAGTCTAAAAAAGAAAAAAAAGTAAATGCTCTTCAAAATGAGAACAGCCCAATGACTTCCTGGAAAGAGAAAATAATTGGCATTTAGAGAGGGCCTACTTGGTCTGACCTATGCTGAGTAATTTTAT
The DNA here is from genome assembly GCF_018350155.1 of Leopardus geoffroyi. Classification (NCBI taxonomy): domain Eukaryota; kingdom Metazoa; phylum Chordata; class Mammalia; order Carnivora; family Felidae; genus Leopardus; species Leopardus geoffroyi. Next base: position 81,290,092 of record NC_059329.1, read on the forward strand.
AAAAATGATATCATCTACAAATCTGTTCAATAAACTCTCAGAAGCACCAATTGTCTAGCATACTAGGAATCTCATTGGCAACGAGGCAGACCTGGTACCTTAACTTCTAATGGGGGAAGACAGATAACGAACAATTGAACAGATAACTATAGATTGTGATGAGTGCTCTTCTGAAGGAAACAAATAGGGTGCTGTGAGAAAGAAAATGGAGAGATTGGGATGCCAACTTTAGCTATAGACAATTTCCACAGTGCTATTTAAGCTGAGACTGCAAGGTGAAATGGAACAAGATACAAGAAAAATGAGAAAACTGTGGCCAGAGGGTGGGATCAGTTTGTGCAAAGACCATGAGACTGTGACCCACCTGGGACAATGTAGAGAAAAGCTCTGTGCTGAACTGAGGGGATAGGTGGATGGTTTGATGTAACATAGGTGGCACAGGCCTCAGATCATGCAGTTCTGGAGGCCAGGGCAAGGAGGAGTGTAAGTGCAGCCAGTGGTGAGCATTTAAGGGCTGGTTCTCAGGTTGACATGACACAGCCTCCATTCAGTCTCCTGTGTGCAGTATGGAGCATACGAAGACATTGCAGCGAAATGGGGAAGGAAGTCAGGAGGCTGTTCTGACAGTAAGGGTCAGAGGGCATGGTGGCTTGCACCAGGTAATAGGTTGCAGATGGAGGGGAGTGACTTAAATGGTAATTGCTGATGAGCAGAATGAGGCAAAGTACAGGAAAAAGAGGATTCTAATTTGATTCCCTGGTGTCACATATTTTTACTGATGTGGAGAAAGACTGGGGAGAAACAGATTTCATGTAATCCTTAAAGCAACCCTACAAGGTGACTGTTTTCATACTCACTCTATGTATATGAAAGTGGGTAATAAGAGGACTTTAACTGCCCTCCTCTCCTTCGGTTCAGAAATAGAAAAATATATATCAAAAATTTCCTGGACTTATTGCCCTAATAAATGCACATATGGAATACTGGTCTTCCTTGCTCCCACTAAGTTTTTGAATTTGGGGCCTAGTTGGTCTGCAGGTATGGTTAGCATTCAAGAGCCTCTGTCGGCAAGCCTGAATTCAGAGCTATTCTGTTAGAATCATCTTGCCTTCAGAATTTCCACTAGAGGGAGCCAGCACAATGTGTTTTGTTTTCGCTTCACTGCGTTGTTTTTGGTAACTGTCGTAAATTTAGTACCTACTGGCTGCCCATAGACTTAATCTTAACAAAGTTCACTTTGTTATCTTTTAGAAAACCATATGCATATTTCGCACAAGATCCTAGAGTCTTCATACAAAGCCTTTTGGAAGGACAAAATGTAGGAAGTTAAGGAAACGTAGGAAATAGGAAAAAAAGAAACTTGTTTTTTAAGCTACTTTTTTGTTGCTGTTATTTAAAGGTTTATTTACTTTTGAGACACAGCACAAGCAGGGGAAGGGCAGAAAGAAAGGAAGACACAGAACCCAAAGCAGGCTTCAGGCTCTGACCTGTCAACACAGAGTCAGGTGCAGGACTAGAACTCATTGACTGTGAGATCCGGACCTGAGCCAAAGTTGGACACTTAACTGACTCAGCCCCCCAAGTGCCCCAAAAAGAAACTCTTATTTGTATTATCGGCAACAAAATATCTGATTTAAACTGTCGTGGAGGAAAAATCTGAAAATATTTTAGTAAATAAGGCATATAAGATTATGTAAAATTTAATAGAAATCATTGTTATTACCTTAAAATGTATAAAATTATATTTGTTCTTTCTTATTCACTGTGCTGTCTTTATTTTTATTTTAGATGAATATATAATAAATACTTTTGAACAATAAAATTTACTTTTTAGCACGGCCCCCAAATCTGTTTTTCCTGTCATGTCATGCATTACTGAATCTAAAATCTTTGTGCTCTAGGGAGTTTTTGGAACACTTGTGTCATGGAGGGTAAATATTTCCAATTTATACATAACACAAAATAAGCACAAACATCATAATAATAATAATAATAATAATAATAATAATAGTAATGTAACCATTTGGGTGTCAGTTGAGCACTTTACTATAGAAACTTATTTAATCATTTCCATTAAATCTAAAGTGTTGGTTTCAGATCCACTGCAAGACAGGGGAACCTGTCCTTTCCCTTTGTCATGTGCTCAATTATGAAATGTTGCATGGGGACATTGGCAGCAACATAGCAGCAGTCCATGGAAAGATATGAGTGATAAAGGCATCATTCAAAGTGGAGTCTCTAATGGGCTAGTAGACGAATGCCCATCCAATGAAGCATGTGTTTCTAATTTGGGATTGCCTTCCTCTCAGGGATCTGACACATAAGGTGTTATGAGTTCTGAAAGGCTTGGATTTCATTTGCTGCCTCCTGACAACCAGATACAGTGGCAGATACCATGTTATGAATCCATACTGTTCTATCCTAACAGATGGCCATTAGCTCAGCCTGCTGGGGAATCAACCTTTTGTTGTCTATCTGAAAATAAGCAAGTCAGCTCTTCACATCCTGAAATTACAATGAGAGAAATAGCCCAGGGAGTTCTGAATACAACATGTGACAATAAAATCTGGGGAAGAGAACTTTCTTAACCACAAAAAGATGTGTATTCGATATAGCTTAGTATTTTTGTATTCAGAGCACGTGAAAGAAATAACTATATTTTGACCAAAGGCCTGGGACGTCTAAAGATTTAGCTGGCTGGTTCTGCATTCTGGCTACACATTGAAATCATTTAGGGAAATAATCTGTTAATGATCTCCAATGCTCAAACCACACTTCATCTCCATTAAATCAGAACTGCTAAGATTGAAATCCAGGCATAAGTTATTGTTTTAAGGTTTCCAGGTTTCTCCCTTGTACAGCCAATTCTGAAAATCATTGGTGTTTCCCAAACCTTATGTTATAGGTATCACCTTAGGACTTTGTTAAAATACAGAATGTGATTCAGTATCTCTGGAGTAAAGCCTGAAATTCCGGGAAGTTGGTGATATTGCTGTTAACACAACACTCTGTATAGTAAAGATACCAGACAATGTGGGTGGGTTTTCCTGTCCATGATAAATATAGGTCCCAGAACTCTTTCTGCTCATTTGGTGATATTAATTGTTGCTTGATCATGCAGAAGCTCTTGGACTGTTAACATAACCTTCAGCTTATCTTATGAGAGTCTGTAGCTTTCTTCCAGAATCTACTAAGACTTTTTGCTTTGATTATTCTCCTTTGGGGAAACCTGGACAAACAGATGTAGATTTTTAGCAGAAAAGAATTTATAAAAAATGAACTGTACATGAATGAATGGAAACACAATGCCTTTGCTTTTATATTCCCCACCTGATTACTGCATCATTAGTATAACATGTAAAATTAGATCTGTGGATTTTTGAGATGTGTTTTCACTGATTCAGAAATAGAGGCACAGAGAAGTTAAGCAATTTATCCAAAGTCACAATGTTAATAATTGGCGAAATCAGGATTTAAACCTAGGCAGTAGGTGCTTCTAAGCTTTTGTTCCTAAACACTATTGTTTACAGCTTTGCAATAAACCTGACAGGAACCAGTTGATAGATAAGCCTTGAAAATGTAAGTGACTTACTCAAATATCAAAAAATGATCAATGGCCAGGGATGGGTTGAAACTCATTTATTTTCTCTCAATTACGAAAAGAAAGTCCAAGTGTCTACTTGGATGCTGAATCCGAAGGAGAATTTTGTCAAATAGAAAATGCTAATTTCTGAGGAGTCCTGAGGACCCTCTGTGGATTCAATTTCCCTTCCATCTTCTTCTCCATATATATTTTGATCTGTTCACACCACAGAGAATAGACTAATGTTGTCATAAAATTAATCAGGTGATTGTGGAAGGCAGAGAGTAAGCCTCCTTCCTGCTGAAAATATTTATGTCTCAGGCCAGGAGGCTAAAAGCCCAGGAGGGAAGGGGATGAAGGCAGAGGAGGCTGAAGAGAAGGGCCCTGGCAACACTCTACCTGTCACAGGAAGGTGAAACTGCCTGAGGGGAAACCATCAGCTTGCCTTCTTCCTAATTTGCTTTCAAGATAAAGAAGTGGGAGTTTACTTCGCAGCTGTTATTGCTGACATTTGAGAGGGTGGTTGTTCAGAAAGGCACAAATGGACTGTATGTCAGCAGGCAGTAAAGCAGGGTTTTTTTCACTATTTAAAAAAAGAATGTTCCAAGAAAGTGCCTACAGGAGAAAACATAAACTTAGAGTCTTAAACTCTCATCTTTTCTGTGAGGGGGTATGAAAAGGACCCCTAGCTATATTTATTTATCTAGTTAGCTAGCTGTCTAAGAGCTTGTCATTCTAGCCTGGGTAATAATGAACACAAAAGAGAGTGGATGAATTGGCAGACTTTCCCCAGTCTCTGTCTTCCTTCCAAATATCAGATCAATTTCATTGGCCTTTGTGTGCCTAGAGCAATAAGGAAAACATCTAAAGCAGACCAGTATTGCCCTCTTTAAGCTGTACCATGGCCCAGAAAGCAGAAGATAGGAAGAGAGGGGAATATCTTCTTTCTAACTGGATACACTAAATTAGTCAACATGGGTGTTTCTAAATTAAAGAATATTTAATTAAACGGTGCCATGGATCTCATATGCAATATATATTTGCCTGCAAACAGCCTCTTAGGATACTGCAGTAGGTGGGTTAAGCCCAATATCCAGCCCTCAAGTTGATTATAAGTGAACACAATCTGTGTTTCTTTCTGATAGATTTCAGTCCAGAGTTTGTGTCTGATCCCTGTGAAAAGTAAGATAGGAAACAGAAAAATCAAATAAAGTAATAAAGTCACCATTGTGGGTATCTGTAGCTTGGTCCTGCTCTGAATCCCAGGTGATTTAGAAATGACATAGTCCACATGCCTCACCCACCCCAAGGGCACCTCAAGGGCAAAGGACCTGGGCTATCTATCTACTACAACCCATTAATCATCAGTTGAGAGATGTTCCCAGGGATGCTAATTCCCTAGAACTCCTAGTCTGCCTTTCACAGGAACAGAATAGGCACAGATGGTGAGAGGAACCCTTCAGGCAGAGAGACACAGATGCTGGCAGCAAAATTCAGGAAGACATGCACAAAAATGGCAAGGACAGGGCACTGCTACAGCAGTCTTCAGAGGTTATACGTTCTAGGAATGCCAAATTCAACTATTATAACATTATTTGCAAACACATCTAATACTCAAGCGAAATCGTTTGCTTCCAAAATATGATAAAGGTGCATTTTCACACTAACATATTAACACCAACTCTGTTGCTGGCATGCTGGCCTGGTAATAGACACTGGAAATAGAACAAGGAAAGCAACACACCATGAAGCAGCATAGAATACAGAGGAACAATTAAATACAGTTAGAGAAAAAAAGGCCTGTGCTCCGTCATGTCCTTTTTACTAGATTTATAACCCTGTGCATGTCTTTTTCATGTGTGTACATGTATAAAGATATACATTTATCATGTTCAAGTTACTGCTAAAGTAATTGTACCCAGTGGTTTCCATCTAGATCAGAAATGCCCCCTCTGTCTTCTTCTTCACTGGTAAGCCCTCCTAAAGACTCAGATTTTTCTCATTCAGCTGGGCTATGTTCTGCTTATTAAAACTTTGTTGTGACAATTTTCCATAGCCTTATTAAATGACTATATTTCATTTCTGTCCAAATGTATGTATAGCCTTTATTACAGATCAACTGCTTTCTTTACTGAAGATAAAGAATTCTCCCAAAACAAGTTTATCATTTAAATGATTTATCTAGGGGCGCCTGGGTGGCGCAGTCGGTTAAGCGCCCGACTTCAGCCAGGCAGGTCACGATCTCGCGGTCCGTGAGTTCGAGCCCCGCGTCAGGCTCCGGGCTGATGGCTCAGAGCCTGGAGCCTGTTTCCGATTCTGTGTCTCCCTCTCTCTCTGCCCCTCCCCCGTTCATACTCTGTCTCTCTCTGTCCCAAAAATAAATAAACGTTGAAAAAAAAAAATAAAGATAAATGATTTATCTAGGGCTTTTCACTTGTGCTATGAAGCAAAGCATTGAAAGAAATACAAATCGAAAAAAGATATGCTTATAGTTGGCCCAATGAATAACAAACTTTAGTAATAATTCACAATTTTGAAAAATAGCCTCAGGAATGGAAAATTAGATAGAATGATTAAGAAAAAAATAGTGAGATAAAATTTTAGTTGTCAAAGTATTTCTCACAGAAAGACATTCACTTGATGCATTAATATTGGCCAGTGTATTTGAGTGATAAGTGTTTAGCTATAAAAAAAAAACAAAACAAAAAAATCTAATTTTCTTGAGAATGCATTTTATTTTTTATATTACAGTGATCATTGAATGTATACTTAAATTTTAATGTGATCTTCAAAAGTTGAAAGGTTTTTTTACATGCACAGCTACACAAATCAAAAATTATCAGACAGAATTTCTCAGTTTAAAGTTTAAGAAATATGATCGTTGACTCTAAAGATCCAAAGCATTTACTGAGCTAAAACATCAGGCAGAGGCATGGATTCTTGGTCTCGAGAATAAGAAATGAGCTCTAAAAAATTACCTAAAATAGAGTCACATTCCAATCCCCACTTGACAGCTCTAATGAATTTTGCCTTTCTCCAGGCAGAAAAATAATATATCGTACATTAAATCATGCTAATTCCAGCTTGAGAATAAACGAATGACCTGTTAGGTCATATTGCTTTCCAATAGGTCCAAATTAGGTTTAGGTTCTATGGTGTGACATTTTGCACCGAGAGATTGGGAAGCAACTGGGGAATGGATCTCCTGTCCTGATCTACACTTAAGGTGTATCATGTGCCCATTTTTATACACAGAGCTGGCCCAAGGTAGAAGGATAGAGTTAGAGAATAAGTGGAAGCCCATCTTCCCTGAACTCCCAATTCTGTCTCTCTCTCACTTCCTCCATTTTGTATGCCTTTTTTTCTCAACATAATCACAGTATGTGCTCATTGTACAAAATTTTCTAAATGCAAAAATACATCATGAAAAACAACCCAAAGTAACCATAACTCAGACACCCCAGAATCACCATTAATATTTTAAGGTATATCCTTACATTGATTTTTTTTTCTGTATAATTGTGTGGTTAGAAATATATCTTTGAGCTCCTAACTATTGCTTTTACTGGGTTAATTCCAAAGGATCATTTCTCAGAAAAAAAACCTGAAAGTGTATAAATAAGGAATGACATTTTAGCGGTAGGTTTTGGCTAATGACAAGGAGGTGGATGCCTCCTTCACCAAAGCAAAGAGCTAGCCTTATTTATATAAATAGGACATTAAAGCCTCATTTCATGAACCCATCCTACTGCCTGTTTTATTTTACTCTTTTTATGAGTAATTTGATGACAAGTTTTTTTTTCATCATGAATGTGTACCCACTAAAATATTTTGATTTTCTTATACGTCTGATTGTTGCTTGGGGGTTATGACTCAGGACTAACAGTTTGCATGAAAGAACAAATCTCAATTATCACATTTCAGAATTTATTGACCTTGGTTCTTCATGACAGACAAATTTAATCAGTTAATGACTAACATGCATTTCTGACATACAGAGAAATCTAAGGTATGGCTGTGAAATACCAACGATGACTCATGATTATCTTCAAAGCTAACTCACGTTTTTTTTTTTTTTTCATCCTGGAATTCAAGGCCCTACCCGATATGGTTGAAATTTCCATTTTTAAATTTGTCGTTAGGATTTTTTTCACGATATAAAATATGATATTTCTGAAAGAACACAAGGTTTATAATTAGCTCTGATTTCAACTTCTTACCAGAATCTGTTTTCTCTGTCATCTTGTCAATTATTTATTTTTGTTAAAATTCTAATAATACCTACTTCACTGAGTTCTTGTAAATATTAAATAAAATGAGGTACAGGATGTGAAATACACAGCAAGGTAACTAGCATGAAGGAACACACTCAAGAATGTTATTTCCATTCTCTTTCCTTTGATGAGACTTAGCCTCCAGCCAAACGAAATTATATGTTGGCTTCCATGCCTGTCTACCCACCTCCCTCCCCAAAGAATTTTCTCATGTAGTCCTCTCTATTTAACTTTCACAGTTGAGACCTTTTTATCTTAGAGATATGAATCAAAACATCTTCTTCACAAAATATTTGCTTACCTTGCTCTTCTAAAAATTAATATCTTTTCTGAAATTGCATCAAAATGCTTTATCTATACTTCTCTTTCAGTCATTATTACTTCTTTCCTTACAGTATAATGTTGTGTAGACACAGACAAGCTCCAAGTTATTTAAAAGAATGAATTCTAGAGGATAAGGCATGCTTTCATCCCATTCTGTCACTAATCTGTTGTGTTACTGTGAAGTGTTCAACCTTATTGTACCTCAGTTACCTCTTTTTTTAAAGTAGTGGTAATTATAATACCCATTTTCAAGATTGGTGTGAGTACAGTAGCTGACACTAAGGATCTAACTAATGATGGTGATGATAATGAGCTTTGTGAGGGCAAGTCTAATTTTATGCAACTTGGGAAACTCCACAAAGACTAGCACTTAATCAGGGCTAATTAAATGAGGAAATGAATAATATGTGTGTTGGGACATAATAATGGGAAACAGGTAGCATGATGCTGTGTCCTGTTGGCATAGTTCCACCGTGTTCTGATACTCGCAACATCATGGGTTATCCTGTTGTTTATTTCTTAGTATCTTTGACATGTCTTCCTTTGCCAAGATGTCGACCTTTGTTACACATTTCCAGTAGCTGTTTGTAGGAATAATTAACACAGTATTATCATGCCATGTATGTATGTTAACTTGAAAATTTAATACCCATTGCACTAAGATGTTACACACTATAGCACGCTCTCAATCACATAAGTAAATACGTCTATTGACATTTTTGTTCTTTCTACTCTCTAGTTCTTACTTGCCTCATAACTAGCACCTAGAAACATATGAGGAGTAGTTAGATCTTAAAATGCTATGTAAAGAAAGTCCCTGGGTGAATATTAAGAAAAATGCACACTTTTCACTACTGTGACATGTGAGAAAGAAGAGAGAGAAATGTACAGAACAAGGTGGTATGATGTCAGGATTCAGACTGTCTTCTTTTCTGGCAGGAACCTAAGTAGGAAGGTAGTTTAAATATCTATAAAGGTTGGGAGAGTCTGAGAATATTTGTGTGCTATTGGTGGACATACACAAGCATTGACTGAGGATTCTAGGGACTTCTACAAAAGTCTATGCTCTGATGTTGTGCTTACACATACAATACAGGGCTGAAAAAGAGGTGGACATATATAGATGGACCTGAAGAAGTGTTCCATATCCTGTGGTCTGTGAATGCTATGCAATGGATTTAAAACCTTCTTCATGGCTTTGGTGAAGTGACATGGAGATTTGGGGAGTTATGGTAAACCTCAAATGCCTTAGAAGTCATACGATGCCTTCTTTTAAAACTCAAGAATGTAAATCTGCTCCTTTCTGTTCCCTAATTGCTAGGGAAACAATACTTATTTTATGGGCAAAGATGTTTGGAAATCAGAGTGTCTTTGTCTATTGCCCTTGCCTTGATGCTACTCATATTTCACAAGCCTAGTTGTACTTAAGAATTATTGTACAGGTTTATAAAATCAAAACTATGTATAAATACACAGAGGTGTTTTCCAGGTCAGTTTGGTCTAGTATGATTTGTTTACAGTGATCAGAGGAAATGTGTCCTCCTAACATTTTGCTGATAAACAATTTAAAGCAGGAACTTGAAATCATTAGGGGTCCCCAGCCCTTTTGAAAACTTGATGAAAATTAGGGATCAACTCCCCAGAAACAAATGCATATACACTCGTACACAAAAGTCCTGAATATAATTTAAGAGATTAAGAAAATCCCCAAAGCCCAATCATGTACCTTAAATTAAAATAAATCCTGCTTTAAAATTTAGTGCAGGGCTTAACACAGTTTACCTTGGAAGTGTGAGCTATTTTATATTCATTAAATTCCAAAACCTTTGGCACCAACATTTGTAAGAAAGAAAAAAATAAATTAAGAATTATCTTAAACAGTAAGAATGAAGTCAATCATCTCCACAGCCCTTATATCACCACACAACACTTCTTTATTTGTGTCAATGAACAAACGTATCCCCATTAACCCATATTATGAAATGGAGCTGTGGATTCCAAGAGTGAGTTACTTTTGAATTCTTGCATGACTTTTTGCTAGCTATTCAGTTCAAAACATTTTAAAAATGTTACAAAGACTATAAATTTAGTAGCATATATCTTCTTTACATAAGGATGACAAAGCAGGTGAAAGTTTGTTCTGAATTTTATCAAAATGGGTTTTCACCAGAGAGGAATGTATTGCTTCAAATGTTACACGTTAGATTATATCTCTTATCTTAAAAAATAAATGCATTTTCAAGAAGATTTTAAATAATGCCTTCTGTGGTTCAAGTTCATTGGTTAGGGCAGAAACTGCTGGTAGTTAGGTAGGGCAGAAACTATTAGCTGCCCATTCAAGAGCATTCTCCCTTTCGTACTTGCTCACAAGACATTTTTCTTCAGGAGTGAGGAGCATAGTGCTCAGGGAAAGTGGGGTTGTCTCCTACAATCCAGGACGTGAAACATGATTGGTTTGCAGCAATTCAAGATAATACCTAACCTTTAAATTGGAAAACTAAAGTGACTGATGAGACTACTCTGAGATACTGTTCTGAAACTCATCCTGTCATCCCGTCATTTGAATGTCCATTTTGTTTATCCTGAGTGATTTTTTCCCCCCACTACCTGGCTCAACTGTTATTCCCAGTAAATGGATCCAGGTTTTACATTGCTAGGAAACTATGATATCTACGTCTCTGTGGTTTCTGGATTTTGGGGGGAATGGGGGGTTGTTGTTTTTGCTTTTGGTAGAACCAGCTTCGGTCTAGAGCAGATCCAAGGATTCCATTTCTTTATTTTTGTTTGTTTGTTTCTGTTGTTCTTGTTTTTCACTCTTTTGCTTTGTAATAGAAGAAATCCAGTGTGGGTGGCTAGAGGCTGTTTTATAGGAATATATTCAGATAGAATTTAAAGATTATTATGCTGGGATTTAAATATTCTTGCTACTTTATGTTGCCAACATTTGTGATTGCAATTCAGTGTGAGAGTCCCTGTGTGTTTGTTGGAGACCACAGGAAGATGGCACATTTTGGAGAGTTGGGGGATGTAAAGGGGATGTAGAAATTGAAAGAACAGGAGTGGAATGTGGGCTCTGTGCAAATAAAATGTTTTTAAAGGACTGCTGTCCACAGTTTTGGTAATTATGGTTTATAATCTTTTCTTGGGAGTCAGAGACTTTATATAACATGATCTCACTGAATTCTCAGTGAAAGTACTATTTTACGGGCACCTGCGTGGCTCATTTGGTTAAGCAGCTGCCTCTTGATTTCTGCTCAAGTCATGATCCCAGGGGTCATGGGATTGAGTCCCTTGGCTGGCTCCATGCTGAGCATGGAGGCTGTTCAAGATTCTCTCTCTCTCTTCTCTCTCTTCCTCTGCCACCCCCCTGCTCTCTCTTTCTCTCTCTCTCTCAAAAAAAAAAAAAGAAAAAAGAAAAAAAAATCACACTTCTAGTTATTATTCTTGTTATTGTAATTATCATTACCTCTCTCCAAGTGGGGAAACAGAAGGCTCAGTAGAGTAAGCAGCTTTCCCAGAGTCACACAACAAAACTGAGAACCAAAATTTAGACCCTGTTCTCTGATTTCACCACCTACACAATGCCTTTGCCCCTTCCTGAAAAAGAATGACTATGACTTACACTTTGATTTATAATTCTCTCTGAAACTTTTAAAAACTGAAAAATAACTCATACTTTTATTTTTCTTTTCTTCCTCTTCTTCTTCTTCTTTTTCTTCTTCTTCTTTTTTTCTTTTTTTTTTTTTTGCATATCTTTAAGAGGCAGAAATATATCTGAGGCAACGGATGTAGATGTCACCAATTGACAGCCTGTTACTTCTGTCATTTCTCTAACACATTTTTTTATAACCCCCTTGTGATAAAGCCTTTGTTTTTCCCTTAGCAACAATAAAACTCTTTTGAGCCAAGAAATTAATAGAGATAGTAAGACTAGTAAAAGGCATTAAATGTATTTCATCACACTTAAAGGTATATATAGCAAAAAAAGTTATCAATATTTCTTTAAAAGGTCATGTAAAAGATATGTAATTCTATACAAAGTCTAGACGTAAAATAGATCATCAACTCGTATTTCCATCAGATATTAGATCAGATTGAAATTTTCAAAACTACCTTTAGCATATCTGTGGGTTTCGTTCTTACAGATGTTATTGTTTGGAAATGAGTCTGACAAAACAGTGCCCAAGGGGCACTTTGAGCCAAATTTCTCCCTGTTCCTACCTTCACCTATGCTTCCACTATGTTCGTCCTGGGATTTTTTTTCTCCTCCCCCTCAATCTGTAGAACTCTTACACTACAGAGCTGACTCTCTACATCATTCTGTTTTTATGTACTAACCTGTACATTCTCTTGGGATAAGCATACTTCAATGCTAACTGGAAAACAGATGGTGAAAACAGCTACTTAAATAGTACCACTAATGCTGTTCCTTGTCTAAACGTGTGTGTTTAATAAAGAAAAGAAAATGAATTAGTTTAATATTCTCTGTAATAATGTGATGGTGGGTAGCAAGGTTGGGTTTTTGTTGTCGTCCTTATATTGATAACTGCTCTTTTGTGCAATGATTTATATGTAAAAATGTTCTTAGTACCTAAGGAAAATAAACTCTCATTACATGAATGAGTTTATTGAAACTGCCTTAGGCAAGTAAGCAGTTTCTTTATAAGTCCCTGAATGTAAACATCTCTAAAATAAGAAATGAGAAAATGTCCACATGACGTGCCAGGGCTGGTCCTGGCCTTAGATTAATTGACCTTCGCCTTAATGCTTTGGGGAGTGAGGAATATTAAGCAACATATTTAAATCATTGAAATTCAAATTATGTTTTTGTGTGTTGTTTTGTTTTTACTAGTCTGAAAGGGAGAGAAAAATTTTAATATGCTCTCAAGGTAGAGTCCTGCCAGTTACGCACACGGATTGCATTCCTCCTTAAACCAGAGATTAATTTTCTATGAGACTTGAAGTGTTTACTGGGGTTAAGGGTTAGGAGAAGAGAAAGGGTCAATCATTCTTGCTGTTTTTGTGTTAGTGGCAGAAAATCATCCCACAAATAAAAAAGTTGTAGATGTGGGTGCCTGACTGGCTTAGTCAGAAAAGCGTGTGACTCTTGATCTCAGGGTCATGAATTTGAGCCCCATGTCCGGTGTAAAGATCACTAAAAATAAGTAAACAAATAAACTTTAAAAAAGTCATAGATGCTTCTATTATATTTCACTGCAGTGAGTTATTATCACTGATGAATAATAACAAAGGCACTGATTCGGCAAGCCCTCCTATTCCAAAGCTAATAAGGCCTAAAGGATTAAAAAAGGTTTGCATAATTTACATATGAGCGATGGAGCCAGATTTTACTGTGAACAACATTATTAGTTTATAAGTCATGTAAATTTGGGTTTGCACTGAATGTCAGGACCTGGAAGCTAGAATGTTTTTAAAGATCATCCAGAATTCCTGTTACTCACGAATCCTCTCTAGGATTAGTACAATTAATAATTGTTCAAATATATTTGGGTATCTCTGGAGACAGGGAGCCACAACCAAAGAATATCATTCCGTATTGGATAACTCTTAAAATTATGTTGGTCCAAATACTTATAAGTTATGCTTTCAGGGTTAATTGATGAATTATTTCCTGTAATGTAAAGATAGTACTCACTGGCTGCTTATGTGCTTATATCCCCGGTTGCCTGAACTATTCCACATGTGTATATGTGTAATTTCTTTGTACCTCCTAGTATTTCAGCATTCCCTTTTGATACCTATAGATACCTTTGCATATCCTTTTGTTACCTTGTTGACATCTATGAGGATAATTTTAAATTTTGCTTTATAAAGAACTGGTTTTCAGTAGTAAGTATTTCTGTCAATATCAGAAATAACCAGTGAGTGTCACTGTTCTAACACAGACAGATACTCATGGGTTTGTTGTCATAAAATGATCAACAACATCTTGCAGAAGCCATAAAAAATTGTAATTATTCAGAACACAGGCAGTGGGCTGGATGAATCAAGGGTCCTCTTATTCCACCCACATCAGCTACTATAGAAATTTTGGACAGATTTACTGGTGCCTTTTTTTTTTCACTAGTCTACTTCAGTGTTGCAAGAAGAGAATTTATTTTGCTTTCTCTTCAAAATAAAAGACTGTCCATTTTTTTTCCCCCTAAAATGTTCTTTCTACTACTCAACCATTTATTTTCTGTAAATAACTTTCTCCTAATTTCTGGTACATATTGTTATTTCTGACTTGATTTCAATTATTTACTCAATTGATTATTGATATAAAGGGGAAGACAGTAATTCTGAGGATTCATTTGTACTAGGTTTCCTTCTAGGCATTTCATGTATACCTTTTCTTCTAACTCCACAGTGAGGAAGTCCTTATTCATGCTATTGTATAGATCAGGGAAAAGAGACTGAGATACGTTAAATAACCTGACTCAGGGTGACATAGTAGTACATCTGACATTAGAAGCAAAGATTGTCTGACACCAGAGCCCAATACTTTCCATTACATCCTCCTGCCCTCAGACTATACCTGCAAAAATGGGATGCTTAGAAACTACTATCTGAATTGTTGTGAACATGTTTGGATTTTGATGAGCTCCATAGATAGCATCTCTTTCCCATTGCCTGAATTCTGAACCAATTGATAAATAGAGCACTAGAGACTGACGGATATCAAAAGGTCGGCTGTATAATTGATGAAAGCTAGGGCAATGAGACTTTGATGTGTGGCCAAATGAGCTTTCCCAACTTCCTCTCCTTCTGAATCTGAGACCTGCCCATCAACTAGGTGACCCAGCCAGGAAACCTGAAGCAACTCCCATAGTGTCAGACCCCTTATATTGTGGCAGGAGAAAGGGGAACAGCCCAAAATGGAGAAGAAGGAAAAAAGTTTTCCCATACTTGAAAATGACAAAACACCCTGATAAACTAGGTTTTTCCCCAAAGAAGAAAAGCTAGCAGTATACTCTACTGAAGTTCCTCCACGTAGGGATTATTTTATTAATATGCAATTTTATAATGCAGATTATCAACAGATACAGAGAATGGTGAAAAGGAGTACTCAGCTCCTTCTTGCCCTGAATCCAGGATTTTTTTTTCTTTAAAGAGTTCAAATTTACTATTGGTAACAATAAAAAGATGTTTTAAAGACTATCAGCATTGTATTGCCAACAGACAGGTAATACATTTACAAAACATTTATAGAATTTTATATACAAACAATGAATTTAGGAAATAAAGTAAATTAAGACACTACTAATACAGGAGGAAACCAAAAGAATTATCAGTACTGAGAAAAAAGTGAAATGAAAGCAGCATTTTTAAGAGTGCAGGGTACTTAAAGTAGAGACATATACCACAAACTCATAATCAAGTTATGTATGCCCCATAATTCCCTTACAAGGATAATCAGGTGTTTATCCTGTAAGCATTTGTGCAGTGATGAACTCTTAAGTTTTTAAACTCTTAAAGATGCATTTAAAAAGGGATGTGAAAAAGCTACTCCCTGAAACAGATGTTTTTTATATCTGCAATGGCAAGCAAGATTATTTCAGGCATTCTAGGGCTGGTTATCATCTAATAATTATAAGGACTTGAATTTTTACACTTAGTGAAATGGTAATTCACTGAATGAAGGGTTTCAAGCAAAAGAGTCATTTCATTTTTAATTCATCTGCCTCATGTGTCTTCACTCTCAATCCCAAACCTACGTTCATGGTGGGCAGTAGAGACACCACTTAAGAAACTCGCAGCAGTGGAGAGGGTGAGAAGATATGGATAGGTTCTGGATATACAGGTACTTAGAAAGTGGATTTAATGAGGGTTATGAAAGAAAAGTATCAAGATTTTGGTCTCTAAGATTTCCCCCATCGATTGAGATGGGAAAACTATGGTTGAGTTGGGTCTGGGAACGAATATCAGAAGATTCATAAGAATGTTGAGTTTGGACACAATTCTTTCAGACCTAATAGAAATGTAAAGACAGATGTGATATAAATGCCTGGAGTTAGGGAGAGATATCTGGATGGGAGATATGCATTTACGAGGTATGAGCATATAGATAATATTTAAAATTATAAGACAGGTTAGATCACCAAGGATAGAGAATAAAGAAGGGAAGGGTCCAAAGCCTGAGTCATAGACCTTTCCAAAGTTAAAAGGTCAAAGGATGAGAGGAACATACAACAGAAACTAAGAGGGAGCATCTATCTAGAGAGTTGGCGAAGAGCGAAGGAACTGTAACACCTTGGAAGCCAAGTGAGGATAGTGTATCAAGGAAGAAAACATAAGCAATTATGTCAAATGTCCCTAATGCAGCCAATAAGATGAAGATTAGGACTGACTTTTGACTTTGGCAGTAAAGAGACCATCAGTGACCCTATTACAAGTCTTAGTGGATGTATGGGGCAAAACAAATGAACAAAGAAAACCACAAAACTTGTGGAAGATTTAAGAAGAGCAATTAGTAATGTGACTATTGACTGTACTTTTGTGGAATTTTGGAGCAAAAGGAAACAAATAAATTGAGAAAAAAAGACATCAGGAGAACTGGAGCCAAAAGAGGTTGCTTTTTTTTCTTTCTTCTTTCCAATTTTTTAGGGATTAATGCTTTCATGGTGATGGAAGTTTGGACTTGATTCTGTAAGGAATCTTTCTATTCAAAAGCATGAGGGAATTATTGGGCTGGAGTAGGTGAATAAGCAGAGGAGATGGGTTTAGCTGGGAATGCAGTTAGTTTATGTAGAGTATCAGGCAGGAAGTCAGGATATATGGGTACAGATGCCAGTATGTGGGTGGAAGCTGTGGAAGTTTTCTATAGATTGCTTCAATCTCAGTGAAATAGGAAGCAAAATTATCAGCTGAGAGTGTAGAGTGGGGAGGAGGTGGGTGTTAGAAGACAGAATTTGAAATAAGGGAATAAAATATAAAATAGTCTTCTAGGTGAGTAGGAAAACAAGATGACCAGGGAAAGATATTGACTGCTGGTCATCATAAAGGACCCACTTAAGGTTATGAATATAAATTTGAGAGTGATAAGTCTACCTGTTGGCACATTTTTTCTTCTAATTGTGGTTTAACTTCAGGTGTACATGTGCAATTATTATGCCTTGGACACACACACACCTCCCATTTAAAAATAATTATTTTGTATCTTTCTTATTCTATTCAAAAGCGTATTTTTGCGGTGCCTGGGTGGTTCAGTTGGTTGAGGTCATGACTTCAGTTCAGGTCATGATCTCACAGTTTGTGGTTCAAGCCCCACGTTGGACTCTTTGCTGACAGCTCAGAGCCCGGAGCCTCCTTCAGATTCTGTGTCTCCCTCACTCTCTGCCCCTCCTCCGCTCGTGCTCTGTCTCTCTTTGTCTCAAAAATAAATAAACATTGGGGCGCCTGGGTGGCGCAGTCGGTTAAGCGTCCGACTTCAGCCAGGTCACGATCTCGCGGTTTGGGAGTTCGAGCCCCGCGTTGGGCTCTGGGCTGATGGCTCAGAGCCTGGAGCCTGTTTCCGATTCTGTGTCTCCCTCTCTCTCTGCCCCTCCCCCGTTCATGCTCTGTCTCTCTCTGTCCCAAAAATAAATATAAAAAAAAAAACGTTGAAAAAAAATTTTTTTAAAAAATAAACATTAAAAAAAGTTAACAAAAAGGCATGTTTTTAAATAATATACATTTTCATGTTATAGCTTGTCTGAGATGGTATTTTAAAACATAATACAAATGCCTGATAAAATGTCTCTTAGACAATTGCTAATGTTTTTCCTCCTTTTGTTTTTTTTCCCTCTTGACAGTGAATCTGATTTTAAAAACAAAAAGCACCCACTTCAACTAACATAAGCATTGAAAACTATTTTAAAGATCAGTTTCCTTCCCCTCATTACAGATTAGGAAACCAAAGCCCACGGGAGAGGAATGATACACAAAATTCCATTTACTTCTACATATACATACATACATATATACATACACACACACACACACACACACGCACACACAAAATTTTCCAACCAAACCTCACTTTTTTTTTAGAGCTTTGTCATGGATCCAACTCTGCCTTATGTTATGATGTGGCCAGGGGGTATTACTTATTCAGATTTTGGCAGTCATATAGGAGCAAGCTGCTGGAGCTTTCATTATAGATATTCTTCTGCAGAACAGGTGTGTAGAAAAAAGTCTATGCTAATTCCCAGCAGATGCTCAACCTGTGTTGTCCCATATATGCACCAGCTCAGCTGAAGCAGAAGTAACCTATCCCTGCATAATATCACTCACATTACTAAGAAAATGGCACTGCTGTTGCCTGGTTACCTCTTCATTTTCTTAATTGCCTCTTCATAATGTGAGTTTCATAAGCTATAGCAACCCCATGGAAAAACCAGAATTACAGAGAATTTCCACTGTCATCAGCTTTCCAATTTCCATTTGGAATTAAAAATCTAAATACCTTGACCTGTCTCTGCCATAGCTTTAGAACCTTGGTTAAGTAACTGAACTTTCTAGGACACTAGTTTCCTAACCTATTAAATGAGTAAAATGGACCTGGTCAGTGGTTGAAGTACTTTTAAAGTAGCTACACTCAGGCTGTGTGAGATGTGAAAGTGAAGTAGAGGTTTTATTTAAACCAGAGCTAAAGTAGCTCAATTGTGTACTCTCTGAACACCCTCCCACCTTCCTAGATTTCCTTGAGAAGCTACACAGAACCTAAGAGCTCCAAGGATCGTGGTTTTAAAACTGCTAGATGACAGGATCCAAATTTCTTTTGGCTCTGTCATTCTATAAGCCTTTGATGCTATGCCAGAGGGGTGTATGTGTGTGCATGTGTGCGTGTGTGTGTGTGTGTGTGTGTGTGTGTGTGTGTGTGTGTGAGAGAGAGAGAGAGAGAGAGAGAGAGAGAGAGATGAATGAATGATTCAGGTAAAATATGCTTATGCATCTATTGTTGCACAGATAAATACCTTGATACCATAGAGCATTGACTGTTTTATTTTTTCCCCAATGACGTAGTTTCAAAGGAAAAGAAGTAGGCTCAAAGTGAAATCAATATAGACCTTTGCCTTCTCATCTCATTTTTAAGCCCTATCATATAAATAAACCTGCATCTGTTAGAAGAATTATTACGGTTAAAGGCGGTAGAGAATAATTAATATCAAAAATTTCAAAGTGGGAAAGAGACTGGTGATTCAGCCCTGCTAAGCTCCAGGTACTGGTCAGAGGCTGTATAGGCAGCTGCCAGGATCCAGCCAAACTGCCAGCCGTCATGTGGTATCTGTCTTACACAATTCCTTATACATGAACTGAATGTTAGCTCAATTTTTGGAGAAGTGAGGGAAAAAGGCCCCTTCATACAGAAGTGGCTAATGTAGAAGAGTTCACTAAAAAAAAAAAAAAAAAATGACACAAGTCAGAATACCTTTGATATTCTAATGAATAAACTGAAGTCTTTCAGTACTATTTTCAGGCGCACCTGGGTGGCTCAGCCGGCTAAGTGTCGGACTTGGGCTCAGGCCATGAGCTCATGGTTCATGAGTTTGAGCCCTGCATCAGACTCAGCTGACAGCTCAGAGCCTGGAGCCTGCTTCAGATTCCGTGTCTTCCTCTCTCTCTACCCCTCCCCCATTCACACTCTGTCTCTCTCTCAAAAATAAATAAACATTGAAAAAAAACTTAAAAAAATAAATACTATTTTCACAAATTTCTTTATATTTATCTCACTACAGAAGTAAAATAAATAATTACAACAGCTAGAATGTATTTAAAATTCAGTGAAGAAAGTTATTATTATTTGGATGTTAGCATTTTTAATATTCTAAAATATTTATTTTCAGCTTTTACGTAGCTGTAGATATGTATGAAAGAGATTATAATGCCATGAGAAAAAATTGTTACCACCAGCAATATATAAAAGTAGCTTGATCAAACTCTCACAAATCTTAATTATTATCTGTTTTTAGCTCTGCTAATATGATGCCATATTATTGTTTTCATGTCATTGATTATTAGTGACGATTAATATTCTTTAGTATTTACATATTTTTAATATTTTTTTAAATTTTAAGTTGTTTTATAGAATAGAACAAGCTTTCCATTTCATTTCTTTAAGCGACTTAAAGGTATCACTTGCAACAATAGCCAGTGTAGATTAACATTTATGTAATGTTTAGTGTTAAGGATTCATATGTAATATAAAAGTCCCCAAAGAGGAGCATTACCTCTTTGCCCATTAGATTCATGTTAATTATTCTATTATTTGAAATTAATATTCTCAAATTGCAGGCTGTTCCTATAAAATTTTATAATAATGAAAGGTACATTCCCCCATTAAATCTCTAAGACACTCACCGCAGATAACTACTATTACAACTTAATGTATACATTACTCTATGGTCTTGCTAATTTATATAGTACAGGTAAATACATATTAGAGGATGGGTTGCAACCAGGGAGGTCATAGTATAATAATTTTTGAAACTTGATTTTTCACTTAAGAATATAGAATAATATATTTTTATATCAGTCCATGTAGATCCACCTCATTCATTTTCTTTAAGATTTTATTTTTAAGTAATCTCTACACCCAGTGTGGGACTTGAACTCGCAACTCTGAGATCAAGAGTCACATGCTCTACCATCTGAGCCAGCCTGGCACCCCATCTCATCCATTTTAATGACCTTTTCATAGGATTGTAAAATGTAGACATACAAATGTGTTTTATGATTTGTTTCCCAACTTTAGGCATAGTAAAGCAATAAACATTATTGTGCATCTATATTTAGGCTCTGTGTGTGTTTCAGGAAGAGAGACTCTCAGGAGTAGAACTGTTCCATTAAAGTGTATGTGCATTTTCAGTTTGTAAGTCACTGCCAAACTGCCCCGGTGAATGGGACTTGCCAGTTTAAAGTCTTATCAAGACTATATGGCAGCACCCATTTCTCTACATGTTGCCAACCCTGGCTATTATGAATGTTTTTAGAAATGTTGGCAATCTAATCACATTTTGTTTTAATTCTTACTCTTTAATTGTTCCTAAGTTTTCACACTCTTTTACAAGAACAATCTCCATATATGTGTTAAGGAATGACTGCAGTTTATTTAAAAAAATAATTTTTTTAATGTTTATTTATTTTTGAGACAGAGAGATACAGAGTATGAATGGGGGAGGGTCAGAGAGAGGGAGACACAGAATCTGAAACAGGCTCCAGGCTCTGAGCTGTCAGCACAGAGCCCAACACGGGGCTCAAACTCACGGACCGCGAGATCATGACCTGAGCTGAAGTTAGATGTTTAACCAAGTGAGCCACCCAGGCACCCCTGGAATGACTGCAGTTTAAAGCATATCTTGATTTCCTCTTCCATTCACTTGTTAATATTGGATTTCTAGAAACTTTCATGAGTAATGTCTAATTTTATTGGATGATAGTCAGAGAATGTGCTCAGAAATAACTTTTTTGGCTCCCTAAAAGAGAAACCCTATGGCTGTGCCTTCCTGGCAGCCTGGGCTGCGGGCTGGGGGATGTATTGCCATTTGGGTAATTGCTGAGGTGTAGAGTTGCTAACCGAACAACATGAACGGAAGACCCACTTTTGAGTAGTTGTTTCACGATTGCTTCAAAAACCTTTATCATCCCTACGTGGCATTCATATTTCTGTATAATAATTCCACATACACTACTGTCTTTGAGCTAAACAACCAGCTAATCTTTTTTCCCCACCTCCTAAAAGCTTTCCTGCCTTAGAAGCAGAACTTTTGCCTTCCTATGTTTCATAAAGTTTGTATTTATTTTCCACATGACGCGTATCTATATTTGTCTTTAGGGCTTCCACAAATTTATTCTAGAAAATCTATTTCCTTTCAATCAGATGATTAAATTCACTGTTTTCCCTAGATCATACTATATATCCCATACCTATATCCATGTCTATATTACAACTATGTGCAAAGTCAGGTTGCAGAGGGTTTGATAAGAAACATGTTTTAACCCTAGTTTAATAATTTGGAAACTACTTTTTAATAAGAGAATAGGGACTTTAGATCACCCAGTTCCATCCCCTCATTTTACAAAGACATAAATTAAGGAAAAGGGAACTTCCCAAGGTTATCCACTTAGTTGGTCATGACTCACTTTCATTCTGAACTAATGAACTAATGAGCATTATTTCTTTGAAAAGAAAAATTCACACAAACACCTTTGATCCTAATCAAGAAGAACAGGTGTAGGTTAACTTGCTTCAGCATTTATAGCGTGTAATTCATTCTGGTTTAGAGATCATCATTCATTGAATCAGTAAGTGTTTGCAAGCAACATTGATGAGTCTCAGCTTTTGCATTTGAATGACTTCTCACGTTGGCTGCCCTTCCTTTCCAGATTATATGCAATTCCTCTGATGATATTGGTGTCCAGATTTGTCAGTTTATTTAAGCTACTTAACCAGATTAGTTTAGGCTTTTCCATTGTGTAGGACTACAGACCTAATTTTTGCCTTAGTCATAAATCTTCTTAACAGAGGGCTTTCACAGCAATAGCAATTTTGATTTCCAATATTTAACAAGTAGTCTGAACTTACTTAAAAACCAAAATTTTAATGAAATGTTTTAACTCACTGTTGTGTTTCTGAAGATGAATTAGTCTAATGTGAAATTCTTCTTTCAACATTCTTTACTGAGCTTTCTCTAATTTTCATACAAGATTTAAATATTCAGCCAGATATACATACTGACATAGAAACTAGTATTTTGAACTTGATAAACATAGACATAGAGGACAGCCTTTCCAACTACATTTAGGATATAGAGTTCTCCCAAGATAAACACTATAGTATTTTCAGTTCTTTGCTTTTTGTTTTTTGGGTTTTTTTTGTTTGTTTGTTTTTTCCAAATACTCCACTTCATGTCTTCTTTGGTTTCCTTTCTTTCTTCTGCAACCAGCTCTTGTCATTGGTCAGGAATCTTCTTGGCCCCCTGTACTTTTTTCTTCCCATTTTCTTTTCCAAGGGTTTACTCCTTATGTAGATTCAGCCCTCACCTTTTTGTGCATAACATCTCGGTCTATGTCTCCTACTCCTATCTCCCCCTCAGGCTCATGAGCCCGTGTACTGAATTATCCCAAATTCAACCCAAAGTAAGTAAGTCTGAAACTGAGCCTATCATATCTCATACCTACTTGACCTTCCTCCCTGTTTAGCCTGTGGAAAACATGTGTCAGGTCTCTGGAACTTAAAATATTAACATGAACTATCATTTTATTTCTGTCTCTCCCCTTTTTCAAATTCACCAGCCAACTATGGTTTTCTGATGTATCTTTTGTAATGTTGCTCATATATTTGAGTTTCTACTGCTACAACCTTGATTGGAGTTTCAACCTACCTTTAAGAGTTCCCAGGTGATCTTGGAAACTTTTCCATAATCTTCTGCCCACAATTGCCAGATTAATCTTCCTATAACTTGCTTTCAGTAATTAGGACCTCTCTTCAGTTTCCTTCAGATGCAGTTAATGATCTAGTGAAAAAGACAAGATTTTTCAGTTTTGTTGACTATTGCATGATTGAATTGGACTACATGTTTCTTGGCTTCCTTATGTCATTCTCTGCATCTATTGGTCTGAGTTACACAAACAGGCCTCTCACAAAGCCTTGGCTATTTTACTTCCACACTATCCTTCATTATTTCTCACATTGAATTAACCTTGTAATCTTCTTGGTCTACCCAAATTCTTCAAATTCATACTCTTCAAATTCAGCTTAAATCCTATCATTACCTGAAAATGTTGTTTAAAATTACTATTGCAATTCTGAAAAAAAAATCTAGTCTTTGCCTCCTCAAAACCATTTTATCTGTTTTGTCATATTCATAGCATGACTGGAACATCTAAACAGGCTTCTATATAAGTGCTAGGTAAGAAACCTGGGCTTAAGTCTCAGCTCTGTGACTTCCAAGCTGCATATTTCCTACAAGCCCATAATACAACACACACTGAGTCTCAGTTTGTTCATCTGTGAAGTTGGGTTAGATTAAATAGTCTTCAAATCTCTTTCAATCTCATGATCCATAAACTGATATTTAAAGGCATTTTGTGCAACACAGTATAAAATATACTCTACTTTTATGAAATAAACTCTACTATTATAAAAC
Organism: Leopardus geoffroyi; assembly: GCF_018350155.1. Classification (NCBI taxonomy): domain Eukaryota; kingdom Metazoa; phylum Chordata; class Mammalia; order Carnivora; family Felidae; genus Leopardus; species Leopardus geoffroyi. Next base: position 81,314,403 of record NC_059329.1, read on the forward strand.
AGACTCTATTACATATTTATCTGGTGATCATTAAATTTCTCAAGCCCCTGCCTTTATAAGAATATTCACACTCCAGAATCAAAATAATAGACAAACTATAGAATTGTTTTATTTCTGTTATTGTAAGAAACCAATTTATTTAGTTGACCTGCTACTAAAATATGAGGCTTCCTACTAAATAGATTCTGATACCAATTCTAGTGTGTGGGGGAGTTCCCATACCAACAAGCAATTCTTGGGATACGAGCTGAGTGTCATAAAACTCAATTCAATTATAACTCTATTTACCTGGAGATAGCATTGGATTCCACAGGTTATAAGCTCAGTCCTGTAAGACTCCTCTCCCCCCACCTCCAGATGCCAGTCCTAAACCCAGGTTATCACCTGTGCTTCTGATGGGCCGGATACAAATTTGAGATTCCAGCAGCGCCCTTCTTGGACTTCATACAGATAAACATGAAGGAATTACTGTAATTATAGGCAGAAGAAGCTGTTGGTTGCTACCACTTATTGAATGCTTACTATGAACTAGGACCGAAGCCAGAACTTAACATCACAAATGTTAATTTATAAGCATAGACTTTAATGTTTACAACAACATTCCAAGGTAGTTATTATTATTCCTATTTTGCAGAAGAAAAAAAAATTAGGTTAGAGATCTTAATCTCCCCACAGTCACATAGCAACAGTAGATGATAGCAACATCTACTATATTTTATTAGGTATCTTTTGAGGCTTAGAAACATTTCTGGAGAAAGGCTTATTTAAAGGGAATGATTATTTCTAAATGGAGGTGTCACTTAGAAAAGTGCCTGTCAAGGTAGCCTTAGAGCTGAGTCTTCTTTTAAAAGAAGAGTAGACTTTCCCTCATTCTCATGGGTGGAGAAGGCATTTTAGGCACAGAGAAAGGATTGACCAAAATTCCAGAGTCAAAGAAGTAGAGGTCATGTTCAGGGAATTCTGCTGATTTGTCATGGCTGAACAGAAGAGCAGAGGGTGAACAAAGAGAAAGATACAGCCTTTGAGTTTGGGTGGGCAGGATATTAGAAGAGTGCATTACTCACCCCGGGAAAAAGTAATTGGAAGGTCTAGCCATTCTAAGCTTTTTCAAAGTCGACAGCTAAATCCCAGCTTGCATAACAGCACACAGACCTACCCACCTGCTTAGTTTCTAATGCAATTTACTGAAAAGTTGTGTCTTCCTACACACTTCTTTATAACTAATTTGACCTATACCAGATAGCAGTTTTACAGCAGCTATAGTCAACATGAAAAGCTCTTTTTTCATGATAATTTTCTATTCTCTTTCTGGTCTACTGAGTTTCTAAGCAAAATTTTTCTTGTTCCTTTGTTCCCTCTCACAGGCTTGCGAAAGTTGTGCTCATCTCATTGTGAGCTAGAGAAGAGTGTGTGGGCTGCCAAAGGCAAACACAGTGAAGGTGAGTTATGAGGGTGGAGTTTCAGGTGCTCTCACCAACTTTGCTCTTCAGTATAATGGTGTAGCAACTGCAGAGTCTTTGTGTGGAGTGAAAGTTTAACACTAATGTGCAGGATCACATTCATGTGATTAATGATCAATGTGACACTTTAGCTTATCATGCAGTTTGCAAAGCACATTCGCACCTGTAATTTACTTAGTTTTATCCCAAGCTGCTGGTGAAATTGCATTTACTTATAAATGTCTTATGCAAGATCTTACATACAAAAACATTTTTGAAGAAATGTATTCCCATTATAAAGTAGTATCTTGGTAGTCTTAGTAAGTATTAATAAATTGATCAGCTAAAGGCCACTGCACAAACCATTTGATATACACTTAATTATAACTTGGTTTTTTTAAAGCTTTTTTAAAGTTTCTTTATTTTGAGAGAAAGAGTGAAAGAATCCCAGCAGGCTCCACACTGTCAGCGCAGAGCTCAATGTGGGGTTCTAACTCACAAACTGTGAGATCATGACCTGAGCCGAAACCAAAGGTTGGACGCTTAACCAACTGAGCCACCCAGGTGCCCCAACATTTACTTACTTATAATTTTAACATAAGATGTTTAATGTAGATTTTATATGGTTAATTTTTATATGTAGGCAGTCCTTGAATTATGGTGGTTTAACTTACAATTTTCCATTTCACGATTGTGCAAAAGTGGTAAGAATTTAGGAGAAACTGTACTTTGAATTTTGATCTTTTCCAGGCCAGTGATATGTAAACCATACTCCCTCATGATCCTGGGCAGTAGAAGCCACAGCTCCCAACCAGCCAGCCACCCCATCACGAGGGCAAACAACCAATGTACTTAGAATCATCCTGTACCCATACAACCATTCTGTTTTTCACTTTCAGGAGAGTATTCAGTAAATTACATGAGATCATCAAAACTTTATTATAAAATAAGCTTTGTGTTAGATGATTTCACCCAACTCTAAGTGTTCTGAGCACATTTAAGGTAGGGGAGGCTAAGCTATGATGTTCAGTAGGTTAGATGTACTACATGCATTTTTAACTAAAGATATTTTCAACTTACGATGGGTTTATTGGGACATAACCCAATGAACATATCTACATAAAACAACAAACTGCTCTAAAAACCTTAAAAGTTAAAAGTTAACAATAAACCAACACATAATAGGTAAAAGCAGAAAAATGCAAACTATATTTAGCAATCAACTTTTTTTCCTGAGATCCAATCATAAAGAGAAAGAACAAGGCTATTAGTTAACCAACTGATTGGTTACTGATTAATGAAGTTAATTAAATTGTTGTGGTTAGAAAATAGATCACCCAGAAAGTAGATAATCAAACAAGAAAATATGAAAACAGAGAGACAAACATTGGTAATACTTGTTACTCTTTTTTTAATTTATTTTTTTCTTAAAAATTTTTTTTGATGTTTATTTATTTTTGAGATTCAGAGAGACAGAGTATGGGGCGAGGGGGCAAAGAGGGGGAGAGAGAGAGGGAGACACAGAATCTGAAGCAGGCTCCAGGCTCTAGGCTGTCAGCACAGAGCCCAGCGCAGGGCTCAAACTCATGAACCGTGAGGTCATGACCTGCGCCAAAGTCGGACACTTAACCGACTGAGCCACCGAGGCACCTCTAGAGAACTCTTAATGGGAGAATTTACTCTGACCCAAGATATCCCACTGTCTCAACACCATATGGAGATGGGTATATTGAGCTACCATAGCCTAGTGCTATTAACCTTTCAAATTGTATAACTCACTTTCCTTGTCTTGATTCCAGGCTTTACAGAAATCTTTGCATTAGAATCAATTTTCCAGTGTGTGTGTTTTGGGTAATGTTTGCTGAATATATGCCATAATTTCCAGTATCCAAAGCAATACTATTTTCCATGACATAACAATAATTTTATTAGTATTGTCTTGGTATCATTTTACTCCAGGGTTTGTACCCTTTGACCAACATCTCCCTATTCCTCTATCTCCATGTCCTGGTAACCATCATTCTACTTGGTTTGTAAGAGTTCAACTTTTTTAGATTCCACATGTAAGTAGGAACTTACAATAATGTCTTTCTCTGACTCATTTCACTTAGCCCTCACATTGTCACAAGGGGCAAGGTTTTCTTTTCTTTTCCCCATTTGAATAATTTCCACTGTGTGTGTGTGTGTGTGTGTGTGTGTGTGTGTGTGTTTATCCATTGACAGACAACTTAGGTAGTTTCCATGTCTTGGCTATTGTGAATAATCTTTCAATGAACATACAGGGTGCAGATATTTCTTTGATGTCCTGTTTTCATTGCCTTTTTTTTTTCGTTTCTTTGGATATATACCCAGCAGAAGAGTAGCTAGATCGTATGGTAGTTTGATTTTTAATTTTTTGAGGAAGCTCCACACTATTTTCATAGTGGCTGTGTCCATTTACATTTCCACCGACAGTTCACAAGGTGAACAGTTCCCTTTACTCCACAGCCTTCCCAACATTTATTAATTCTTGTCTTTTTGATAATAGCCATTCTAATGGCTATGAGGTGATATCTCATTGTGGTTTCAACTTGGATTTCCTTAATTAGTGATGATGAGCATCTTTTCATGCACTCGGCCATTTGTGTGTCTTCTTTAGAAAATGTCTATTCAAGTCCTTTATCCAGTTTTTAATCAATTTTTTTTGCTTTTGAGTTGTAGGAATTTCTTATACATATTGAAAACTGCAAACTCTATAGATAGTTTGAAAATATTCCCTTCACTTCTGTTGGTTTCCTTTTTTTGCTGATTGTTTCTTGGCTGTACAGATGCTTTTTGGCTTGATTTAGTCATACTTATTTATTTTTGCTATTGTTGCTGGCACTTTTTGTGATTTTTTTTGTCATATCCAAAAAACTGTTGTCAAGACCAAAGTCAAGGAGCATCATCTTCATGTTTTCTTCTAGTAGTTTTATACTTGTGGATCTTCCATTTACATCTTTAATCCATTTTGAGTCAATTTTTGTGAGTGGTGTAAAAAAGGGGTCCAATTTTCCCTATTCTACATGTGATTATCCAATTTTCCCAACACTGTATTGGTATTATTAATATATCCTGAAAACTTGGTTGCCATGACTCCACCTTTGAAAGATGTTCTGCGTCCTTCTGTCAAAATCAGAATTCTGAGACGATAACGAAAAATCAATTTCTTACTACATATAAGTAAAGACCACCTTAGGATGCCTCTCAGCTATCAGTACACCAGCTTTTCTCTGATATAAAGTTTGTTTATATGTTTAGTATGTTTAGTACTTCACATCACTCACAATTTTGCCCCTAAATAGCTTTCTTGTATTAAGTAACACACACAGGAAATTATCTGAAGTTTCCGCATACCCCCCAAAAGGCAGGGTATGAAGCTGGCAAGGGTAATGGTGAATTAATGAAGAACCACATGACTAAAAACAGGCTTTTGGATAATGTCAAGCGACAATTAGAGTATTAGCAGAAACTGGTATTTATCAAGTTATTCTATGTGCCAAGGACCGTGTTAAACTCTGTGTGGGTCGACTCCTCTTGGCAACTCTATGAAGCCAGGGTTATAAGCAACTACAGATCAGGCGAGGATCAGACATGTGGAGTAACTTGTCTGTGGTCTAGCTACTTCTTCCCTCACACAGGGGCCTGAACTAGGACTTGAACCAGGTCTGTCTCCTAAAAAGACAGAGCCCTTGACCCTTTCCGGACATTGGTGTAATCCTACAAATATGTGACACACAAAATTTCCAACTGTGGAAATTAGAATTAGATGTGTTTCTGGAAAAGGAATATTGTTAGTTTTGTCTTCAAACCTGTGTAAGAGATGGTATTCTTACATAATAAGTTACCAAAATCCTCTGTTTGGATAAATACATGACTAAAGAGGAGAAGTATAATTTACAAGGCAACTCTAAGTGGACTTTTGAAAAATTCCACAATTCCACAGTTCTTATTTTTATCACAAGTGAGTAATTTGTCACATTTAAACTCACCGGTGATGTTAGATGATATGCCCTTTCTATCCTAGTAAATGCAAATTTCATAGAGAGTTTCCATTTGTCATCAACAAATTGACATCCTGGGTCCAACCTGTTTTTTTTGTTTTGTTTTGTTTTTTTGCTTTTGTTTGTTGTTGTTGTTGTTGTTGTTGTTGTTGTTATCAAGGCCTAGGCTTCCCAGGCCTACCTGCTCTGGAACTAGGTGACCACAAACCAGACTTATCAGAGAACACCCCTTGTCTCCTTTCCGAAGGAGAGGAAACAATCCTCCCTACTCATTTTTGTATATTCCTTAGTGTCAAGTCAGGGTATTTATTAGTTTGTTTTTTCTTGGGAGTGAGAGGCAAGTTTTGTCACATATAGCTTGTTTTGTTTCAAATTACCTTATTTAGGTATGATTGACATGCAAAAGCTGCATTTAATTAATGTACACAACTTGATGAATTTGGAAATAAGTATCCACCTGTGAAATCATCACCACCATCAATGCCATAAACATGTCCACCACTTCCAAAATTATCCTTCTGCCCCCTTTATTTTTTTTCTTTTTTGCAGCAAGTAGAATGGTGGTTACCAGGGGCTGGAGGGAGGGGAAAATGAAAAAGTGCTAGTCAAAATGTACAAAACTTCAATTATGCAAGTTGATTAGATTCTGGAGATGTATTTATGGTCAGGTTAATAATACTGTATTGTACACTTAAAATTTTGCTAACAAGATAGATTTTATGTTATGTGCATTTGTTTATATCAAGAGACTTTGTTACAATTCCATTGTTCCTGTTAGTCTATCCAAACTCCTTATAGTCAGTCTCCTTGATAGTTCTATGTCTACATAGGGTTTGTTAACTCATCCTGTGATTCTGTCTTCAAAATATTTGCATATCTCAACTGCTTATCGCCTTCACTGGTACCACTGTGGTCTGAAATCCCATCACCTCCCCCACCGGAAAATTGAAATACTTTCTAACCAGTGTCCACTCTAGTCTTTCCTCCCTCCTCCACCTCTCACACATCTCTTCTTGACAGAGTAGCTAGGACAATTACTTTACAACCTAAATCAGATAATACCACTCCCGTTTTCAAAAACCTCCAAAAGCTTTTATGTCATCCAGACCTTACTTAAAATGAGCTGCCACGCCCAGTTACCACCCCTGCTTTCAGTTCCTACTGATGATCTCATAGGGCACAGGGCCCCCCTGTGGTTCCTCTCACCTCTGGGCTGTGGCATTGTTGTGGTTTCTGTCTGGAATACTATTGCCCCTGATGTGTGCATGGCTTATTACTGCTTCACCTCTTTCAGGACTTTGCCCAAACATCATTTCCTCAGCAGGATGCTGAGTGGCCCTTCCCTGGCCATCATACTTAAAATTGCATTCTTCTCTCCCACCCCAAGGCACTTATTTTTCTTCACAGGACTTATCTGATATGCTGTCTTTTGTTATTTTCATAATATCTCTTCTTCCATCAGATTGTACACTACATAGGAGAAGAAATTTTCCTTTCTTTTTTCTGTTTCGATCACTATCATCAGTGCCTAGAATAGTGCCTGATTAAATGGTAGGTTCTCAAAAATATTGTTGATGAAATGAACTACACAGTAATCTATCTTTAAAAAAGTGGTATTGGTAAAAGTTTATTTAGTACTATATTAATTTATCTGGAGTGGATTTTAACATTAATATGAGATCCTTAGATAACAATCTCTGCTTTTCTTATATGTGTCCTGAAGGTCATCATTAGCCAAGCCCTGACGTGTGTGTGTGTGTGTGTGTGTGTGTGTGTGTGTGTGTGTAATTTCCCTAGTGTAAAGCAGAGCACTGCTTCCCACATTAAAGACTGATAGTCTTCCTGTCTTAAAGCCAAATTACTTACTGTAGGGAGATTCACATGATTCTTCTGGCATAAAGGTCCAGATGTTCCCCTTAATTTATTGAAGGCTTTCCTCTTAACACAGCTCTTATTCTCCTGGACATGGTAGATTATTAAATATCATAGGAATATAATTAAATTCCATTTTCTTAGCAAATTCTGTTTTACATTAATTCCAAATTATTGATGCAGAATATAATTTAATCTTCAGTTACAACCCAAAAATTGTTGGTCCTATTTGCCATTTTATTCCTAAATAACATTCTAGAAAACCCCAATCTTAACACCTACCCATTCTATTCTGCAAAGAAAAAGCAAAAGCCAGCAGATCTGTAAAAAAATATGTGCGGTGGAGTGACCTTCCTTTATTAGGATGGGTGTTCATTCACTCATTCATCATAGCATTGTAGTAGATCTCCTTTGCAACAGACACTGAACTAGGTGAGAAAGTACATGAGGAAAACTGAAAAGAACATTAGATTCAGAATTAGGAGAACCAAGTCAGACTGGAGCATATGATAGCAGTGTGACCTGAGCAAATAATCATATTTTTAATGAAGAAAATGCAGGTACTAATACACATTTCACAAGCTTAGATTTTGTATGAGTACTGAAAGAATTATACTTTGTAAAATAATTTGTAAAATGCTATATGAATATAAGCATTTTCATTATCATGTTATAATAAAAATTGTATTTTTATATAAAATTAAATATCATACATCATTTCATAACGTAATAAAAAAAGAAGTATAAAAGAAAAGAAGAGGTTGAGAGAAAGGGAATGTGAACGCAAGGGACCTCTTCTCAACTTAAAAAATTCAAGAGGAGAAGAATATATAAATGTTAATAATTAAAAACAACATCTGCCTGTCCATCAAAAGATAGAAATGTAGTTTGCGGGTCCACAGTCAAAAGTTTAATTTCAATGTGGCAAATTCCATAAGGCCTTATCAGCAGAGTAGCATTTGAGCAACGTCTTGTAATGGAAGTAGCTCACTGGCAGGTCATTTGTCCCCTATTATAAGATGGCTTAGTTGGTGATTATTGTACTAATACAGCATGGCGGTCAACTACATGAGCCTTAGAGTCAGATTTTTTTTTCCAAACCTTAGTTATGCATTTCCCTACCTAGCTGAAGGATTTTGAGTATATTACTTACTCCCTCTGTTCCTCAATTTCCTCATTAATAAATTTGAGATAATAGTACTGACCTCATAAGGCTAGTATGAGAATTAAGATAAGTGCTTCGCATACTAAGTTCACACTAAATGTTAATTGCTGTTATTCTACTTGTTAATGCTATTATTATTGTAAGTGAGGCAGCACACAAAATTCCTGTTGCCAGAAATGGATTTTTAGGAAAGAGTGCAAAGAAATGAGGTGACCCCTTGATCATCTTGGTATAAGTGAGAGTAGCAAGTTGGCCTCCTCTTTGCTTTTTTTTTTTAATGGCTATTTATTTATTTATTTTTGAGAGAGAGAGAGTGCGAGCAAGCGGGAGAGGGTCAGAGAGAGAGAGAGAGAAAGAGAATCCCAAGCAGGCTCTGCACTGTCTGTCACACAGAGCCCAACCTGGGGCTCAAACTCATGAACCGTGAGATCATGACCTGAGCTGAAATCATGAGTTGGAGCTTAACCGAATGAGCCACCCAGATGCCCCTTCCTCTCTTTGTTTTTGTCTACTTCTGTATATTAGTGTCTCTACCTTACAAAGCTCATATTGTCCACGGCCCCTCGCTGCAGTCCCATCTGGTGCTCAAAGATTTTGGCTATTTGTCTCTGTAGGACTCCAGAATTCAGGAATCAGGGAACATAAGACATAAGTTAAATAAGTGATAAACCGATACAAGTCATATTAGTAATGATTTAATGTTTTTTTCTCCATTTTTAACAAGAGATGTTCAGTAAATATCTTAAGAAGCAAAAAATAAACACTTTACCTGGGTATTCTAGTCACCTCCCAAGCCAAAAATGATGCCTTATAAATACACACCAATCATCATCATCATCAAGCCATTTAACAGTGTTATTATTTTTAATTTATAACTCACTGTCACTTATTACTGGTTTTAATCCCGACAGTTTTACAAGTTAAATAAGTATTATTTTTTTAATTTATATGTAATTTTTGTGTCCTTTTAATAAATTCTAGGCAGGTCTATGAGTATGTTATTTGAAAAAAAAAAAAAAGCCAGGTATAGACGATCACAGCTTCCTGTGGTATTCAGATGATGAGCAGTCCATGTAGTTATCAGTCTATAGACATCTCAGCATTTTATATTATTTCCAATCTTATTATCCATCAGTCCATAAACATCCATTTCACATGGCCAGAGTCTGCTCTTTTTCTAGTCCTCATCCTTTTCCTTTCCAAAATCTGAGTTTTTCTAGCTCTCTGCTCTTGCTCCCAGCACCACTCTGAAAGGCTTTGTAGCAAGCTGCTGGAACGAGGTCCACATGAAGCTTGGAACGTCTAAAAATCTTTCAGAGTCTAGGAAGGACAAAGGGATGAGTTAGGAAGGCAGTCCACAATATCCCAACGGGAATGGTAAATGGAACCTTAACTTCCTGAAAAGTGTGACGAGTTAGTGAATTAGAGAGGAGGCATTGACTATTCAGTTCCACTTGACCTTTGACAAGTGTAACAAAGTATTAGTTAAATTAATACTAGGTAAGCCTGATAAAAGGACCTCAAGGCCAGATTTGTCCCTTGTTTGTAAACCTGAAACCTCTGCTTTATAAGCTTCAGAAGTTTAAGAAGGGAGGGGGCGCCTGGGTGGCTCAGTCAATTAAGCGTCTGACTCCTGCTCAGGTCATAACTTCACAGTTCGCAAGTTCAAGCCCCACATCGGGCTCTATGCTGACAGCTCAGACCCTGAATTCTAGATTCTGGATTCTATGTCTCCCCCTCTCTCTGTCCTTCCACTTCTCTCTGCCCCTCCCCTCCCTCTGCCCCTCCCCTGCTTGGGCTCTGTCTCTCTCTCTCAAAAATAAATCAACATTAAAAAAAAAAAGAAGTTTGAGAAGGTACAAGATAAATGAAGCATAGTCCTGCTAATATTGACTGTCCTTCATCAAGTGACTGATGAGTTACGCCATAGTCTGTCTCTTAATTCTGTTTTACTAACGGCCTATCATCTCCATTTATGGCAGGGGTGAGAGTAGAAAGGGTGAATAAAGAATGAGGTGATCTCCTGCTCTTCACAATGAGTGGCCTATGGTCCAAATATTTATTCTAGATGGGCTCACCATAGTTTCTGGTTTGTCAGACAGTCCTTACTTGTAACTGTTGTCCATCCAATGTAATCATAGTGACCCCTTTCATACTCAAAAGTATCCGAGTTAGGGAAATAATTTTCTGATGACATTAGTGCTGGTTAACACAAATGTCATAGCTATTGACAGACCAAAACTGCATGGGTGCAGAAAGACAAGTAAATAATTGCTAAGTACTATATGAGATAAAACTGTTATAGTGTCCAGACTCAGAGCCAGATAGGCTGACTCTAGTCAGAACTCTACACAATGCAGGCTGTTTTAAAGTTTTACGTTAAACATAAGATACCTATCTTACAGGTATCAGAACTAAATCTAAGGGAAACAAAATATACTCAGGCACATCCCTTAGGAAGTAACAGAGCATAAATTTTAACTGAGATCTTCTGAGGTCAAGGCTGCATACTTTCCTAAGTGTCTCCTTGTTTGGAAACCAAATACTAAGAATTACGCTAAACATAACAGTCATAACACTAAAGGTACAATTTGGTGATGCATCTCTTAAGAGAAGTAGAAACTGAGAATAAGACTAATCGTTAGGGACGTGACTAACTGGCACAAAAGAATCAGAACAATTCATGATTCTATATAATTAAGTTCTCAATTATTTAGTAAGGATGAACAAGTTCAGAAGAGACTTCATGTGGGCTGGTCTATTCAGGGAAGAGGTGCCATTGGGCCTGGGAGAACTTGGATGATGAACAGCAAGAAGAGAACATTCCCCAAAGAGGAAACAAAGGGCTGTTTTCGTGAGGCAGATCAAGCACTACATTCTGACCCAAACAGAGTTTGTGCTGGGAAATCCAGAGAAATCTGATGGATAAAATAGGTCGGGCTAGATAATGAGAATGTCTTTAGTGTTTAATTTTGTTTTACCCATGCATATACATAACTTTACATAAATGCATACATGTGGTTATTCACATGCTTTTGGATGTATAGTTGTTTTCCTTTTTCTCTCTTTTGGCTTCCTTCTCAGTCTCTCTTCTTCCGTCCAGTTGTATTAACCTACCTACCCATATTAACAACCCAGCATGTAGCTTTCTCTATATTTTCTCCCTGTCCAACTAATCAGATAGATACCCTACTAGGATAAATCATAATCTGCCATATTGGTGGGTATGAGTTTTGTTTCCAGTGTTTTGCTACCAAGACCAATGGTACAATAAACAACCCTGACATATGGGTCATTATTTATGGCTGCTTTATTTGAATGGGATAGACTTCTAAGAGATGGGTTATTGGTTAAAATAGGCTCTAATGCTTCACAATTCCAAAGCAATGTATGAAAGAATGCTTTTCCCAACATCCCTATAAAAATAGATACCATGGCTCCTTTCCATTTTTGCTAATGTGAAGAGCTTAAAAATATACCTCGCTATTTTAACTTCTATTTCCCTGACTACCAGAGAATTTTTTTTGTTTTAAATTATGATTTTTTTAGATTAGAATCTTACAATGTGGTCTGTAAATACTCTGCATTTTAATTTTTTTTTTAATGTTTATTTATTTTTGAAAGAGGGAGAGAGAGACAGAAAGCGAGCAAGGGGGAGGGGCAGAAAGAGGAGACACAGAATCAAGAGCAGGCTCCAGGCTCTGGGCTGACAGAACAGAGCCCACACGGGCTCGAACCCACAAACCACGAGATCATGACCTGAGCTGAAGTCGGACACTTAACTGACTGAGCCACCCAGGCACCCCAATACTCTGCATTATTTTTTTTCTGTCTTGCTTTACTTTTCCTTCATTTTTTTCTTTTTATCAACCAGGGTTCAATCAGCAAAGCAGAATGAGAAATACTTTAAGTATTATGGAATAAGGATTTATTATAGGAGTGAGAACTTACCCAACCGTAGGAGTTTTGTGGAGAATAGTCCAAAAAGGGATGTTAGAGAATCAGAGAAAAGCAACTAGCCAGTTCTTTTGAACACTTGCTGTGGCAAACAAACCAGAGTTTGCCAGGGAATCTAGAGTGGGTCCGTGACGGAGCATTGGTGGAGCAGCCTATGGAAAGACTATCACCTCTGCACCTGCTGGTGGCATGGTATTTCCATAGAGCAAAAAAGAGCTGGACATGGTACTGGGAAAAATAGGGACCTTCTAGAATCTGTCTGCTCCTGTGTCATTGTCTCATTGTTTGCAAGCACAGTGACCTTCAGAGCAAGTGGCTGCTGCTTTCCTTTAAGTTTACTAGGCTTGGGGCGCCTGAGTGGCTTGGTCGGTTAAGCGTCGGACTTCGGCTCAGGTCATGATCTCACGGTTCGTGAGTTCAAGCCCCGCCGTGAGTTCAAGCCCCGCGTCGGGCTCTGTGCTGACAGCTCAGAGCCTGGAGCCTGTTTCAGATTCTGTGTCTCCCTCTCTCTCTGCCCCTCCCCTGTTCATGCTCTGTCTCTCTCTGTCTCAAAAATAAATAAACGTTAAAAAAAAAAATTTAAGTTTACTAGGCTTGCACAGATTACTTTTTGATCAGCTTTAGCCTGGAACCATATTGGGAAGGCAATTCTGGAGAACACGGTTGTAGTTTAGTGAAGTTGACACAAAAGGAACATAACAAAGCACAAGACCAATTTTTGTGAATGTCCACAAAATACAAAGATAAGTGTTATAAGTGTGATCTTATAAACTTCTGTTAAATGAAGTTCATTGTAGTAAGTCAATCTAGATCTTTAGTTGTTTACTTTGGTCTATTATACTAAATTTTTTGAGAAATATTTATTGTCTTCCATTACATTTGCAGTTTTATCAATTTGTCCATCTAATTGTTTTGCTTTTATATTAATGACTGTACAGTTTGGCGCATAAGGTATAGGACTTATATCTTCTTTATAAATTATACCTTTAGCTTTATGTAATGTGCCTCTTTAACATTTTATTCCGTATAATGTGAAATTCCATCTTGACTGATAATATTGCTAGACTTGCTTACTTTTTTATTTGCATTTACCTGAAATCATTTTGACCACCACTTTATTAGTTTCCATTAAATATATAAATATATATATATACATATATATATATATATTTTTTTTTTTTTTTTTTTTTGCACAGAGTGCTTATCTTGATTTTAATCCAATTTAAGTCACTGTCTTTTAGTGGACTCTTTTTAGAGTCCTTATATTTGGAATATTGGCCGACATGCTTGATTTTATTCATTTCATCTTATTTTAAATGTATAATTTGTCTTCACTGTTGAGTACACATTTTCCTTTTCCTTATTTTTCCTGGTTTGATCAAGGTGCAATATATTTCATTTGTTTTCTCCTTGGAAAGTTCATTGTTCTTTCCCCATTCATTAAATATTATTTTTTATTTTCCTTGTTCTCATAATCAAATGAGTTAAACAAAATTATTTTTCTATTAATATTCATGTTTTCATTTGCCTCTTGTTTGGCCCCCTCCCCAATAAAAGAAGGTGTTAAGACTATATTAAACTTCTATTTTTCCTCTCTAATTCTCCTTTCCTTAGACTTCTGTAGCATTCTTATTTAGCCCAACTACCTGGATTTGTTAAAATTAATAATCAGAATTTATTCTATAGTGTTTTCTTTTTAATAGCTTTTTGTAGTTCTTATGTTAAGTATCCCTGGAGTGTGTATTATTATCCACTTGAATTTAATTAGGTAAATAAAGATTAGATACAATTATATTTTACTCTTATTTTATCTTGAGGTCCCTTTTCTTTTTTTTTTATTTAAAATTTTTTTTTTTCAACGTTTATTTATTTTTGGGACAGAGAGAGACAGAGCATGAACGGGGGAGGGGCAGAGAGAGAGGGAGACACAGAATCGGAAACAGGCTCCAGGCTCCAAGCCATCAGCCCAGAGCCTGACGCGGGGCTCGAACTCACGGACCGCAAGATCGTGACCTGGCTGAAGTCGGACGCTTAACCAACTGCGCCACCCAGGCGCCCCTTGAGGTCCCTTTTCTAATTCATTTTTTAAAGTAGAATCCTTAAGTATTTATTCAAATAGACTCTGTAAGGTATACATTCCTCAAATTATTGAAGATTTTCAAGTGTCTTCCTGTACTTGAGAATAATTATATCTTGTGTAGGTATGTGATTTTGAGATGAAGTCATTTATATCATCAACCTGAAGAAGCTTTTCTAACTTCCAGCATTGCATATGAAAAAGTATAATGTCAGTCTCTTTTCTGTTTTCCTTAATCAATATTTTACTGATTCCTAGGTGACAAAAGCTTATTTGAAGATTGGAAAATATAGTCATGATAGTTAAAAGGCAAACTTTCCTAAAAGTCACCGGAAGAAAATTCTTGTTTTTATTGTGTAAAATGTGTTGCTGTAGTGTTTTTTTTTTTTCTTGTTCCCCCCCTCCCCCACAAAGTGTTCAACCACTCTTTTACAGTAAAACGCCACAACCAGGGGAGACTTGGAACTTCAAACGTTTAGAGCTTATATTACCATTTGCTATCTATTCTTAAAGAAATTACAAAGAGGGGCACCTGGGTGGCTCAGTTGGTTGAGCATCTGACTTTGGCTCAGGTCATGATCTTGCGGTCAGTGGGTTCGAGCCCAGCGTCGGGCTCTGAGCTGTCAGCACGGAGCCTGGAGCCTGTTTCAGATTCTGTGTCTCCCTCTCTCTCTCACCCTCCCCCATTCATGCTGTCTCTCCCTGTCTCAAAAATAAATAAACGTTAAAAAAAAATTAAAAGAAAAAGAAATTACAAAGATGTACTGTTTTTCTGGTACAAAGCTTACAACGACTAAAAAAAAAAAAAATATATATATATATATATATATATATATATATATATATATATATATCTATCTATCTCCTGGCTGAATTTGGCACATAGATTCCAGTATATATTTGTTAAATGTACTAAAAATAAAATAGGTAGTTTTATTCTAATATTTGTAGAAATTATAGGAAGGGAGGAAGAAGAACTTTATTTGATATAAAGTATGATTTACTAAATATTTTTCAAAGTAATATGATGTGATCATCTACTCAGTAATGCTAACATAAATTATTTAGATTAATGAATACAAGGGCTATAATTGACACATTGTTAATACATAAATGCTTTCAAGTTGCCAATATTTATTTTTTAAGTAAATTCAATGCTGTCACATTAAATAATTAATTCAGTAACATTTTCATCCTATTAGTTTTATTTTTTTGCAAACTGTCTCTTCATCATATCATTATTTTAGACCCCACTCAAGTTCATATTGCCACAAGGTTTCTACTTGTAGATTTCAATTAGTGAAGATTTTCTGTACTATTTCTACTATTTTCCTTTGGAGAGGAAAGAGGAATAATCCTAGTCAAACCAGCCACAAGGATTATATTTCTGAAGTCAGAGCATGTGAAATTCTCTTCCAACTGAAAAGAATCCTAGAATACGAGAGGCAGAAGAGACCTTAGAGAGCATCAAATCCATCAACCTTATCATAGATGGGAGACCTTGAACCAAGAAGGCTAAGTGATTTGTACACTGTTAGATGGCATGCTAGTTTACACATCAGGACAAGACTCCCAAAGCAATGCCTTCCCTTCCACATTTCTCTGCTACGTCAGAAAGGGGACCTTCATGCCAAGTGCTGATTTTCTGTTTTCAATTTTAAATCTGTGCTACTATTGGATTAAAATGGCATAACCACATTTTCTGCCCAGACTATTTTCTTCAATTATTTTAATGTTTATTTGTTTTTGAGAGAGAGACAGAGACAGAGTGCAAGCAGGGGAGGGGCAGAAAGAGAGGGAGATACAGAATCCAAAACAGGCTCCAGGCTCTGAGCTGTCAGTACAGAGCCTGACATGGGGCCCAAACCCACTATCCATGAGGTCATGACCTGAGCCGAAGTTGGGTGTCCAACTGACCTAGCCACCCCGGTGTCACCTGCCCAGACTATTTTTAAATACTGTTGTCATTTTGTATTTTTTGCACTTATTTTTCTAACATAAGTCATATGCATTTGTTGGTTAAGGTGGCTGCTTAACTTACTATCCAAAACAGGACACGTTTTAAAGTTTGAGGCCATTGATAATTACACTGTGACAAAAAGCAACCCAGAACATAATGTCACTCTAGGGATAAATGGAGAATAAAGGTAAAATATCAATAAGCAAAATGAAAAAAAAATAATTACTTCACCCCCTATCTTCTTTATGTAGACTCTGCTTTGTTTTGAGTTTTATTATCATAGATCTGTGCATATAATTTTTTTGCAAAAATTGACCTCGCACTGCAATATTCTTTGGCAATTTGTTATTTTTTTCAATTTTTTTAATGCTTATTTATTTTTGAGAAAGAGAGAGATAGAGAGAGACACACAGAGAGAGAGAGAGAGACAGAGCATGAGTGGGGGAGGGGCAGAGAGAGGGAGACATAGAATCCAAAGCAGGCTCCAGACTCCGAGCTGTCAGCACAGAGCCTGATTCAGGACTCAAACTCACAAACTCGGAGATCATGACCTGAGCTGAAGTCGGATGCTTAACCAACTGAGCCACCTAAGTGCCTCTGCAGTTTGTTATTAATAAGTGACATATTGAGGTGCCTGAGTGGCTCAGCTCGTTGAGCTTCCAATTCTTGATTTTGGCTCAAGTTATGATCCCAGTGTCATGGGATCAAGTCCCACATCAGGCTCTGTGCTGGATGTGGAGCCTGCTTAAGATTTTCTCTCTGCCCCTCCCCCCCATACAACAAAAAAAAAAACACAAAAAACAATAAATCAGGAAACTTTTTCCAGTAAATAAATATTCATGCACACTATCTCTTTAAAGGATTTCTTAATATTGCATTGTTAATGTCTTTGGGGGAATGTCAAGCCAGCAGATACAATCTTTGCTCCTGCTGGACTGCTTATGTTCAAATAGAGATCACAGAGTATTCACAACCAGTCACTCCAGCCTCCCAGGGCCACAAATACATTTTCTCTGAAAAGAAAATAGGTAACTACAGAAGCTACTTTCGTTTCCACCTCCTACTGGCAAACACCCCAACAACCAGTATAGCACAGGCGTAAGTCAGCAGAAGCATCAAGCTATCAGAATAGACACTAGCCATAGACTAGCACTTCCACATCCAGAACTTCAGCTGAGTTTTCATGGAAAACTTGCTGTTTTCAAAAGCATGGAAATTCACCAAAATGTGGTAGAGTGGTCCAGATGATCAGAGTATCAGTTTAAGAAGTTATGAAGATGAACAGATGTAGAAAATAAATCAATAGTTATTATAATCCTAGATTTTCTAAACAAAGCAAAATTAGTCTTTATGAAATTATCTGCCTGGAGTAAATAAAATCACAGAGCAATATAAAGCCATAGTCTTACATGCTAATTTTGAAAGGCAATTAATACACTGGACTGATATTTGAATATCTTATTATTAGACTCTTAGCAAACAAGAGAAAAGTTTGTGCCTACTTTCAAAAGCATGCATATATAATGCACAATACAAACATGGTAAAATGCCATGAAATGATGTTAGTCATATTCTATAGGAATTATAGGAGATTAAATTCACATCTAACTTGCTTTATAGTGGGTGGATGTGAAAAAAGGAAGGCTTCATCGTGGAAATGGCATTGCTTTGGGGACTTAAAGGAGAGTAGGGGTTGAGAAAACTTGAATAGGATGGGAGTTTTAGGATGAGCATTTCAAATGCAGAAAACAGCAGCAGCAAAAGAAGAGAGGCCTATGAGGAAGAAAACCATTGGAGGAACAAAACGGAGTGTAAGAGAGTCTTAGAAACAAGATTAGAGTGTGTTGAGGGCAGATCATGGGGCTTCTTGAAAGTAGAACAATAAACATGGTCTCTATTCTATAGGCATCCTGAGTGATGATAAGTTTTCCACAGAGACATAATATTATAAAATGTTTATTCCACCATCAACTACTTTTTTCCACGCATCTTAATGCTGTCTTCTTAAGCAAATCATTTTGTGTCCCTGTCTTTTCAAAATACTACGTGATAATGGGGTGCCTGGGTGGCTCAGTCAGTTAAGCACCCTACTCTTGATTTCAGTTCTGGTAATGATCTCATGTGCCGGAGTCCAGCTCCAGCGGGTTCAGGGGTTCCTGAAGCATAAACGGCGTCAGTGAAAAAGTGAAAAAAAGTAAAATAAAACAAAAATAAAAATGGACACAGACAACAGCAGTGCGTTGATTTGGCCGATTTATTGTAGCAAATGTGGCGTTATATCTGCTAGTGATTTCCTTGGCATCTATGTTTTTCTAACATTACCTAATTTTAAAAATGTTTCGATGTGTAATCAACCTTTAAGAAATAACGTGGCGATTTTCTTGTAATGTTCCCTCATGATTATTGATTAATTTCTTACATTATTCCATTATGCATCTGCATTTATCTATAATCTATAAAGCATTTGCTTTGCTGTTTTCATGAAAGGTCATCTATCTCTCAACACCTCAGGTGGAACAGTTATAGGGACATGACCTCCTAACCACATGAGGCCAGAAGAACAATGTGTTTGCCTCGGTCCGAGGTGCCAGGAAGGGGCTGGAAGGGCCTTAGAAACCCATGCCTCACACATTCTCAGAGAGACAATGCACCTAGGGACTAATGAACCATTCTGTACCTTCAATCATCATCATCTGGAATGCCTCCGAGGGGCCAGGCGGGCCTAGCGGTTGAAGTCGCCTGTGCCCAGAGATACACTGCTTAGTTGCCAGAGTGAGGCTTTCAAATCCATGTTTCTCCTTTGTCGGCCTCTTTGCTGGCAAACGCATGAGGCTATCCTTCCTGTAAGTAGAGGAGTCTCCATAGGGGATGGCAAGGGCTAAATGTAAGGCCGCACAATTTCTTGCGGAACCTTATTTTCTTTCCTAATGGTTCTTTTCCCAGGGGGCCTGTCGAGGGCAGTTCCCCAACAGACAATACCCCAGGTACTTTTATTAAGGTCAAATTACCTAGAGGCGGGAGTACAAGAAGCTTCTCTGTCCGTGGGCCGCCTTGCAGTCACCAATCCGTCCACAGCCCGGGCCCTGCCACTCAGGCTGTGATAGCTCGGCTTCCAGCACTCGTGGATCGTGGGATTTGAGCCGGGTGTGGGGCTCTGTGCAGACAGCATGGAGCCTGCTTGGAATTCTCTTTCTCAACCTCTGTCTCTGACCCTCCCCCAATAGTGCTCACTCTCTCACTCTCTCTCAACAAAATAAGCATTAAAAAAAGTAAAAACAACAAAATACTGTGTGATAAGAGCACCTCAGGCTGGGTTCGGATTAGGTGGAAGCTGCTGATTTTCCTCCATTGCTTTCTCTTCGGCACTTACATCCCTTAGGACCTGTCATTCCTGAATGCATCTCTGAGCATCTAGCCTGGCTGTCAGAAGGACTCACCTGTTCTTTTACTGTCACGTGTGGTCAGCTACACTAGGCTTTGGGGGAAACAACCGTTAAATTGTACTCCACCCTTCACGTATCCAGCACTGGGTTTTCTGAAAAGCTTGTTTGTGCTTCTAATAGAGTATGGATAGCAACTCGCACCAAGAAAGTAGTTCATATATTAAATATAAATATATATAAGCATAAAATATATAAATGATTTTAATATAATTCCCCTTGGTTTTGCATAAGGAAGAAGACAGCTACTCAAGCCACTAAAGCAGCATTTTTCTTGAAGTCATTTTAAAATTTTAAATTAATTGCTTTCGTTTCTTATTCATTAGTAAGTATTCATTCAGCTTGTGTGAAAGGAACTATACTGGTCTCTGAAGAAACAGTCAACATTCAGTCCACTCTCAGGGAGATCAGAGTCTCTCTATAATAATGTCTCTGGGGGAGCTCTCCCCTTCTGTCTTCCTTACTCTTCTCAAATAAACCCATTACCAATGTGACTTGGTTATTTCATTTTGCCTTTTATTTTGTTTAAATGCTTATTTATTTTGAGAGAGAGAGAAAAAGAGCACATGCATGTAGGGGAAGGGCAGAGAGAGAGGTAGAGAGAGCATCCCAAGCAGGCTCTGAACTGTCAGCACAGAGTTGAATGTGGGGCCTCTATGTCATGAACCATGAGATCATGACCTGAGCTGAAACCAAGAGTTGGACACTTAACCAAATGAGCCACCCAGTCGCTCATCGTTTTGCCTTTTAATACCTTAAATAATTGGGTTTTCTATAGAGGGAATGACTGAAAAGAGAATTGCTTTATTTCAGTTACCATTTAGGTAATGAGAGCAGAATTGGCAACCCAATTTCAATTAAGTCATTTATTCAAGACCCAAAGAGGTAATGACAGAAGTCTCACATTTCCTGTGATAGAGCACAAAACAGGGAAGCTAACGATTGGCTGAGCTGAGTGTTCATATTTCGAAGTTCAAAGGAATAAAAAACCTCCCAGTGATGTAAAAACAGAGTTTCCTACCTCTTCTGGGAGGCAAAAGTTAGCATGTGGTCTGATAAATTAATTACCTAAGGAGGACATGAGACAGGTGGTGAGCTGTGGGAGGGTGAATGCAGCAGAGACCTGAGCAAGAAAACAAAACAAAACAAAAGTCCAAGACTGAAAAAGAAAAATTACTTTGTAGCATAATAGATAGGGAGAGAGTTTAAGAATATATGTATAAAATCCATATCAAATCAGTATATATCATTTGTAAAAAGTAGAACATGACAAAAATTATGGAGGTATAAAAAAAAATCAGCTTTAATCCCTATTTGCAAAATTACTTATTTAGAAATTTTGGTATGCTTCTTTCCAGTCTTTTTTTTTTCCCATTTTGCAAAACAAAGTCAAGATCATATAACATATGATAATTGTGTTTCATCAGTGAACATTATATAAAATATTCTCTCATCTTTAAAATTTGAAGAAAGAAATTTAAAACCAAAAATAGTAAAAAAAATTAAAAAAAATCAGTTTAGCCATCTTTGATGAAGCTATTATATATTCATTCCTAACCTTTCCACAATGGAAATGTCAGATTCAAAAATTTCCTCTTATCAGTTCATAGGAAGATTTATTTTTTTAGGAAGGTCTTTGTTCAAACCCCCTGCCCTTGTCACTTTCAACACACACACGCACATACACATACAGCCTTTCCTTCTCTTTGCATTGCCTTTCCTGTAAAGCAGATGGTGCTTGAAATTTTCTAGGGTCCTTACGAAAGCTGTTCCTCTAGCAACCTTCCTTAAAAGACTGATTTTAAAACAAGCAAAGATGTTCTTTGAATTCCCTGCTAGCCAATCTGTCAGTCCAGCCTAAAATATTTCTAATTAAAAGTAATCAACTTTATGAGAAGATAATTTAACCATAGTTGGCACTGCTGAGGTGAGGGTGCGATGGTGTTAGAAATACCAAATCACGGTTTTTTATAATTAATTTCTAATGATGTTCTAATTCTTAACTCATTCCTGGCTCCAGTGCCCACATCTTCGCCTCCAGCTGAATTGTGGTTGGAGAAAATTAGACATCAGCAAAAGAAGAGGCTCTGGGAAATTGAAGATGTCCTTCTGCCTGGAAGTGTAGAGTAGAACCATAGGCTTTTACTTCTTTCAATTGTCCTTCCCAATTATGAATTGAATTAATGTTCATATTTCCACAA
Organism: Leopardus geoffroyi; assembly: GCF_018350155.1. Taxonomy (NCBI): domain Eukaryota; kingdom Metazoa; phylum Chordata; class Mammalia; order Carnivora; family Felidae; genus Leopardus; species Leopardus geoffroyi. The sequence continues at coordinate 81,336,536 of NC_059329.1, forward strand.
TATTTCTGATTCTAAACTTAGTGATTTAAAGGGGTTTTTAAAAGAAGATCAGGGGGCCCCTGGGTGGCCCAGTCAGGTAAGCATCCAAATCTTGATTTCGGCTCAGATCATGATCTGGTGTTTTCATGGGTTCAGGCCCCGGGTCAGGCTCTGCGCTGGCAATGGAGCCTGCATGGGATGCTCCGTCTCCCTGTATCTCTGTCCCTACCCCACTCGTGCCGTCTCTGTCTCTCTCAGAATAAATGAATAAACTTACGAAAATAAAATAAAAAGAAGATCAGATCTTCAGGGGTAATAATTATAATAGTATCTGGTATTTACTGAGCTTTACCTTCCTGCCATGAACTCGTCTTTAAATATATTATTTAATTTAATCCTCACCTAAGAGATTGGGTGGTATTAGAATTCAATGAGTTGGATTGTAATTGGAATGACCTATGAGTTGAGCTACATTAGAATTTTAACTGCAGATGAACAAAATATAACAAAAACACCCTCAGGAATTCATTTATTGTCTTGGGTTTCAGTGCTCTTTTGTATAAAATAGCTGTAAAATGAGGCTTTGTGGAGACAGTCTCTGAGGTTTGTTCTGAATCTTCAGTTCAAGATAAAACTCACACTAAGTTAATTCTTTATAACCAAGTATTTCTTCAGTGCCTGCATACTTAGTTTTTACTGAATGTTCAACATCTTCTTTCTGGAAACACTGGTATCCTTCATTAAAGACAGCTGCAAATTCTTTGGTAGGTCTTTCACTGGGAGTGGAATCCAATTTCTCTCTTCTCCAGGCTTAGCCATTGAAAACTCAAGAGGACTCTAGGCAGAACCACCAGGCTGAGCCTAGCCAACCTATGAAATGTCATGAGAGATCATAGTTTCGGAGTGTTTTTTTTAATGCAGTCATATTTAACTAGAACATCTGCTTGTTCAAAGCTACATTCCCTTTACTGCCCTTGTATTATGCACCACAGGTGAAATCAAAAAGTGTATGATAGTAGCTCAACCTGTGTGAGGTTTTGAACATCTTGAAACAACTGTTTTCTCTTTATCATCTGCCTTTACTTGTATTCCTCAACTGACTGAGCTGGTCTCACAAACCTTCAAAATTCGGGAAAGCATATACTCTTTGCTCTTGTTCAATAAGGTTACATCTTCCACGAGGAGCTAAAAGGTTTGAATCAGGCAGCAGGAAAAGGAAGGTAAAAGGAAGAGAGACAGAAGAATGTGTTGAACTGGCTCCTGATTCTATTTTGGCCAGTGTGGTTTGGCCCTCCCATAGTTACTTCACCTCTTTGATATCAGGTGTCTTTCTCTCTCAACATAAGGTGATGGTTATTTATGATTTTGAGAATTCTTTGTTGTTTTGGACCTTAGTTTCTTTTACAATATTAAAATAATATTCTATATACCTTATAAGGCTTTTGCTAGGATTACTTTAGGTATCGTGGAGAGTGTTTTTGCAGCACCTGTTACTGATGAATGGCCCCATGCCATTATTATAGCATTCAGTGCCTCAAAGGCTGAAGTACAAGAGGATAACTCACATGCAGTGGTGTTCTAGACATTTAACATAGCTTATCTGATAAAACCATTCTACTGGCTAAGTGGAAGTTATCCATATTTCCTGTATGCAACTTTAAGAGGAAAAGACAAAAACGTCTCTGCATCTGCTGTTGCATTCCTCTCAGGGGAGAAATAGATCAGCTTGGCCCTTCTGCAAGTGCCAGTGTTTACAGACCAACTTTTAGTGAATTAAAACCGTACCCCGATATAATAATTCGCCTCAAACTTGAAAAAGAGGTAATTACTTAGTGGCTCCAGAGATTTGTTCGGATTTATTTATAGTCGCTAAGAAAAGTCCTCCTCTCCCTCTCCCAGCAAACCCAACACAGCGCCCACCCACACTGCGGCACTGGACGCTCCGGGGATGCGAGGTTAATTCCCGGAGTAGCCGCTAAGGGGAGCTGGACGCTGGACCGCCCTCCGACGTTGCCATAACAACGGTGGGCGCGCAGCCTTAGGAGCTAAGTGCCGGCTAAAGCAGGTGTCGGATTGCAGCGCGCTCTCGGAGGCTCAGGGATTGTGTGGAGCCCGGGAGCCTGTCAAACAGTCTGGTTACTATTCCTCCGCCTCCCTCTAGGACAGCTTCCGAACCCAGCTGGGACGCACAGAGTGAAAATGGTCCACCATTCAGGCTCGATTCAGTCCTTTAAACAGCAAAAAGGTCAGTTGGAATCTTGGTCCCCCCTTCCTAAGGGCGTCACATCCCCCTCTGCATGCCCTTGCAGTTGTGTAGGAGCATCCTTTCCAGGCTAATGCGACGCAGAGGTGGAGAACTCTGTGAAGTTAAAAAAAAAAAATGTTCTTTTTCTTTTCTTCTTCTTCTTTTTTTTTAATGCTTCTTCACTCTGCATCCAAGATGAGTCTGATTTCTGAGCCTCCGCACGGTCCCTGGGTGAAGCAGAATTCGTCATTTCTGGGACTTGATTTAATTTATTATCTCTGCTAAGACTGCTTCATTGCATTGCAGTAAACCAGCTTAGTAGGGGTTGTCTTATTAACCCAATAGTGCTTTGAGTTTTGAAGACAGAAATTCTGGACCATGTTTGCCCCAGTCTGTGATTCAAATGGTTAAGAAGCTTCACATGAGCAAATCTCTTGTTTGAGATGCTTTTACCCGATCCTAGATAAATGAATTTTAGGAGAGTTCCAGAAGTTGGCCTGTTGAAAGGGCTCTGAAACTTTCTTGGAAAACTTAATTTTTCCTGTGCCCTATGCTTGATTCTGGGTTTCAAGCTTTTGTTATTGTTGGTAGGTTCCTCTTCTAGGGGCTTTGTATTATCTCTCTTAGCTTCTCCTTCAAGTTTCCCCCTGGATGCCATGGTATGAGTCTATATATTCATAGTCAAATTAAGAAATATTCCAAGTTATTCTCACTCTTTGGTCCTTATTCCTTACCTTGTTGAAAAGTATTTTTATAGAGCATGTTTATTTTTAGGCATATCCCCAGTTTTTTGGAGTTTGTCCAGAAACATATATTAAACAACAATGCCATTTTATTGACTTAATAATGGTAATGGTAATTATGCTATAGTTGACCATACGATACCTAAGATATATGAATTCTGGAATGGTAAATTGGCTCATTCAAAGTGAAGTTAATATTTACTTAAATATTCCTACCTTCCCCCCATGTTATCTATACTCTATCTATCTATCTATCTATCTATCATCTATCTATCTACAGTCAACAGTTGTTTCTATGTAGATCTTAAAGCAAAAACTGGATGGACATACCAGGGACAATTTAGTAGGGATTCCTTCATTAGTCAGAATATGGGACTGAATGAGCTTCAAATTCCATAATTTTGTACTCTGTTAGAAGTCCAAGTTCTCTTGGTTCTTAAAAAATATGTTGAAATGGGAGTGGGATGAGAGACTGTCCAGTTAGACCAAAATTTCACCTAGTGTGCGATTCCATGTCAAATCTAAGTGTTCCAAAGAAAATTACATTGCTTTAAGAAGTCATGTTCTCTTTAATCATTGTTTTAAACACATGTGCCCTTTCAGAATGAAGACAAAGATTATAGGAACTTTGCCCCAGCTTCATACAATTAATATTTCCCTCTGATACACGGCTATAGGTGACTCATTTCTGGAACTTGGAACCTTGAAATGGTCCTCACACAACTTATTATGTATGGATATATATTTTGCTTTTAAAAGCAAACAATTGCCAATTTAAGGACCACCTGTCATTGCTCAAAGTGAGTTATAAAAATTATGCAAATCCTAGTTCTTCATATTGTCCAAAAACATTTGGTTTCCTTTATGATGCATTATGAGACATTTATTTTCAAGTCTTACTTGTCGGCCCAAAAGGCAACTTTAGTAGAAGGATAAATATGGAGAGGAGGAGGGAATAGGAAAAGAAGCAGTAATAAAGTGCTTCTGGTTAATTGCTTCTTAACCCTGAATGGGCATTCCAAAAAGACATACCAAACTGATGATTAGCTATTTTAATTCCTCAAAGCAGCAGCAAAATAATATTCTAGATGCTTTCTGACCCAGGAAGCATGAGACAAAAAGCTTTCAGGGGTGTTTTCACCATAACATTAACCAGAAAACTTAACATTAAAATAGAGAATATTCTGTACTGGAACTTGGGAGTTCTAAATAGTAAGCTCACCTTCATAACTAGCTTAAAAACCTTGAGCAAAGTGTTTAATTTCCTTGGACTTAGCTTGATTGAAAAGATTGAACCCCTGACCCCTATGCCTTTTCTATTTCTCTCTGTTCCTTAGGGAAGGATGGGAGCAATGTGAAAGCAGAGATAATTTCTTTCTGGGCCAAAGAGGAAAGCCCTGCATTTAGTTCGCTTTTAAGAAATAATGTAGTTGAGTAAACCAGTTTATGGGGATTACTTTTAATCAAGTCAGATTAATATCTGTTTTTGATTTTGATTTCAATATTATAATACCTAGAAAGAGCCTGAATATTCAGAAAACACCCCTTTTGTAAGACTTTAAAAATGTTTACCATCACTTGAAAAACAGATACCCTCTATATTTAAAGTCTCAGCAGGTGTGGAGATTTTCCCTTATATGAGAACTCTGGGGCAATCAATTCCTGATCCAAATTTCCTCACTGATATTATTCAGCGTTTTGCAACAAATCAATATAGATGCCAGAATCGTTATCTGTAAAGTGAATTACTGTACATAAAACCAAATTTCTCCATTAATTTAATCTATGATCTTTGTTTTCATCCCTGGATTTTAATTCTACATATGCTGCTTACAAGTTTTATTCTGTAATATATCTAATCTTCAGTTACTGTGTCTATGAATTGAAGATAATATCGACATTGCAGGGTCGTAATGTACTTAGCAGTTCATCTGGCACAAATTGGAGCTCATAAATATAGTGAATAATTAATAATAATAATATGATAGTCACTCTTCTTCCCAGACTCATCTGGCTTTTGTTGACTATTTAGGAGTAAAAAACACCCTCAGCACTTCCCTCTTAAGTTTTTGACCTTTATTTTACTTTGTCTTACTTACTTTTGTCATTTTGGGGTATTCTTTTTGGGGGGGTATTCTTAAGGAAAATTAGACTCCAGACCTTCTAAAGATTTCTGACAATCGTCTTGAGTTACAACCACAAACTACCCAACTCATATACCCATTCCTCCAGAAAACCTCTCAAAAATTCCCATAGAGTAATTTTAGATATTCATTTCATAATTTCAAAATGTTACTGCAAATAAATTGTACTTATTCACTCTCCACTCAACCCCTATATACCAGGCTCTTGCTGTGTGCCCGGCATGGTGCTTAGCAATGGCATCATCAAGAACACTTTCATTCTCGGGGTGCCTGGGTGGCTCAGTCAGTTGAGCGTCCAACTTTGGCTCAGGTCATGACCTCACAGTTTGTGGGTTCGAGCCCTGTGTCAGGCTCCACAGTATGCAGAGCCTACTTAGGATTCTCTCCCTCTCTTTCTGCCCCTCCCTGACTCATGCTTTCTCTCTTTCTCAAAATAAATAAATAAACTTGAAAAAAAAAGATTTTCAGTCTTGAAACTATTATTGCAAACAGATTTTTCAGAGAACTTTGTATAGTAGGAAGTCTGAGAGGTTCACTAAATACAATCTTTATGCAAATTATAGGCAACTCTGCATTTTTCTAGGAAGATGTTTTGTTTCTTGGCAATGTCAGCTAAATTTTGTTTTCCAAAGAAGAGCCCAACATATATTTTTAATTTTTTTTAATATTTAAAAATTTTTATTCCACTCTAATTAGATTGTTTTATTAAGAGGCTTAATAAATTAGTAAGTAAAATGTGAGATGCCTGGGGGCAGAGTATTCCACCGTTTCTTTATTTCTGAAGTCTCAAGGGTAAATTGGGGTGTATTATGCTTACAGAGAACTGGGAGTGTGCATTTGCCTTTGCCTTAGCACATATTGGAGGAACACATTAGCTGGCAAATCAGCAATGATATCTGGTCAAAGTCCAACTGTGCTTCCCAGCCTGGCTTGCTCTGTTCACTTGATTGAGGATGGATTCATGTATCACGCAAAAGTGGGCAAGAAAAGGACAATGTGAGTTCTGGCTTCTGGTGGCTGTTATTTACCAATACAACCAGTAAGACTTTCAGGGAAACCATAGGTCACATCAAACACAGACTGTCCCTAAAAGGCTTGGGCTTAATGGGATTTGCTGAAGCTGTTAAGTGATTCATCATTATTCTCAGGGACATTTGGTTAAACATGAAAAGAATGTTTTTAATAATTCCATGGAATCAAACACTTCCTACTCAAAAAGTGGTTTAATAATAATAATCTGTACACTTATAGGGGAATTCACAGATCACAAAGCCCTTATATTTTCCTTTTCTAAAAATAACTTACTTGCTATTGCAGGTGCCCACCTGTAAAGCCTCTTAGCAGCCATCCTGATTTGTGTCCAGTTCTTAGTTTACAGTACCCTGCAGGGACAATATTGCGGGAAATATCTAGTTTCAGAATCCCAGATGTCCACTATTTAAGCCTCATTTTCCTGTCACTAATATATTTAGGATCTAGAACTTCCCTATACTCATCCCCTGGCGAAACCAGAAAAAAAAAAATGCGAAGCCATTTATATACTGACAGAAATGCATTCACACAGGTATACTGACTCTCCCTGGTATTTTGACAGTTGATTCTTTTTTCTTTTTATTAGTCTTTTTTAATGTTTGTTTGTTTGTTTATTTGTTTTAAGAGAGAAAGAGAAAGAACAAACAGGGGAGGGGCAGATAAAGAGAGGGAGGCAAAGAATCCAAAGCAGGCTACAGGCTCCGAGCTGCAGAGCCCGACTTGGGGCTCAAACCCATGAACTGTGAGATCATGACCTGAGCCAAAGTCAGATGCTTAACTGACTAAGACACCCAGGCACCCCGACAGTTGATTCTTTTACTTATGACTACAGAGAAAGCATTGTCTCTCATTAAAATAATTCCTGCTACATAGGAGAAAAAAGTTGATAGACGATATTTTAGGGACAGAAATTATACTTCTCTCAGGCTGATACTGAATATCAACCTGATCATCACAAAGGATGGACATCTAATCTAATTGTGAGACCCTGAGATCTTCTACTCTGTCCCTTAATGTTCACCCTTCTCTTTATTTATTTCCTCAGTAGATATCTTACATATATACAACTCTAGCTTCCCAATGATAATCTCCTAGAGAGGGAGAGCCAAGCTATGAAAAGAATGTGGATAGTTCAACCCAAATAGAAAACACATGTGTCCGGGACCATTTCTTTAAAAATCCTGCATACCTCAAATGGCTCAGAAGCATTACTTCAAAGTGAGAACACTGAGGTTTAAAATGATGACTTTAACAAAAATACTATAGAGTTTGTGATAATACATGTCCTCTATTTAGGAATGAAGAGAAGTGATAAGATTTAAAAGAATTTCCATCTAGAGTAATTATAAGATAAAAGTATAAGTGTTTCAAACTTATCTAGAAGTTCAGTTATCCAAAACATCACATTTGTTAAGGATTCTAATGAGCTAAAGTCTTGGGGTGACTGGTGAGAGAATTGAGGTTTAGGTGTTATATGCATTAACTCTTAATAAGTGGTAGAACTAGGGTTTGAACCTCCCTGACTCCAAAGTCCACATTTTTCTAAATATAATTTATTGTTAAGTTAGCTAACATACAGTGTTTACAGTGTGCTCTTGGCTTCGGGAGTAGATTCCCATGATTCATCACTTACATACAATACCCAGTGCTCATCCCAACAATGTCCATCACCCATTTTCTCCTCTCCCCATCCCCCCATCAACCCTCAGTTTGTTTTCTGTATTTAAGAGTCTCTTATGGTTTCACTCCCTCTCAGTTTGTAACTATTTTTTTTTCCTTCCCTTCACCCATGGTCTTCTGTTAAGTTTCTCAAACTCCACATAAGAGTGAAAACATATGATCTCTGACTGACTTATTTCACTTAGCATAATACCCTCCAGTTCCATCCGTGTTGTTGCAAATGACAAGATTTCATTCTTTTTCATTGCCAAGTAGTATTCCACTATATATGTAAACGACATCTTTTTTATCCATTCATCAGTTGATGAATATTTGGGCTCTTTCCATAATTTGGCTATTGTTGATAATGCTGCTATAAACATTGGGGTACATGTGCCCCTATGAATTAGCACTCCTATATACTTTGGATAAATTCCTAGTAGTGCTATTGTTGGGTTGTAGGGTAATTATATTTTTAATTTTTTGAGGAACCTCCACACTGTTTTCCAGAGTGGCTGCACCAGTTTTAATTCCCATCAATAGTGCAAGAGGGTTCCCCTTTCTCCACATCCTTGCCAACATCTGTTGTTTCCTGAGTTGTTAATTTTAGCCACTCTGACCAATGTGAGGTGGTATCTCAATGTGATTTTGATTTGTATTTCCCTCATGATGAGCGATGTTGAGCATCTTTTCATGTGTCTGTTGGCCAGCTGGTTGTTTTCTTTGGAAAAGTGTCTATTCATGTATTCTGCCTATTTCTTCACTGGATCATTTGTTTTTTGGGTGTTGAGTTTGGTAAGTTCTTTATAGATTTGGGATACTAACCCTTTATCCGATATGTCATTTGCAAATATCTTCTCCCATTCTGTCATTTGCCTTTTAGTTTTGTTGATTGTTTCCTTGGCTGTGCAGAAGCTTTTTATCTTGATGAGGTCCCAATAGTTCATTTTGGCTTTTATTTCCCTTGCCTTCAGAGACATGTCAAGTAAGAAGTTGTTGCAGCTGAGGTCAAAGAGGTTGTTGCCTGTTTTCTCCAAGGATTTTGATGGTTTCCTGTCTCACATATAGGTCTTTCATCTATTTGAGTTTATTTTTGTGTATGCTGTAAGAAAGTGGTCCAGTTTCATCATTCTGCATGTTGCTATCCAGATATCCCAGCACCATTTGCTAAAGAGACTGTCTTTTTTCCATTGGATACTGTTTCCTGCTTTGTCAAAGATTAGTTTGACCATACTGCATACATTGTGGGTCCAGTTCTGGGTTCTCTCTTCTGTTCCATTGGTCTATATGTCTGTTATTTGTGCTTATACCATACTGTCTTGATGATTATGGCTTTGTAATACAGACTAAAGTCTGGGATTGTGATGCCTCCAGCTTTGGTTTTCTTTTTCAACATTACTTTGGCTATTTGGGATCTTTTGTGGTTTCATACAAATTTTATGATTGTTTGTTCTCATTCTGAGAAGAATGTTCTTGCTATTTTGATTGGGATTGCATTGAATGTATAGAGTGCTTTGGGTAGTATCGACATTTTAACAATATTTGTTCTTCCAATCCATGAGCATGGAATGTTTTTCCATTTCTTTGTGTCTTCTTCAATTTCTTTCATAAGTTTTCTGTAGTTTTCAGCATACAGTTCTTTTACCTCTTTGGTTAGATTTATTCCTAGGTGTTTTATGGTTGTTGGTGCAACTGTAAATGGGATCACTTCCTTGATAGCTCTTTCTGTTGCTTTATTATTGGTGTGGAGAAATGCAACTGATTTCTGTACATTTGTATCCTGCAACATTGCTGAATTCATGTATCAGTTCTAACAATTTGTTGGTGTAGTCTTTCAGGTTTTCCATGTAGAGATCATGTCATCTGAGAAAAGTGAAGGTTTGGCTTCTTCTTTGCCAATTTGGATACCTTTTATTTCATTTTGTTGTCTGATTGCTGAGGCTAGGACTTCCAACACTGTTAAACAACAGTGGTGAAAGTCAAAGTCCACATTCTAATTGTTCTGCATCCCATAAGGAAGACTACTGGCTGCAAGCTCTTTGGAGGACTATTGTCCTCAGCAGCTGGGAGTCATCTCATTCCCATTTGATTTCCACCATAGCTGTTTGTAGCTTGTCCCCTTGTTCTACCTCTTCTCTGTAAAACTATCAGAGTTCAAGGTAGATTTCTGAGCTAGATCATGGGTAAATCACTGTCCATTCTGTGGCCTTAGGAAAATGAATAATCTCCATTTTACCTTCTGACTCTGCCATTCATCAGAAGTTGCAGAAGTGTGAAATCCTATTCTAAACCTAGCAGGCAACCTGTCTGTCCAACCTGTCTGTCCCCTTAGTCACTGCCTTTCCTGCTGAGTTGCATTGCAAAGCAACAATTACTTTAAGTTCTGGTTGGTTTCAACTCAACAGGCATGTAAGAAACCAGCACCAGCTGCAGGATCCTGGTTCACCAAAACATGAGTCCCTATATTCACAACTTCACTGTAACTGAGACACAGTTGGCCTTGGAGGAGAGGACTTCCACGTGCATGAAATTGGGTGGATGTGAAACTGTTTTGCAAATGCATTGTATTAGTCTCAGTGCACTTTTTATCATAACATTTCTAGAAAGTTAGTAGGCTGACCAAAAGACATCTCTCAAAATAACTCCCGAAAGTGTATATATTTTATTTGGCTTTGGAGCACTATTAAAAGCAATTTAGGTGGAGGGAGAGGGGTTGGGCGGCTTTGCAAATACACACACAAGTCCAGTTTAAACCCAGTTTCCATCCCTCAGTGGTATCTTGAGCAATTTCTTTGCTGTATTTCTCTGCTTTAGCTCATTTCTCTGAATTCTAAGACCTACGTTTTAAAGATTTAAATAATCACCTGAAGTTCTTGTTAAATGCAAATTACTCACTCCCTCCAGATTTACAGTCTCATCTCATTCTGGGGAGGAGACTAAGAATCTATGTTTTTAGCCAACATGCATCCTGCAGGATTCTAACAACTGAGCTCATTGGGAGGCAGTTTTATAAAATAAAATAAAAATATAAGCAGTGATTGAGATAATGAATTTCAGTATGTGGACTATAGCAAGTTGTAAATAGGGCTTAACTATTATTATTAGTGGCAAACTACACAGATCCTAGATATACTTAGCTGATGATACATGCATTTAGTCTTAATGAAAATATAACTTTAGCGTGTTTCTAATATTAATTATAACCCCCTAATCCTTTGTTTTTAAGGTATGATGAAGCTCCTAATGGAAGTTAACTACCTTGTCTCATTTATGGACACTCCAATAAATGAGTTAGGAGACTTATAGAGAAGAGCTCTCAGACATTGTCTTTAGTTGTTCTGTCTTGACCCTTGTAAATACCTTAAATGCTATCAATTCTTTATATTTGCTATAGGTATTTTAGGTCCTATTTATTACTATATAATTTTTTTGAAAAATAAGGGAGGTTTAGTGAATACCCTCTCATTATGAAATATCTCAAAATGGTGTCTTAAAAATACAATAATACATGGTAAAAGTTCATAGTTCTTGATTTATGTATAGGGAAGATGTGTGTTAGGTTTGTAGTGTTTTAATTGTTTTATAATTCACTGTCATAATTTAAAGTCATAGTGAGACACACACTTTGTGAAATAAAAATATGGAATCACAGAATTGGGTTTGAATCTTAAGACTGTTCACATAGTGATCGTGGGCAAACTAATTTCAATGTGTTTCAATTTCCTTATGTACGAACCCAAAATATTAAGTGCCATTATTTAAATGCTTATTCTTTGCCAGATACTATTTAAAGTGTTTTGTTTGGGGGCACCTGGGTGGCTCGGTTGGTTAAGCATCTGACTCTTGATTTAGGCTCAGGTCATAATATTCGTAAAGACAAGTTTCTGTTATTGTAATTTCATAGATGAGGAAGCGGAAGGAGAAAAGCTAGCTGGTGTTCAAGGTCACACAGTAGGAGTAGTAGAGCTAAGATAGCTATTTGGCAGGTAGGAATGTCATGAGGATTAGCAATTCTGCATGGTTAGTTCCTCCTACGGGGGTTGCTATATAGTAGGCTCAATACTTGGTGACTAATGTTTTTATAAAACACAAGTAGCTCCCTACCCTAACTTCAGATGAGTGAAATTAAGGACTGTCCATTATCCAGCACAAGGTTTTTGTTCCTTACCTACATAATCTCCACTATCTACTTGGTTGTACCAATAGTTCTCAATTCATTTTTCAAATAATTCTCCCAAAGTTTAGATGAATGTAAAGATTCAAGTTCTTTTTCCTTTTAGGTAAAGTGAGTTTAATTCACTAACATTAGCTCAATTTAGACCTATTCAAAAGATATCAAAGCATATTTTAGCTGTGAACCGATGGATATTACAGACACAGCTGTACACTTACAGCCAATCATACACTTCTAGTCTACTTGCCTAAAACGACCTTGACTACAGACTGAATATAGCAACACAAGATGGCCCCAGACTAACAATGAGAGAGATAAGTGGTCAAGAACTTGAGTGGAAGAGTCAAGCAGCTTGAATTCAAATGATGCTTCTTATGATTTGTACGTATGATTTTTGCCATAATTTTTACTTCTCTAAATTTCCCATTTTCTCCTATATAAATTAGGACTGGTCGTGTTGTTTAGAGGAGTACTTGCTATAGTGTATACTAAAAAACAAACAAACAAAAAAAGATAAGACATATACCAATCTGCCTCCCTCCTTTTTTGCTACTTTTTCTGATCCTAAGGAGTTCTAAGACATTCCAATACAATTTATGCATGTGATATCAGTGTTCCTACTAAACATAAGACAGGAAAAGTCAAATTTAACACCCTTTCCTTACAGTTCAGTACTTAGGTGGATTTCTTTTGAATCATGTTATATCTATACATTCAACATAACAAGGGCATAAATTTAGAAAAATGAATTATCAAATTCACATAATTGTTAGTCTCTGAATTTGCATTTGCTCCTGACATAGCATTAGCAATTTTTTATTGTTTATGTTATTATGCTTATAAAATTATAGATATTCATGACAACTGAAAATAATTTTTTTGATGTTTATTTTTGAGAGAGAAAGAGAGAGAGAAAGAGACAGAGCATGAGTGGGGGATGGACAGAGAGAGGAAAGGGAGACACAGAATCCAAAGCAGGCTCCAGGCTCTGAGCTGTCAGCACAGAGCCTGATGCGGGGCTCAGACCCATGAACCGTAAGATCATGACCTGAGCCGAAGTTGGACGCTTAACCAACTGAGCCAACCAGTCACCCCTAAAAAGAATTTTATTTAGATGTAGTTCAAATTGCATCTTTCTATCCACCATATTTTACATATTATGAAATATACTATGGCCTGCTATAATAAGAAAGAAGCAGCTTTAAGATGTTAGTCACTGAAAGCAATAAGAAAATTGAGGATAAAACAGTAAATTCCTATTTCCTTACTGAGGAAAATACTGTCTTTTAAAATACTGTCTTTGATGGGGCACCTGGGTGGCTCGGTTGGTTAAGTGTCCGATTTTGGCTCAGGTCATGATCTCACAGTTCGTGGGTTCGAGCCCGCATCAGGCTCTGTGCTGACACCTCAGAGCCTGGAGCCTGCTTTGGAATCTGTCTCTCTCTCTCTCTCTCTCTCTCTCTGCTCCTCCCCTGCTCATGCTCTGTCTCTCTTTCTCTCAAAATTGAATAAACATTAAAAAATATTACTATCTTTGGAAAAATAAATAAGTAAATAAATAATATAATACTCTCCTTGGTATAATGCCTCCTTTAGACCACTTATACTTTGAATGATGCTTTTCTGTTTCTAGCACATTGCTCCAAGACAAGTGAGTCGGTGGTATATACCACATTGAACAGCTTGCAATTAGTCATAACTCTTCCCAGATGTGAAGAAATCACCCACTCAGAGGCACTTATACCCATTTAGACAACAGTACTCTAGAATTTAAATCACACATAGCAGTTACGTTAGCATATGGTCCATATAAAATCATGTTTTGCAAAACTTAATTTATATACTCAAAAAACACTATATAATATAGCCGAACAATGAACGCATGTATGAGAATATTCTATCTAAATGTAATGTTTTAGATGTAATTCTTATAATTTTCCTCATATAATCGGAGTCCTCTGTGGTGCTTGAGAACCACATTGTCTTTAAGAATGTCGTGATTTGATATCAAAAAGTAAAAAAGGGATGGGGAGTTTCTGAACTTTGCTTCAGACCTAGTCTTGGGAAAAACAACAACAACAAGAACAACAAGAACAACAACAACACCTTTTGTAGTCAGTCACAAATGTGGCAGTCAAGGCTTTTTTGAAATTATACGATATTCCTTTCTTCAGCCAAGTTAAAAATCCTTGATGTGAATGATACTCAACAGATATAAACCTTCATATATTTGAATTTTATTTCTGCCAAGAATATTTTGTCATATTTAAATCTATTTAACTTCTCAGTAAAGGAAAAGATGTTATCCTGTGTTTATTGAGCACTTAAAGATACCTGTCTGAAAGCATGAAGGATTTGTAATTGAACTTCCTGTGTTTGGCTCATCACTGTGTGCTTGATATGCATTAACCCGTCTAATTCTCTTGAAAACCCACCAAAGAAGGTACTATCCACTCTATTCTATGGGTAAGGAAATGAGGCCTAGCGTGACAAGTAGTTTACTTAACAGTGTAAGATGAGCATTTCGTAGTGTAAAACAGGTGTTTAACTTAGCTGGAATTTGAGCCAGCAGTGTGGCTGCATTACTTGTTCTCTTAAGAGTATAGAAGTTTTATCAAAGTAGCTGAAAAGAGTTGATAATAGTTCAGAGCCTGTTGTGTGTCCATCCATGTGCTAGTCACTGCATATATGTTATATCACATAATTCTTATATTAATGCTTTGAGGCAGAAGTCTGTTTCACAGGAAAGGAACAGACTGAGAAGGAAGTCGCACATGGCCACACAGCTAATATGTGGCAAACATAAGATTAAATCCCATGGACTTGCTGGTGTACCACGAGATACATTAGATTTAGGAAGAGTAGTTCTGTTTCTGCCATTAGTTACCCTGAAAAAAAATTGGATTAGGAAAAACAGCATATTGATGAATAGTTACAATGAACATTTCAGGGTATGATCTCTGTCTGTCATGAAAAGTGGAAGGATTATGGCCTCTTATGAAATTCATTCAGTTACAAGATACAATAGGCATATCAACTAAGAATCTTTCAGAATTTCTGTTACAGCTTATTTCTCACTTTCTATAGGATGGTGACAATCTGTGAAGATTTTCTTACTGTCTCAGAAAGACTCCCTTCCATTCTCATGCTATTCTAAACCACCTTCTGCAAGAATACGCAGTTCCCTTCAGTGTATTCTCCACCCTACCCTCTCGAATCTAAACTTAACCGTTTGTTGTTATTTCACTTGGATGTGAATGTTGGGTGCTAAGCTTGTCTGTCCTGGAATGGGAAATGACACGGGACCAGGAATCATGGTGCCTAAGCCCGATGACTATGTGTTTCTGAAAATACTTACTGAACATCTACTATGTTCCAGACACTATGCTTAACGTTGAAAATATGACATTCAATACAATTTGACATCTGCTGAGGAAACTCGGCTGAAGTTTATGTTCCTTTCCATTGATGCCTCTATGTTGAAGCACTGTGAGTATCTCTTAGCCATTTTTATTGAAGAAATAACTGGCTGTCATCAGTTTGGACACTCGCTTTAATCATGAAAGTGTTCTGATGGTCAAGGAATCTCTTAAAATTTTGAAAGCAAGCAAAAGAGCTTTAAGAACAGCTATAGTCAGCCTTGTCCTTGGAATAAACACCTGGGAGCTGATCCAGCATTGAAATCCAAAAGCACTGCCTATATTAATGTTTTGGAAATATTTGTAATAAAATTTCCCAGTATCTAATTTTTATAAGGAGGTAATATAAGATGGTAGTTGCATACAGAAGCTTCAGATTCTTGCACTGTCAATGTGCAAATGCAGTATTGACATCATAGAGCAGAGGAGGCAAATATCTGTGTTCTAAATGATCATTTCCCCTCTTTCATCCAAGTCAAAGCCTGACTTGAAAATATTTCTTTACCGAGTTTCTTTACATTTCTTTACATTTCTCACAGAGTTCATGTGGAAATGAAATCTTTTTGTCAACCTTGTTATGGAATCAGGAATTCAGCTCTACCTTATCTATGGTGAGAGCAAGTCAGTGTCCCTTCTTTTACACTCTCCTGCTAGAATTTGGAGTGCCCTAATCAATCTCTTAAGAACAAAGTGCCACGTTTTTCTACTTTTTGATACTACTTGTGGGAGAAAGGAAGTAAAGACAAAGGGGGAAAAAAGAGGAATCAGAGCAAAACAAAAAGGTTTGGGATTGCACTTTATGATGGAATGATGAAATAATTCAGGTATTTCTCACATTATATCTTGAAAGTCTAGGTATTGTTCGGTTTACTTAAAAATGAGTGGGTTGAACAACATCTTATACAATACCATGTGTTCCCCAGGGAGCAAAAAATGGGTCCTGAGCCAAAAGATCCTAGTTATGATTGATCAACAGCCTCTCTGGCCCTGCTCACCAAGTATTATTTTCAGAGATGAAAAAGAAAGGTGTAAATGTTCTCCCAGTTCAATAATATTCCCCTCAAAAAACATCACTTATTTCATTTTTAATCCCATCTCTTCCCTATATTAACATGTGGCTTGCAACATAATTTACTCTTTTCTTTTCTGCTCTTCTCAAAGCATTCCTGATTCTGAAACCAACAGGAATCCCATATCACCACTTAAGTACATTCTGCCTTACTTTACCAGTGTACTATGATATTAACAAATAATTAATCATGATTTAGGGTAATCATAATATACTGATTTTTTTTTTTTTTTTTTTTTTTGGTCAAAGAGAAAGTCGTTCTCAGGTATAAAATTAGTTTGGTTTTTATTTATTTATTTTTAACATTTATTCATCTTAGAGAGACAGAGTGTGAGTGGAGGAGGGATAGATAGAGAGGGAGACACAGAATCTGAAGCAGGCTCCAGCACTGAGCTGTCAGCACAGAGCCCGATGCGGGGCTCGAACTCACAGACCATGAGATCATGACCTGAGCTGATGTCAGACGCTTAACCGACTGAGCCACCCAGGCACCCCAGTATGGGTTTGATACATTAAACTGCTAATACCATGAAAGGCATAGGACATTCCTTCAAGAATGCCACACTCTTGGTAGCCTAGCTTGAGAATCTAAAAGGATTTATTGTATAATGTATTGATGGAACTCTTCCCATGTTCTATATTCTGAAGTTTATAGGGATTACAGGGGCGCCTGGGTGGCTCAGTCGGTTAAGTGTCAGACTTCGGCTCAGGTCATGATCTCACAGTTCGTTGGTTCAAGCCCCTCAACGGGCTCTGTGCTGACAGCTCGGAGCCTGGAGCCTGCTTCAGAGTCTGTGTCTCCCTCTCTCTCTGCCCGTCCCCTGTTCACTCTCTGTCTCTCTGAAAAGTAAACATTAAAAAAAATTTTTTTTAAGTAATTTAAGGATTACAAAGATGGCCAATTCATACCTGTCTTTAAGAGGGCCACAGTAATGGGAATAATGGACATTAAACTTTTGACCTAACTTCGATTTATCATATATATTTATGATTAACTTCTCTGAGTTCCTGAAGACCAGGTTTTGAATGAATCTCAAATTAGAACGAAATCTCTCATTTACTCGTATTTTAGTTGACTTAGTGAATTTTACCACACACCGTGGAAATATAAGGGATTTAGGGAAAAAATCAGAAGGGGACTTTATTCTCTAAGATCTGACATCCTAACAAGGAGAGAGCTGGGCAAAGGGAAGTCACAGCAGAGTGTGAGAATGTGGATGACATGCCCACTAGGGACGTGGAAATGGGAGAGGAAGAACTCTAGCCTAAGATGACAAGATGGGTTTTCAGGACAAGTGTATGGTTGCTCTTGTGATATTATTGGGGGTTTGCTTCTTTCACTTCATCTCACAACTTGTTACTAAGGAGGGCCCATGATTGGTAAGTAAGTACAGAGGTTTACGAGACTCTCTGAAAGGAAATCATGAGCTTATTATTATAGCGATTCTTGTGTTAATAAGAGATGTTGGGTTTTGTTTTATGTTTATTTATTTTTGAGAGAGAGAGATAAATAGAGCATGAGTGGAGGAGGGGCAGAGAGAGAGAAAAACAGACAGAGCTTAAGCAGGCTCCAGGCTCTGTGCTGTCAGTACAGAGCTCGACTCAGGGATTGGACTCATGAACTGTGAGATCATGACCTGAGCCAAAGTCGGATGCTTAACCGACTGAGCCACCCAGGTGCCCCAGAGATATTGTTTAGTTGATTGACTTAGACACATTATAATCACTCCCAACTCAGGGAATTTATTTTGATTCATAGCATGCACTTAATTCTAAATCTGTGTATTGTTTTAGTACCAACTACGAAATTACTTTAACGTACTTAGAGTTTGATCCTTAAAGTTGAGCTTTAAAACCACATTAAAATTAGGGGCATCTGGTTGACTCAGTCAGTAGAATATGTGACTCTTGATATTGGGGTTGTAAGTTTGAGCCCTATATTGGGTAGAGAGATTACTTAAAAATGAAATCTTCAAAAAAAACTACAATGAAAATTTAAAATCAAAGTTTAGATATTCCTTCTGTGACCTACTTAGATTAAAATAAAAAATGGTAATACATATATAGTTCTAATAATGTCTTAAATTTGTAGGACTGTTTATAGTATATAGCATAAAAATACGATAGAAGAATCATGAAATACACACATCTCAAATACATGGAATCATTGTTGTTTTTGACAAGCATTTCCTAGTTTTCCCTAGTAACTGGTACTGGTCAGTAAGAACCCCTCCTTACTGATATAAGCCATGTTGAGGAATGAGAATTTTTAAAGAAATGACTAAGCCAGTAAAGAAAGAATCTTTCTTAGTTTTGGGGGGAGCCCTGACAGTAGCAGAAACCCATAATTAAGCATAATGACTTCCTTTCTTACTAGAGCAGAGATATGTATTCTGGTAATGCCCACTTTACCTTAGAATGTCATTAACTGAAAGAAGAAAGAGAGAAAGAGAGAAAGAGAGAGAGAAAGAAAAGGAGAATGAAAACGAGAGAAGGGGTAGCAGGGGAAAAGCAATAACAGGCAGACAGACCTGAGAGGAGAAACCCCCAAAAGCAACCCAAAATGTAGAAGCCAGTTCACTGCTGATACCAAGTACCCAATTTTCAAACTTCCTTAGAAGGGCTGCTGTTGAGAGTAAGAGCATGTCCATTCTTCTTTGGGAGCTGTGAGTGAGATTGATCAGCAGAACATGACCCATCAGTATTGGGGTGGTGTACCACGTCCTGCAGAAGTGCGGACCTTTCACCTTCTTGTCTAGGACCTGTTACCAACTCTAGCTTCTGCCCAAGTTTGAGTAGGCTGCTTAGCAGGAAATGTATCTGTGCAGTTTATTTGCTCATGACCTAAATTTAAAAATGTTTTCTAGACCTCTCTGACCTCAGCCGTAGCAATCTCTTACTCGACACATCCCCAAAGGCAAGGGAATTAAAAGCAAACGTGAATTACTGGGACCTTATGAAGATAAAAAGCTTCTGCACAGCAAAGGAAACAACCAACAAAACTAAAAGGCAACCAACGGAATGGGAAAAGATATTTGCAAATGACATATCAGACAAAGGGTTAGTATCCAAAATCTATAAAGAGCTCACCAAACTCCACACCCGAAAAACAAATAACCCAGTGAAGAAATGGGCAGAAAACATGAATAGACACTTCTCTAAAGAAGACATCCGGATGGCCAACAGGCACATGAAAAGATGTTCAGCGTCGCTCCTTATCAGGGAAATACAAATCAAAACCACACTCAGGTATCACCTCACGCCAGAGTGGCCAAAATGAACAAATCAGGAGACTATAGATGCTGGAGAGGATGTGGAGAAACGGGAACCCTCTTGCACTGTTGGTGGGAATGCGAATTGGTGCAGCCGCTCTGGAAAGCAGTGTGGAGGTTCCTCAGAAAATTAAAAATAGACCTACCCTATGACCCAGCAATAGCACTGCTAGGAATTTATCCAAGGGATACAGGAGTACTGATGCATAGGGGCACTTGTACCCCAATGTTCATAGCAGCACTCTCAACAATAGCCAAATTATGGAAAGAGCCTAAATGTCCATCAACTGATGAATGGATAAAGAAATTGTGGTTTATATACACAATGGAATACTACGTGGCAATGAGAAAAAATGAAATATGGCCTTTTGTAGCAACGTGGATGGAACTGGAGAGTGTGATGCTAAGTGAAATAAGCCATACAGAGAAAGACAGATACCAAATGGTTTCACTCTTATGTGGAGCCTGAGAAACTTCACAGGAACCCATGGGGGAGGGGGAGGAAAAAAGAGAAAAAAAAAAAAAAAGAGGTTAAAGTGGGAGAGAGCCAAAGCATAAGAGACTGTTAAAAACTGAGAACAAACTGAGGGTTGATGGGGGGTGGGAGGGAGGAGAGGGTGGGTAATGGGTATTGAGGAGGGCACCTTTTGGGATGAGCACTGGGTGTTGTATGGAAACCAATTTGACAATAAATTTCATATATTAAAAAATAAATAAATAAATAAATAAAATAAAAATGTTTTCTAATATTCACATAGCATGATCATGGTAGAAAGTATGAAAAAATATTAATTTTAATAATTATGCCTGTGAAAACATTCTATAATTTTAAAATATTTAGATTCTGATTTTCTAGTTTTATCACTATTTAGCTTTGTTTATTCATCGTTTTCCAGGTTATCATTACTTTGGCTTGATTTTGTGTGTAGGTGCAACCAAAGTTTTACAAGTTTCACATTTTGGGGTCATATGTATATTTTGATTAATTTCCCAGTTGAAAAGAGCACAACTTTGTGATATTTTTTAAATAGAAAATACAGGTATATCTGATGGAATGCCTTCTCTTGAAACCTTCATATGTGAATGAAAACTTTTTGACTAGAGGATACTTAACACAGGAATAGTTTCCCCTAAATATGATAATTTTGAGCTGCAGAATGCAGCCCAGAGAAGTTACTGTAGCAATGCTATAATTATTATTTCATATTCTTTTATTCTTGCCTCTTTACTCAACCATCACAATTGATTCTATAATCTCAGGGGTATATACACATTCCAAATCAATTTATCTTCTCTCTCTCTCTCTTTTTTTTTTAATTTTCATTTCTCCCCCCTACATTCTGGTAGTGCTGCTTAAGATTGTCTTTCTTACCGATGACTCAATCTTTCCATGGGTAGATTTTGTTCTTTTATATCTTCAAAAGGCATCTTTAATGTCAGCCAACAAATTATTAACCCTAAATTTTGTCTTAATTTACCCACTCTGTTTTCATTTTGATGTGTTGTGAACTAATTTTTTTGAGGAATCATTTTTATTTAAAGGGAAATTGTAGATTCTGTCTATATGTCCCTTGCTTATTGTAGCATATCTTATTCAAAGTTTTTCTCTTCTGCAACCTTTGAGACATATTATTTCTTCTTGTATTGAAAAAAAAGACAGACATTTCAGTAGTCCTATGACTTAATTTCGAATCCTCATCCTTGAGGAAAGAGAGGGATCTATATAGCCAGATGTTTGAACCAAAGCAGTTTGAAAGGATTCTCCTAATCTCTGCTAGTTTACCACCCTCCAATTAGATGTTAAGGTGGATGACTGCTTTCTGTTCCTTTCCAATTCGGTGAGCTTGAATCCTGAGATCACTGGAAGTGGGTCTTTGGACAGGCTCTATAGGTGCTCATTTTTAAAAGTGTTTATTCTGGGGTGCCTGGGTGACTCAGTCAGTTAAGCCTCCGACTTCAGCTCTGGTCATGATCTCATGGTTCATGGGTTCGAGCCCCATGTTGGGCTGTGTGCTGACAGCTCAGAGCTTGGAGCCTGCTTCAGATTCTGTGTCTCCCTCTCTCTCTGCCCTTCCCCTGCTCTCTTTCTCTTTCTCCCTTTCAAAAATAAATAAACATTTTTTTAAAAATGGAAAAGTGTTTATTCAGTCACCTATACCTCTGGGCACATTTACTAATGAAAATTTCTTTTTGGCCTGGTTTCTACTTAAGACACATTGTGTTTCTGTCTAATTCATTTGTTTCTGTTTCCTCCTATATCAAGAAAACCCAAGGAGGTTTCTCCCAAGGAGAGAACCCAATGGAAAACTTCACTTCCAGTTGTTTTTCTGTTTGGGATGGACACACTTGCCCTGGGCTAGCTTTTCATCTGTTAATACCTAGAGATGAGGGATACAGTCTCCTAATCTGCCTGCCCAGACAAGAGATAATGGTGAACTCAAACCAGAATTCCTTCAACTTTCATGTTGCAAAACAGCACCAAAGATGACTAGATTATTTAACCTGGCTTTGTCTATTCTATAATTATTCCCTAGTTTCCAGCATTGAGGTAGGAATGAAGATTCATTCATTTACTTTTTTTGTGCTCTCTTCCTTTTCATTTCTTTGGCCATTGGGTTGGGGTGCGGATGTGGTTTGGAGAGAGGGAATTAGATACTTATCTTTAACAAGCAAACTCCCCAGAATTCTCTTAGGAATTTAATTGAAAACTTTACCAATATATGGATTATATTTGTCAATTTGCCCTTTTTTTTTCATTTTCTTTAATGTTCCCTGGATGTTGTTTACTATTTTCTTTGCTTTTTGTCTTTGATATATTAAATTTAAGTTTGCTAGTTTTCAACTTCAGTGATTTGGAAGGTGTATATTCTGTTTGAAATTCCCCTAATGGTCTGGACTGTGCCTGCTGTTCAGTAAACATTAGATCATTCACATGTTCTCCACTTCATTACCTTGATTACATTTGCCCATCCAAGAATTTTTTTTTCTGTAAATTGGAAACTGTTCCAGTTTTAAAATTTCTTCATAATGAAACCTGTCTACTTTCCCTACTTCCTTGAACATAATCACAATGAATTCTAATTTTCTGTTTAATCACTGGCCCTACCACCCACCAATAAACTATAATCTGTTGAGAATAGGTTCTTATTAACTTTTTATCACCAAACTTGAAATTTCCTAACACACAATAGATACTTTTAATTCTATTTTTGAAAAATTGCTATGCAAGGGTAATGAAATTGAGACCTCTATTAAAAACTTTTAGTATTTTTTTCTTTTGCTACCCTAAAGCATATTTTTCTGAAAATAAATGATTCAACATATGAATAGAGGCTCAAACAGATCTCCACTAATTAGGAGGTATTGCTAAGACAACCATTGCTGATTTCTCATTAAGCCCTTGTTATAAAATTAAAGTATATATATATATGCATGGTTTAAAAAACAGCAAAATAGTGACAGAAGTTTCCAGAAACAAACAAAATAGTAATATCCTGTCCCACCCCTCTGAACTCCCCAGGCTCTCTTCCCAGAAATAAACTTTTTAGCTTTACTACTTACTAATGTTTGTTCTGGGACTTCTATGATTTTATTACTTGTTAAATTAAAATATCTATTGATTTTCTGTTGAGTTAGTGGAAATTTAACTTTTCTTTCTACCACTCCGTCACCTCTGCCATCCCTGCTTCCTTATTGTCCCACTAAAGCAGTACCGATTTTGATGAAATCAATGGTGAATGTATGTATTATTTTCACTTTAAAATTGTTTAGTGCTAGTCAGGTGGTAGTAGTATACTAAGATTAATATCCTTTCAGGTAAGATTTCTTATTTTTCTCAAAAGACTTGTTTTTACCTTTGCTATATTTTCATTGTAACTCTTCCATCATTTTTTAATGTTCAAAATAATGTGTCACACCCCTAGCAGACATTTTTTTCTTATGCTGAAACACATGAAATTATAACTTGTTTTCCTTAAGATGTTCCTTCATCTTACCTGTCTCCTGCTCCCATGAGAAATTTTTAAATTTCAGGATTAAATTTCAGGATTGTCATACTGGGACTTCTCTTTCTGGTTTTCTTCTGTTAGATCTCCTGTTCCAATTAAAAAATGGACAGAGGAGGGGTGCCTGGGTGGCTCGGTCGGTTAGGCGTCTGACTTCAGCTCAAGTCATGATCTCACTGTTCCTGAGTTCGAGCCCTGCGTCAGGCTCTGTGCTGGCAGCTCAGAGCCTGCAGCCTGCTTCGGATTCTGTGTCTCCCTCTCTCTCTGCCCCTCCCTCACTCGTGCTCTCTCTCTCTCTCTCTCTCTCTGTCTGTAGAAAATAAACATTCAAAAATGTTTTAAAAAAACGGACAGAGGGATTGAAGAGACCTTTTCTAAAATTGACATACAGATGACCAACAGGTACTTGAAAAGGTGCTAATATCACTAATCAAAGGGAAATACAAATCAAAGCCACAGTGAGATATCATTTCACACCCATGAGATGGCTACTGTCAAAAAGATGAGAAATGAGTAGCGCTGGCAAGGATGTGAAGAAAAAAGAACCCGTGAGCACTGCTGGTAGGAATGTAAAGTGATGCAGCCACTATGGAAAAGAGTATGGGCGTTCCTCAAAAAGTTAAAAATAGAACTACCACATGACCCAACAATTCCACCTCCTGGGGATTTATTCAAAGAAAACAAAAACACACACTGGAAAACATGTTTGTATCCCATTTCTATTGCCACATTATTTACATATAGCCAAGGCATGGAAGCAATTTAAGAGTCCATTAGTGGTCGAATGAATAAAATGTGGTATATATACAATGGAATATTATTCAGCTAAAAGAAATATTGCCATTTGCAACAGCGTGGATGGACCTGGAAGCCATTATACTAAGTGAAATAAGTCAGACAAAGACAGATACCACACAATCTCACTTATATGTGTACTTTAAACAAATGGAGCTCACAGATACAGAGAAGGGATTGGTTGTTTCCAGATGCAGGGGTGGGGTGGGTGGGCAAAATGGGCAAAGGAGGTCAAAAGGTACAAACTTCCAGTTATAAAGGAAATCAGTCATGGGGATTCAATGTACAGCATGGTGACTACAGTTGATAATCATATACTGTGTATTTGAAAGTTAGTAAGAGAACAGATCTTAAAAGTTCTCATCACAAGAAAAATTTCATAACTATATATTACGACATATGTTAACTACACTTATTGTAATCATTTTGCAATATGTACAAATATTGAATCATTATGTTGTACCTCTGAAACTAGTATGTCATGTGTCAATTATACCACAATAAAAAGACAGATTCCTGCATTAGTTGTGTAAATGCAACTTTACCCCTAAATTTCATCCTGTTAAGCTTCATACTCAGGATGTGACTGCATTTTATACTTGTTTACCAAAAGCCAGAAAAGGCCAGTTTAATTTAATCTGAAGTCTGGTTTAACCATATTGGAGGTCAGTGCTTACACCGTCGATAATGAAAAGCTGCTGTTTAAAATGAGAAGTATCCAGATTCTTAATGAATGTTTAAGAGTTCCATCATCCTGGGGCACCTGAGTGGCTCAGTCCATTAAGCGTTCGACTCTTGGTTTCAGCTCAGATCATGATTTCATGATTCGTGAGCTCGAGCCCTGCATCGGCCTCTGCACTGAGCGTGCAGAGCCTGCTTGGGATTCTCTCTCTCCATCTGTGTGCCCCTCCCCTGCCTGTGGTCTTCTCCCTTTCAAAATAAATAAACTTAAAAAAAAAAAAAAAAGAGTTCCACCATCAAGGGGAAAAAAGGCCCCTGGGTGATTTTGCAAGCATTTTGTAATTGCAGAAGTTTAGGATTATTAGATTTATTTTTCATTTCAAATACCTGATGACATTTTGTTGTTCCACACTTTGTCCTATATGTTTTGAAGAGACCTATTTTTATAGTAATATTTATAATGAAATATTATTGCATTTGACCCAGAAATGTGACTTAAATGGCCATTTACAGTTTAACTGTTGGTATGATTCTAATGATTTTGTTGAGCTGTTTTTGTTCATGCTTCTCCTTTCTGAGCGCCAGGCAAAAAGAATAGAGAACATTTGCAATAAACATATTTATTCTGAAGGGAGAGTGCAGGGATGGTAATTAGGCCTCCAGTGTCAGCTGCCAACTTTGTTGCTGACTGATGATTTAGAAGGTAATATTTCTGAAAATACTGTTCCAACTACTTTAAGGGTGTGCTAGGTAGTACAGTGGGAACCACTTACAAAACTGTCAGTAAATATTCATCTTTAGTCCTTTGGCAATCTGATTTCTTTTTTCAATAGCCCTCTATTTCTTTAATGTTTTCATCTCCTCGTCATGACTAGTTTATCTTCTGGCTCTGCCTGTGAGTAGTGAACTGTGTCAGATTTTTGTAAAATACGTTTTCTTTCTTTTTTTTAAATAATGTTTATTTATTTTTGAGAGAGAGAGAGAGAGACAGAGGGTGAGCAAGGGAGGGGCAGAGAGAGAGAGACAGAGACAGAGACAGAATCCGAAGCAGGCTCCAGGCTCTGAGCTGTCAGCACAGAGCCTGAAGCGGGGCTTGAACTCACAAACCGTGAGGTCATGACCTGAACTGACCTTGGACGTTCAACCCACTGAGCCACCCAGGTGCCCCTTTCTCTCTCCTTTCTATCACTATTAGAATTTAGCTAAATACTTGCTGCTTATTTTCTTTTACTTGGTGCCTGATTCAGAGAGTCAGGAGAGTTGATGGAATTGTACATCACTATCTCCCTTGACCCCTCCTCCAAATAGGAGTTTTTAATATGAGGATGGCGATTAAATGTAACTCAGATATTGCAGCTTCTCTCACTGATGCTCATGGATCTTGAGTCAAATCACAGACTTACATCATTCTTAAAATGGTGCTCCAGAATTCCACAATCAATCATTATCATTTTACTATATTTACTTAGAAACAAAATAATAATGATAAGCACTTTTAGTGCCTACTGAATGTTAAATAGTCTGCTTGGGGTTCTGTGTAGATTGGTCTCTAATTTTCACAGTAACTATACAGGGTAGATTGTGTTTTTCCATCATTCAGTTATGAAAATTAAAGGTCTGAAGGTTTAAGTAACTTAAATTCAGATTGTTCTTTGTGAGCTCTAAAACAGCTATACCTTACCTAGAAATTGCTCTTGTTTCATTCAGCAAGCCAATGTATCTTAAAGGAATGACCGATGGCAAGCAGCTACTGATTTTTTACTTTCTATAATTTATTTATTTTTTATAATTTACATCCAAGTTAGTACATGATGCAACAATGACTTCAGGAGTAGATTCCTTAATGCCCCTTACCCATTTAGCCCATCCCCCCTCCCACAACCCTTCCAGAAACCCTCTGTTTGTTCTCCTTATTTAAGAGTCTCTTATGTTTTGTCCCCCTCCCTGTTTTTATATTATTTTTGCTTCCCTTCCCTTATATTCATCTGTTTTGTATCTTAAAGTCCTCATATGAGTGAAGTCATAATGATATTTGTCTTTCTCTGACTGACTAATTTCACTTAGCATAATACCCTCTAGTTCCATCCATTGTAGTTGCAAATGGGGAAAACTGAGATCTTCCCCCCTAAGGTCAGGAACAAGACAAGGATGTCCACTCTTGCCACTGTTATTCAACATAGTATTGGAAGTCTTAGCCTCAGCAATCAGACAACACAAAGAAATAAAAAGCATCCAAATAGGCCAGGAGGAGGTCAAACTTTCACTCTTCACAGATGAGCAGCTACCTATTTTTAAGCACATGGCCTTGAAGCAATTCTGAACTCACTCTAGCTAGGACTGACTCTAACCAGAGGGATTTCACCACCAATTTCAAGTATGTAAACAAAGTGTGCCTCAGATGATCTGATCATCTCCTGAATTAATTTGATCTTTGGGGGAAGGAATTACCTTTCTGTGAATTCCACTATAATATTACACTGTTTTTCTCCAGATATTAAGACTGTTTCATATTTTGTTCATTGCTATAGTTCTGAATTAACTTGCATAATTTTGCTTGCTAGTCTTTCCCATGAGGGAAGCTGTCACATGCATCCTGTTTATAATTTTATTCCCATCTGTGGTGCTTTACACATAGGATATGTTCAATAAATATTTCTTAATGACTAGCTAAACTCATGACCTAGAATCTTCCCTCAAGACTCTCTCCCCTCAGTTGGTGGGACTAAAGTATTCATGTATCAATCAAGAAGAAACGATATAACTGAATGTTTGTCCTACAGTGAGTAATGTAATCTGTGAAATGTATTTATCAAGAGAATGGGAAATTTTGGGGAGTTGGAATAATCAGGAATGTCATCATTTCCATTAAATTTAAATTTGTGAATATCTTAAAGACAGAGTTCTCCCATCAGCCAGATGAGGAAGCTATGATCTATACGGAGATTAAATAACCACCCCTAAATCATCCAGCTAGATAACGGCAGAACATAAACTCATCAGGCAATCCATGGGCAATTATTAATCGATGCCCCACTTTTAGGGTCTCTATTAAACAAGGTTCTGTTTAGCACTACCATAAAATAGCACAGACTGGATGGCTTAAAAAAAGAAATTGATTTCTCAAAGTTCTAGAGTCTGGAAGTCCAAGATCGAAGTGTTGTACGTTTGGTCTCTCCTCAGGCCTTTCTTGTTGGCTTGCCCATAGTCATCTTCTTGCTGTGTTCTCATGTGTCCTCTTTCTCTGTGTACAGGCATCCTTAGCGTCTCTTCCTCTTCAGTATAAGGACACTAGTCCTATTAGATTAGTGCCCTGTCCATATGAACTGACTTAATCATAATTACCACGTTAAGGTCCTGTCTCCACATATTATCCCATTGGAAGTTAGAATTTCCTAACTGAATTAAGTGCGGGACACAATCCAGTTCATAAGAGGGTCCAAAGCTGTGCTTTCTGAGAATGTGTCTTTGGACTGTTTTCATAATCTTGAGGCAACCTACACACTGTTTCTTAATGGATCTCTCTTTTCTTCAAGTCTCCTGTCAGCCTCAGTTCTTATTGAAAACTGTGTTTTCTCTATGTTCCCAAATATAGCTTTTAGAAAAAGAGAGAGGAAACCAATTGGCCTAACTCATCTCTCCAAAAGAAGAGGATACTATACATCTCTGCTTTAGACTCTGGGTCTAGAGTTCTTTTTTGTCTAGCAAGAAAGCGGGACGCAGGATTAAAATGCGAGAGATGGCTAATGTCCGGGGGAAGACAAGAACTCCGATTAAGGGTCCTTGCTCTGTTTTTCTTAGGATCAAAAAGTACAAGAAAGAGGGATACCTGGGTGGCTCAGTCAGTTGAATATCGAAAAAAAAAAGTTTAAGGGCCTACTTTTGGTCTATTCAGCCATGACTAGGACAGCCCTTAAAATATTGTCTTTCTAGTAGGGGTTAGCGCATATTAATTTGCAGTGTTACTTAAGTGAAGGGATAGGCTATTAGAAACTGTAGCTAACATCTGTAGAACAGATATTTTAACAACATCAAAAGCAAAAAGAGCTCAGTTTTAACGTTACAGTAAATATTGCTGTGAGTCCACATAGCTCTAAGGTGCTTGGTTCCAAATCCAATAAGCTGAGATAACGTTTTAATTTCATTTCTGTTTCCATGCAGAATGGGTCTTTTAGAAAATGTAGTCGCATCTCTGTAAGTCTGGGACGTGTTTGTTTTGAAATTCTGAATTCTATAAGTATTAAATTCTACCTGAGTAGACAAAAAAATCCTGGGGACAAAGAACCCTTGTCTAAAAGTGCTGAGAGAACTCTGCCTCATCACGATGAATACAAATATTAATGACAGCACTGTGTAGCTTATAGAATGAGCCAGAAGAATCTATGAATTGTGAATTTCCTTTAGTAATTAAAAGTGAGCTCTAACATCAGATTCTGAATAATATGTGTATCACAGTTTATGTCAACAATCTCAATATGAATGAACCCCTATTTTAAAATTATACATTTCCTGGAAAGAAAATTGGCAAAATTCAATTTCCTTTATTCTTCCCTGATTTTGTATGATATAGTACCTTTGACCAGTGCCATGTGTGAAGAACTGACAGAAAGCAAAAAGAGGAAGGGGGCAAAGAGGGAGAAGAAAAGGGGGAGAGGAAAAAAGGGCTCCTTTTGAAGAACTTGCTTTTTTTTCTGATACTTTACGTTCAAAAAAGCACAAAGATCTGTAGTTCTGGCATAATTCACTCCTCCCCCCAACTTACAGGGCCCATTTCAGAGAGCAAAATAAGGACTCCTATATTTTTCTTTTCTCAATCAGTTAAAAAGGACCCTAAAGTAACACATCTTCTCAAATGAAACAAATCTGTGTATGTTGTGCACACGCATGTGCCGAAAGCGTGGAGGTGAGTAGTGGGAGAGTGAAGATGAGACAAGAGGCAGAAGATGAATTGTGAAATGCTATCAGATTTCAGAAGGGAATCCTGGACATCTTTCAGAATCTGTGCTGTCTGGAAACATTTAAATGTCAAAGAAATGATACCATTTCTCTTTGATATTTCTAATTTTCAGTCCCTTCCTCCTGTTTCACATCCCCCTCCTTCTCTAAATGTTTTGTCTGTTTCAATTTGAGAGCTCTAAGCCTAACAGGTCTAACAAAGCTGATTCTGTCACACTTTGCTTTTTAAAAAAATTTTTTTTAATGTTTTATTTATTTTTGAGACAGAGAGAGACAGAGCGTGAGCAGGAGAAGGGCAGAGAGAGAGGGAGACACAGAATCCGAAGCAGGCTCCAGGCTCTGAGCTGTCAGCACAGAGCCCGACGCGGGGCTCAAACTCACAAACCGCGAGATCACGACCTGAGCCGAAGTCGGACGCTCCACCGACTAAGCCACCCAGACACCCCATACTTTGCTTTTTTAAATAGGAAGCAACAACACATTGTCAGTTACCATTTTTTATTTTTTATTTTTTATTTTATTTTTTATTTTTTTTTAATTTTTTTTTTCAACGTTTATTTATTTTTGGGACAGAGAGAGACAGAGCATGAATGGGGGAGGGGCAGAGAGAGAGGGAGACACAGAATCGGAAACAGGCTCCAGGCTCTGAGCCATCAGCCCAGAGCCCGACGCGGGGCGGGGCTCGAACTCACGGACCGCGAGATCGTGACCTGGCTGAAGTCGGACGCTTAACCGACTGCGCCACCCAGGCGCCCCACCATTTTTTAAATAAACTTTTGTTCTAGTGTCCTTGGCAACCCTGCAGGATACACCTTTAATTGTAGCTCTTTTTTCCCATTGTGTCTGACTTTGTTTCTTAATCCCAAATTACATACATACTCAACACAGTACCTGCTCGTAACTTTATCTTCATTTTTCTCTTCATCCCCATATAAAGAACATCTTCTTCCATGTTCCCTTCAAACCGTATTGACTACTCTCTTGCGTACTGTTGTTTTCTAAAATTGAAATCTTCCTAGTTCCCACTGAACCATCGTGTGGGAGTTCATTCTTGGATACTCAAAAGAATTCAGTTTGAACATCCAGGGTTCTGCCTCCTGGCACCCTGCTGGTTACCAAGAGAGAAAATGGGATCCAGCAAGTGAACACCTTCTCATCTTTTCTCTCCCTCTATATACTCAGACAGCTCTTTGATATAAGGATACAATCTGTTCTCAGATGAAAATTAAGTTGCCCTTTTTAGAAAAGCATATGCTCTATGAGTGTCCAAAACTCTTAAAAATGGATTGCTGGCCTTTTGTCTTCTTCTTGATGAACAGTCAGTCATTCAGACCTGGAAAAATTGGACTTAATATTTTTTTTATAAAAGAAGTTACTGCACATTTATAAAGGGTAATGAGTAAATTGAATTTCCTTTTAATTTAATTACCAATCTTTAACAGTGCTTTTATACTATTTTAGTATTTTTTTATTGGATACTGATTGATTTCACAATACACCAGACACTGTCCTAAGTCCAGCAGTAAACAAAACAAAAATTCGGATTCTCAGGGAGTTAATATTCTGTTTGTAGAGAGAGAGAGTAGAAGTAAGGAAAACGCATAATATGTCAAACAAATGGTGACCAGTGCCAAAGAGATAAAA
The DNA here is from genome assembly GCF_018350155.1 of Leopardus geoffroyi. Taxonomy (NCBI): domain Eukaryota; kingdom Metazoa; phylum Chordata; class Mammalia; order Carnivora; family Felidae; genus Leopardus; species Leopardus geoffroyi. Next base: position 81,368,349 of record NC_059329.1, read on the forward strand.
ATTAAAGCAGGAAAAGGATCCATGAAATGGAGGAGTAATAGTCAAAATTAAAAAAAAAAATTCTTTATTTATTATTTACTTTTGAGAGAGAGAGAGAGACAGCGAACAGGAGAGGGGCAGAGAGAGACACACACACAGAATCCAAAGCAGGCTCCAGGTTCTGAGCTGTCAGCACAGAGCCCGGTGCGGGGCTCAAACCCACAAACTGTGAGATTGTGACCTGAGCCAAAGTCAGACGCTTAACCGACTGAGCCACCCAGGTGCCCCATACTCAAAATTTTAGATTGAGTGGTTGCTGAGCATTTTTTATAAAAGATTTGTTTTTGAATATGTTGCTTTATAGAAGGAGGAATAGTAAAAGATTATAGAGTATTTGGAAAATTTTTAAATGTGATAAGAATATGAAGGATAACAAAGCATAGACTACCACCTAGAAATTATAAGTTTTATCCTACTGGTTTATTTCCTTCCAGTTGTTTTTCTAAGCCTAAGGATTTATACATACAAATGTGCGCATACATTTATATTTGCATACATGTATATAAACACAGACACATAGCGTAAGGGTTTTTTGAAAAGTCACTTCTATTCACTGTTGGCGGTTATAGAGTATATTGGTAAGAACTTGGATACTAGGACCAAATTGTTTTGGCACAAAACTGTTCTGCTACTAATTTTGTGTTCTTGGACAAGTTATATATGTATGCTGGTAAACCAAATCTGTAAAATGGAATAATAATGGCACCTGGCTCACAGTGTCACAAGGACTAAAGAAGTTTTAAGAACAAACAGGTGTATATGCACATATAAGACTTCTACACCTACCCCAGCAAAGTATATGAGTGGTATCAATTTTACATGGTTCTTAGATCTTATTTGCTTTCAGGTTCATGGCTGCGTCATGGGTATTTGTGTTTGCCAGATCTTATAGACCTAGGTAAATTAAAGAGCATTGAATAAGGATATATGGTCGAAGGTCTAAAGACTCATATTTCTTTTAGGCTCGTCTGTTTCTGGAATCAGTAGTTCATTTTCGTGAGAGGAAAGGGCTCCTTCATCAAACAGTTACTCTTTCTCATTTCTATTTCTGTTTGAGTGGCAAAAAAGCCATTTATGGCATCAACTCTTATTTGATAGGATAAACATCACATTTAGAAGTTGAAATATATTAAACATTCATGATTTGCTATGGCAGTGGCAAAGCAAGATGTTTTTCAGTCCCTCATAGGAGGTATTACAAGTGAAAGGATCCACAACTTGGATGTACAGATCATTTTAATGCTTTTGTCAGTTTCTGGAATCAGTCTTTATAACTGATCCCTTAAAGATCAAGAAACCTGGTCTTTAGGAAGAAATAAATCAAATTTCAATGGAAACAAAAAAGGTGAGTAATGATCTCTTTTTTTCCATTTCAAATTATATAATTTATTCAGGTTGACCTTTGAAATTAAATATTGTATCAAGATTTTGATAATAAAAATGATATATTCCTATTCCTTGAGAGTATAAAGAACTCTTTTTACTCATGTGCCATATAGTTAGACACAAGTGCAGACATTTATCTGCAAATAAGTTATTAATAAGTATTTGGTGTTTGGTGGAAAAATTAATGTTAAAAACATGAATGAGTGAGTGGGTTATTGCTGGCTGCAACACTTAAAGTAACAAAACTACAGGAAATTTAGTATTTCCCCCCCCCCCTTTTTGTGTGGCTCAAGCACGGTGGTAAATACTTTAGAGGGTACAGAATAAGACATGCTTTTATGCTCGAGTAGTTTGTGGTTTTGTTTTTGAATAGAGAAAGGGGAGAACAGTAGAGGTGCATAAAGCAGTGAGAGAAAAATTCATCAGGAGAATTATAGGAGAGCTCTTATCACAGGACAAAGAGTAGCAGAAACATTATTTTCAGCCAGGGAGGATGTTATCTCCAAAACAGCCAACAAAACCCCATGAGTATTGAGTCAGAAGCTCAAAAATTTATTTTGAAAGTGTGCATTCTCGGAAGTACATAATCATGTAACCAAAATGCAAAGAGTAGCATTGCATTAATGATGGTAAAGAGAACAGCGCCTAGAAGACTTTATAGAGGCCACTTGACTTTGAGGTAATTGAATTCAAGCACCACTTTGAATGTCAAAGAGCATGTATTTGATTTCCAAATGATAAGATTTCATTATAGGCACATGAACGGACGAGTGAGATCATTGTAATAGATCCATGAGCCTCCTAACCTCGGCCTCCACTCACTCCTCATGCTGCCCTTTGTAAAACTACACTCTGTTCTTAGTCATAGGCGCGCAAACAAATCCAGCCTCCATATCCATTAATAAGAGGTGTATTAACGATTGAAAAGACATGGGGAAAAGTAGTCACATCACAGATAAAAGAACTTTAGATTCTACATTAAATATCTGATCATGCCCTTTAAGCATATCACACTTTAATTTTTCACCCTTATCCTGAATGACCCATTTATCCCACTCAGCAAAATAAAACTCAGCAGTTGGTTAAAGGGAGACCATGTAAACATACCCCTTGAGGGTCTCAGTCTTTGTCATAGACTCTGGGTCTACAGTTCTCTTTTGTCTAGCAAGAGAGCGGGACACAGGATGAAAAGTGAGAGATGGCTAATGTCTGGGAAAAGACAAGAGCCCCGAATTTTTATTAGGATCAGAAGGCTTACAAACATGGTGATGGACATGCACAAAGAGACAATGAATCTGTGAACATTAACTTGTAACTTGTGGACGTGAGCAAAAGGGGGTCTTAAAGATATTCGGGGTTAGAGGTTTGGGTTAATAAAAAACAAAATCTGGGCACTGGGCGGTAGGGCAGAAGGTTGTTTACAGCAGACATGAGACACCACCTCTGTTTATCTTAACTAGCCTTGGGGATGAGACAAGTAGGACAAATAACCTCAGAGTTAACAAGCCACTTTTCTTTTGTTAATCATCTTCATTCTGGGCTGCTACACCTGCAGCGCAGTGGTCTATAGCCCAATTTACCTGCTTACTTAACTTGGTCCTTCCTTCCTGTGAAAGAAGCTTTCTGCTATAGTACTAAATTGTGGTGGGGGGGGCACTTTCACCCTGAATACCTAATCTTGTTTATTTCGTATACCTATGTTCTATATTGGTGCCTTTGCACCTCCCTATTCTGGGGCCTTTGCCCCTCCCTCTCTATTCTGGGGCTCTGCACCCCCTCTCTGTTCTGGGGGCCTAAGCCCCCTTCTGTATCCTTATTCACCTAATCTTGTTTACCTAAACTTGGCTGTGAGCATCCTATAACTTTGTACTTCTTTATGCCTTGTTAACCCATTGGTGTATGCCCACGGGATTCCTAAGCTTATTCCCCACAAGTCTTTATTTACATAAGGATTTTTCCTCAAAACTTATTTACCCAGCAAAAGTAGGTCTCAACGTAGAGAAAGAATCTATGATTAAGAGTTGGAAAAAAGTAGTGCTATTCTAAGAAAATAAGCCTGACATCAGTACATTATTTAAAATGGAGGGATATATTGGAATGTGCTAGAAAAAACAATAACTATTGATTGTCAGCTATGATTTAGAACTTAATAGTAACTCTCTGGTAAAATGAAGAATGAGTATTTTATTTCTAGAAATATAGAGTGGATTTATATGTAAACCTTTTTTCTTCCCTTGGAAAAATACCCTTGACAGCAAGAAAAATCATGATTGTATTCATTGTTTTCAAATTGCATTTTCAGAAGATCGTATTGCCGTTTCTATTGATTAACGTATTCATTCTGTCCTGCCATAATATCTGAACTCTAGCCAATAGATACTAATTCAGCACATATATCATACACACACACATTCAATATGTGCAGAGAGCTTTCTGTGCTCAGCAGCTTCATCAGAAGTGAGATGGTAAAAACCATACAACACTTCAGTTTGTATTTCCCAAGTGAGAAGTTCCAACACAGTAATTTGGGCTGTACTGCTACTGTAATAATGATGGCATCCATACAATCAACATGCAACCTTATGGTTTTCAAAGCAACATTCTCTTCATCACCAGTGGCCGATCAGAGACCTTCCCTCTCCACTTTGCTAGGATTTCCAGAGATTAGAAATTAATTGATAAGAACATCCTCTAACACCTCACACTTGGCTCCTCTCCTCTTGTCTCTCATGTACCCACTCTGATAATCTCAGATAAAAATAAGCATGAACTCCTACTTTAAGAAAATTTGATAAAAATTGTATCATTTCCTAAAGCTAGATACCTAAGGAGAAACAGTTCCAGAGACAGGTTGGTTAGTCCCCAAATGCTTTTCTACTGTAGAATTAGTCATCATATCTCAGAAGTAACATGAATATTCTCTCAAAGCCCACTTCTGTCTAGTAGCAAGCTCACAGCAGTTATGAACCTAGCCTTGTAAACCCTAGTTTTTCTAGCTCCTTGAGGATCTCCAAAAATGGCACTGCTTATATAATTAGAAGTGTGTGTTACCCAAGCTGGAGACTGCCCTCCTTGGTTATGAGAACACTGGCATTATTTGAGAAGTTGAAGAAATGCAACCCCTCACCCTATTTTTTTATTGCTAATAGTTTTACTGCAATGGTGAATCCTTATGGGGAAATCGCATATATCCTAATCTATAGGACTTCGGTGAATATATATCTGACTTGATATATCCATAAATGGCATTTTTACTGTGATCTTTAGTGTTAAGTTTTAAAAATGTATTCATTCAGAGACTGCAGCACTTTTAGACGAAGACCACACTTTCCAAAGTGTGGTCCTGGGAATTCTAATAAATTGAAGAAAATAAGAAAAGAGGTTAATGATCAAATGAGGTAGGAATTTATTACTTAGTATTTACTGTCCTGTAATCACATCTGAGGTGGATAGTAATAAAAATTAGCACATTGAAGACACAAATAAGTTTTACCAAGCTCCTGGCCAAACAGATTTTAAACAAACTTGTTTTCAACCAAGTTATACTAACATACTGTAAAAGAATTCCACAAAACATGCCTTGAGAATTTTTAACCGAAGAATGGGTCATGAAAACCACATATTCTATCATGTTTAACTGTGACTAGAGCTGTGAGAATCTTTACTTATTTCTGCTTTGGATGATAGAGTGGATATTCTACAATGCATGTCAGAATGTTTCTGCCACTTTAACTCAGGTTACCATAGTGGGTTGTTTTAGGAAATTACAGCAATTTATATAATGAGTTACCCCCATCCTAAATGACTATGAAATTATGACATCTAACATGTCAAACAGTATTTTCACACAATTACTTTAGGTTGCCCTTAAAGCACTGCATTGAAAAAAGAAACCTAAAGCAAGTGGTAAGATTCAGCCTGAACCAAGAGAGAAAAAGAATTATTCAGACTCCTGATTAAATATGTGCACTGACTAAAATTTGCTTATTTCAAATCTCACCAAAACTACTAGGGTGTTTGTCTTTCTCTGATTGATTTGTTTCCCTGAGAATAATACTATCTAGTTCCATCCATGTCATTAGAAATGGCAAGGTTTTAATCTTTTTATGGCTGAGTGTATATGTGTGTATATATATATATATATGGAATATATATGGAATACATATATATGGAATATATATGAAAAAATTTGATGTATACACAAATTTTTTTCTTCTAAGTTTTTCTTTAAATTCCAGTTAACATGGAGTGTAATAATAGTCTCAGGTATAGAATTTAGTCAGAGAAAGACAAATACCATACAATTTTCACTCATAGGTGGAATTTAAGAAACTAAACAAAAAAGCAAATGGAAAAAAAAAGAGGCAAACCAGGAAACAGACTCTTGACTATACAGAACAATCTGATGGTTACCAGAGGGAGGTGGGTTAAGCAGGTGATGGGGAACAAGGAGGGCACTTGTCATGATGGGCATCAGCTGATGTGTGGAAGTGTTGAATCACTATACTGTACACCAGAATCTAATATTATATGTTAACTAACTGGAATTAAAGTAAAAAAATTTTTAAAGAAAAAAAAAAAAAAAACTAAGAGGGCACCTGGTTGGCCTACTTGGTTAAGCATCCGACTTCGGCTCAGGTCATGATTTCGCAGTCCATGGGTGCGAGCCCTGTGTCAGGTTCTGTGCTGACAGCTCAGAGCCTGGAACCTGCTTCGGATTCTGTGTCTTCCTCTCTCTCTGCCCCTCCCCCACTCGTGCTCTGTCTCTCTCCATCTCTCAAAAACGAATAAACGTTAAAAAAATAAAACGACTAAGGATGTGGAAGTAAAGGATTAGAAGTAATAAAATGCAACAGAGTAACAACAATAGCTAACCCTTATATAGGGCATACTTTGTGCCAGGTGTTGTTCTCAGTGCTTTACAATAACAATTGTCAATAGATGCCCTCAGAATCTGCAAAAGGCAGAGAAACAAGTAATAGTTAACTTTAGACATGAGGTAGTTGAAAGCTGTGTGTCTGGAGAAGCCAACAAGAATCATGCCTATCTGCTTCTAGAACTTAGAAAACGTCAGGGATTGTAAACACCAACTCTGACTGGGATACATGGGTAGAGTTTAGAGAGGATTAACTGAAAATCTTTTAAAAAGAACACTCCAATGCATCCAAATACTCAGGCACAATTCCCAGTTTCTGTTGATGTTCTTTTACCCCTGTTCTCTTGCAACTAGTTTATCACTCAGTTCCTCAGTTCTACCCCCAAAATATGCCGTTATTCCTTGTTAATCTGATTCCAACACCATCATTTCTCACCTAGATTAATGCAGTAGCCTCCTCATTGGCCTCTTTCTATTCTTACTTCTTACACTCCATTTTTCCTAAGTGTGGTAGCATTGAGAGTCCCTTTCAAAAAACATCAAAACTAGGTAAACGCAATGGGCCTCATTCTCCGAACTTCTTTCATTGGACATTTGGCTTCTTCTGTGAACATCTCCCCTGGGAATTCCACCTTGCCTGATGTTATTCTCTAATAATTCTACCTTGTTTGGGGTGCCTTGGTGGCTCAGTCAGTTAAGCGTCTGACTTCGGCTCAGGTCATGATCTCACGGTTTGTGAGTTCGAGCCCCACGTCGGGCTCTGTGCTGACAGCTCAAATCCTGGAGCCTGCTTCGGGTTCTGTGTCTCCCTCTCTCTCTGCCTCTCCCCCACTTGTGCTCTGTCTGTCTCTATCTCTCTCTCAAATATAAATAAAATGTAAAAAAAATTTTTTTAAACAATTCTATCTTGTTTAATCATGTTCTTCCTTCTCTGGTCTCTTAACCCTTGTATAGTTAGTCTTGAATGTATGTTTTTCTCAAGCTGTTTAATGCATTTAAATTTTCTTTCTTTCTTTCTTTCTTTCTTTCTTTCTTTCTTTCTTTCTTTCTTTCTTTTTTTAATACCTGCTTAAATCCTACTTACTCTACAAAACTTTTCATTCGTGGTACTGGCACTTTTAATTTAGAATTATATAACATATGATACATATGTTATACTTAGGGGATCCTGGGTGGCTCAGTCAGTTAAGCTTCTGATTCTTGATTCTGGCTCAGGTCATGATCTCATGGTTGGTGAGATGGAACCCTGTGTTGGGCTCGGCACTCACAGCACAGAGCCTGCTTGGGATTCTCTCTGTCTCTGTCTCTGTCTCTCTCTTTCTAAAGATCTTTATTTTAGTCACAGGTTTCAGGGATTAGGGTGTGGACATCTTTGGGAAAGGGGTGTTATTCTGCCCCTCCTAGAGGAGAACTGGAAACATCAATATGAACATATCAAAGTTCATACATACACCATTATGTTCTTCCCGGTCTGGTCTCCAAAATCCCCTTCCCCCTGTATGCTTAGTCCTGAATACCTGCTTTTTTTCTCAAGTTGTTTAGTGCATTTGAAGTGTCTGTTTAAAAAAAACTGTCTAAATCCTATTTATTTTTCAAAAATGTCCATTGTGATAGTTATTTTTAACTTAAAATCATGTAACGCTTGATACATGGAGAGTAATGAAAAGAATATTTAAGCTATGACATATGTACTTACATGTATATGTATGTGTTTGTGTGTATATGTGTGGGGATGTATGTAATTTCTTCACTTTTTGTGCTGGGTAAACCTAGAAGCTAAGGTGCCCGGTGGCAACAAACACAAGTGCCCGGTTCTTGATTTTAAAGACCATCCTCCAGTAAAAGAACCAGGATCCTGTAGAAATGCTTAGACTAGGGCAGGGGAAAGACATGGTAAGTCTGGAAAAGCTTGTGCTAGAAAATAAGAATGTTCTCAAAGAATATGAGGACATGTAAAAATGACACAGGCCAAATCTGGGGTAATTTTAGCATTAAAATAAATAACGATGATAATGGATTTAACTTATTGAATAAAATAAGAATCTACGATTCCATATTTATATACATAAGTATGAATAAATATATACATAAGTTGGGGGTGAGGCAAGGCTTTCCCTTACATTATAAAGCAGAATTAAGAATGCAGAAGGGATGATAGAGATAGGTCACCTTTTAGTAATCATCATATTGCTGGTCAGTTCAGGTGGAATATTCAGTAGAGGCTTAGGCTGGTGGGAGGAAGTGTGATGAAGAATATAATTTGCCATAATCTGACATTATCTTTCCAAAAAATACTAATCAATTACAAAGGAGATATGGTGGCTTGATTGTTTGGAGAAACCTGGCTGATACTAACCTGACCAAGTGATCTGCATTCGCGTCACAGTGGTGCAACTGAGTTGACATCCTGAACCTACTGACTCAATGCTCTGAGAAGAGTGTATTTTTGTGGTATTTTTGCCAGGAATTTCTTACAAGAAAACACCAGACAGATTCAGGTTGAGGTTCATTCTACAGAATATAAAGGTTATAATCTTTAAAACTCAAAGACTTGAGAAATATTCCAGAATGGAAGGCACCAACAAGACAACTAAATATGTATTGCTGGATACTATCCTGGACCAAAAGGAAAAAAGAAACATTGTTGAGGTAATTAGTAGCATTTTAATCACATCTGTGGACCATACAGGAGTATCTTATCAATGCTGATTTCCTGAGTTGGAATATTGAATGGTGTATGTAGAAAAGCGTCTGATATGTTTTAGAGAGGAGGTGATGCACTCAAGTATGTAGGAATGGTGAGGCAGCATGACAGTAGCTCTCAGAAAGTTTTGAAAAGTTCTCATAATAATTTGTGTTGGGGATAGAGAGGAAAAGGGAAGGAGAGAATGGAAAGTGATGGATGAATTGGTCCAAAGTGGTAAGGATGCAGGTGATCAGAGTTGAATCTGAGAACTTCCAGTTCTTTTTTTTCCGTATCTCTTAACCTCTCTCTCATTACATCTCTTTTCCATTTTGCCCTACATTCTGTGTAATTTATTTGTTTAAATCCAGTACTTTAGTTCTTTCTTTAGCTATATCCAATCAACTATGTAACTTCATTGAGTTTTATATTTTAATTTTTATATTTTTTATTTCTAAAATTTCTTATGGAATTTCTTAAATCGAAAGTTTTATGAATACTCTTTGCTTGTTCATCTTTTTGAGTCTATATTTTATTTTTAAACATTTTGTTCTTAGTTACTTTATGTTCTTTATGTTATTCCAGTATCTGAAATCCTTAAGGATCTAAACCTGTTTTTATTTGTCCTGATTTTCATTAGTAGAGGTTCATTTCCTTTTCTCTTCGGGCAATCTTTGTTGTGTCTTACATTTGGGAGATCTTATTTGATAGGAGTGCCATGAAGGCTTAAACCAGGAATGCATTTGTGTTTTTCTTTTGTTGGGACCCTGGGGGCTATGTGCCTGGAACCACTTTTCCCTGCTTTAACTGCCTAAGCTTAATGTGGAAATTGTAACTTCAGGTCCTCACTTTGGAGTGGCCAAAGGTCTAGACTCCTGGGTAACACAGGCTTTCATGTTCTTACCACTCACTATCTCTGGTTATTTCAAATTGTGGTTAGTTCTTTGTTTAGTTGTTGTTCGATGTGTTTTGTTTTGCTATTTTTTTAGCTTTAGAAAGTTTTATTACTTCCTACAAACCAAGAAATACATTACAATATGTTTTAACCAGAATCTTCTAGCAGAAGAACCCTTCAAAATGTCAAGAATTTATTTATGCAAAAAGAGGAAAATTGAGTATATAATGTTTTAATGGTCTTCCTAAAATTGTCTATAAATAACACCAATGTTGTATATTCCTTATTATGTTGGCATTAGCACAGAGTTCCACAAAAAATAGTTGATAGTAAAGTGAGTAACTAATGAATTAATGAAGGTCTATTTGAAATCTCATCACAATAGCCTTTAATGTATCTAATAGTGGCTAAAATTTACTAAGCATTTAAATATGACAAGCAGTGTTCCAAGTCCATGACATGTAATATCTCATTTAAGCCCTTGTAATGTATGTATGACTACTTACTAACCATTTCCTCATTTTATGAGTGAGGAAACAGACTGAAACAGCTAAATGAATTGCTTAACATCAAACCTTATATGTGGTCCCATTATGGCCAATTTTTTTTGTCTACTGGTCACAGAGCCACGTGAAGGCACTGCTGATGTCCTGCTTTGAGAGAAAGCTGACATCTACACAAAGATGTATTATGTAAGATAAATAAATAGATAACTAAATAAATGTGTACACACGTGTATACACACGCACACACCCTATACACACATCTTTCTACATAACCTTCTTTCTTAGATTTTTCTAGTAGGATTCTGCCATGTAGACTTTGCTCAAATAGAGTAGTGTTGGGCATTCTGTACCCTGTTAGCACTTGAAAGAAATATTGAGGGAACATTTTATACTTGAGAAAAGCTAAAATTTTGAGGCAAACCTAGAGAAGTCCCTGTCTTCAGAATGCAAAATTTAGTGCTTAGAGGTAAGGCCCCCCCATATTTCTTCCTAAGCAATGAATCCTTAGGACAACTTTGTTTGATATGTTAAATTAATTTATAAACTGGAATATTTTTAATTTTTTTCTATCTCCATAGCAATAAGATCAAGCCAATGTCAGAAAGATATTAGCAGCTACTCCAAATATGATTTTTCTCCCTCTCTTTGTTAGTGAAAAAAATATAGAAACATAATGGTACAGCACCGAATAAGAACATATATTAAGACTGCCGAGGTTTAAGTCTTAGCTCTACAACTCATTCTGTGGTCTTAGACTAACTTAACCTCTCACTGCCTCAGTTTCCTCACAAACATGTTGTGATTATTATCAGTACCTATCTTATAAGGATTTTATGAAGTTTAAAGGCCAGTGAATATAACTGACTGACTGACTGAATGAATGAATGAATGACTTAAGGGTCTGATACATAAGTATCAGAATGGATGTGGTTTTATTGTATTCCTCCAACCTTAGCCAAGCTGACCTGCTCATTTTCAAATGGGTACTCTTTGCAAATTGATAGCTATAAATACCATTCTTTAGAGACCTTATAAACTTTGATTAACATTTGAAAAGGATTTTCTGATTCCTATGAAAAGTCTACTTTACAATTATGAATATGTATTAGGTACCACATGTTTGCTAATTTTGTCTAAAAGTTGAATATCTCAAGTTACGTTTTATAGTGCTTTATCTTCTCATTATACATACTGAAAAGGTATTATTTTCTTCTTGAATAAAAAGCTATGAGGAATATTGAAATTCTAATTTTGTATGTACTCTGCAAAATTCTAGAATTTAAAAGAGGTTTATAATAAACGTAATGTATTTTTGAAATATTGTAATTAAAAGGCACTGTACATCCATGATGCCTAACTCAAGAAGTACGTACTAAGCTGTCTTTAGAAGTTCAGTAAGTGTGTACTAGTCTGAATTGCGAAGTAACGTTTGAAAGCAGATATGAAAGTTTAGTAAGAAGGAAAACAAAGAGGGCAATCAATAATTAACCACTTACTATTTCCTACCTTAAGATGGTTTTGTCTTTTACAAGTGTCTTCAAAGTGTTAGAATCTGTAGGATATGACTTTGTGGTTGGCAGAGAATAATGTATCAAATTCTTGGAATATCACCAGTAGTGTCTGTCAGGCTTTTTTTAGTGAAGCTGTTAGAAATACGGACTCAGATTACAACTCAAGCATTTCTATTGGATGCATGGTCAAGTCTCAGTAATTCAAAAAAGGATTATTTCTGGACAGTGTTGTGTACAGTGCAAATTATAGGTTGGAGAGAGTAGACACAGAGAGGTAAGAGACACATTTAGCAGGTGATTACCATAAGGTTAAAAAAAAAAAAAAAAAAAAGCACCGATGAGAAAAGAAAGAGACCTCAAAGCCTACTGCAAAACCCCCTTTGTCTTGATTTTTGTAGGAATTGGCATTATGCTGTTACAGATTGAGGCAGGGGAGAGACTGAATTAATTGAAAAGATTATATAACATAATCATTTCTTAAACTTTGAAACGATTTGATTATTTGGGCCTGGGCTTCTGTAGGCTTTATTGCTCATTAGCTGAATAATGTTGGATAATGACCCTCCCTCATACTTAAAATAGGAATAACGATACTCCTATTATGAAATCTTAAAGGGTGTGAAACTGCTTTGTGAATTCTAAAACTACACAGGTAAAATGAAGGAATCCAATATCCATCACTATCTTTCATGGATTGTGAAAATTTGCCTAGGGATAACACTGAAAGTACTTGAAACTTATTTTCTTCATTAATTTCTCCCTTTAGTTATTTCATTAGGATTAATTCCTAGGAATGAAATCGCCCATGAAGATAAACATCATTATGCTCTTACTATGTATTGCTGTATTATTTTCCATAGTGATTAAACCAGGTTTTGAATCTAGAAGTAGTATATAATTTTACCAGTTTCTCAGCTACCTCAACTGACCTGGGTTTTAGTGTTTATGTTTCTCCAATTTTATGATTATTAGAGTCCCCAGTGTGGTTTTAATTTATATGCTTTGGTTGAACAATATTTATAGTTGTTTTTATTTTATTTTTTTTATTTGAGAGCACAAGCGAGGGAGAAGGGCAGAGGGACAGAGAGAGAGAATCTTAGGCGGGCCCCATGCTTAGTGTGGAGCCAGGTACTGGGCTTGATCCCATAACCCTGGGATCATGAACTTGAGTCAAAATCAAGAGTCAGACACTCAACTGACAGAGCCACCAAGGCATACCATACAATTAATTTTTAAACTATATGTATTTTCTGTCCAGTTGCTTTTCATTTTTTAATTTACTAAATACCTTGATATTCTTCATGGACACTAATAAACAAAACATCTACTAAGTTAATTATTTGCATTAATGTTTTATTAATTATTAAAATTTATCATATTTGATAATTAACTTTTTATTAATTAACAATGAAGGACTTACATTGATAAATAAGATAATAAAAATTGACATTTTTCCAATCACATTTAATATTGATATCAGGGCACATGGATGGCTCAGTCGGTTAAGTGTCCAACTTCAGCCCAGGTCATGATCTTATTGTTCATGAGTTTGAGCCCCAGTTTGGGCTCTGTGATGACCACTCAGAGCCTGGAGCCTGTTTCAGATTCTGTGTCTCCCTGTCTCTCTGCCCCTCTCCCACTCATGCTCTCTCTCTCTTTCTCATAAATAAATAAACATTAAAAAATTAGTATTAATATGTTCCTAGTCTATTTTCTTTTTAATTTGTTACTTTTATGTATATTAATTTATATATATATGCTTATGTATAATTTTACACACATGTATATAATTTTCCTTGGTAATTTTTGTCTTCTGTTTCAAAGTTGGATATATTTCTTCAAAATATACTTATTTTGAAATGTGGTGGGAAAAGTTAGGTTCTGAACTGACTGACTCCCCTCCTCCCTGATCTCTCACCTTCCTAAAATTCTGTTACTTGCTCTTTCCTAGTTCTCTTTCTTATAATCTGACTCCCTTTCTCCTTACCTTTTTCCCTTCTTCTCATCCTTCCTTCTTTGTCTCCTTTTTGTCCATAAATATGAGTCATTATCTTGAGTAATTTCTCAACTTCCCTCCCTGTATTATGTTCCTAAAGGACTCATCTCCTCATACTGTACCTCTTTCCAATTTTTTTTAAATAACTGAGGTACAGGTACAAGACGTGGTACTGAGTGTTTCATGTATATTATTATGTGTCACCATTAAAACAACTCAGTAGGTTGTTCATACCTGTGCTTTTACACATAAAATTGTAACTCCTGAATCTAAGTGATTTGTCCAATAATACAAGGCTCATAAATGATGAAGCCTAGAAAGATTCCTAGTGTTTGTTAAACTTTAAAGCCCTGTCTTAACTTTGATGCTGTATTGCCTCAGTCATCTAGGTTCCCCATTACTCTCAAACTCTGGTCATTCTCTATCCCCTCTCTCTATCCCTTCCTCTCTTTCTCTCTGCAGTGTCTTTCAATCCATCCCTTCCTTCTCATTCCTCATTGCATAAATTTCACTAACAGCTCACTGTATCTTTGACCAGTGCATATGCTACTCTCTACCAACCACCATCCATCCTTCATATATATATATATATATATATATATACACACACACACACACACACACACATATATATACACATATATATACATACATAGATATACACACATATATATGTGTGTGTGTATATATGTCCTTCTATATACCTTCATATATATATATATATATATATATATATCCTTCTATATACCTTCCTTCATGTATATTTGTGTATATATATGTAAATATGTATCCTTCTATATATATATACACACACATATATATCCATATATATATATAGAGAGAGAGAGAGAGAGAGAATATTCTAATATTCTTGGTATGATATTTGACCGTTACTGATAACCAAATTTTCCAGTACCTCATCATTCACTTCCTTTGGGAATATACTGTGAACTAAAAGATTTGTGATTTCATGAAAATTAACCTCTACCTTTTAGTTCCTATGCAATTGTTCCATCTGTACCAATCACTAATAACCTATAATTACTTTGGTGGATCCTGTATTTCTGAGAATGCACTTTTATCCTCCCCACTTTCTTTCCTTCTTTCTTTCTTCTTTCTTATTGGTGCTAGACCACTGTTTCAGGTCTTCTGTTGTGGAGGATAATCTGACTTTGCAAACAGTGGCATGGGGGTGGACAACAGAGAGCTTTAGTTTGTTGGTTCCCTGTTTATTTACATTCTAGATAGTTTTCTAGTTAATAGGGGTCAAAATTTAGCCATTTCTGGTAGTCTCTTTATGCCATGAGTCTCCTCTCATTTTTAAGACTCAATTCAGGGAAGCTTCCAAACAAAAAGATCGATGCATATACCCAGTTACACATTTTTTTTTCCTGCTTCTGAATTATTTATCTGCTTTTGCAGTTATAAGCTTGTTGCCTGTGCATGGACTTTGTAAGAATCTGGCCTTTTTAGTCAGGAAATTATAATACTTAAAAAGTAGTTAAGCACATGGAAGTGCTAAAAAATAAAAAGTGATACGGGGCTGGGCTCTGGCCAGGTCTTCATAACACACTAGCTGTTAGGCCTGTAGGAGTTCTAAGCCTTAAAAGCTTCTGTGTCCTCCTCCATGTGGTGGGGTATTATATTTGCTCGCCTGTGAACTTCTCACAATACGATTTGAAGCAAGAAAAGCATTCATTGTGAGCTATTGTTCAACTGAATAGGAAAAAAAAAGTTCTTTGTGATATGACTGTGTTCATTACAAAGAAAGGAAAGTTTCCCCTTGATGGTTTCAGAGGTGAAACTAGACAGAGGAAAATAGGTTTGGAAAGAGATTCATTGGCCATGTAGAGGTAACGGATCATCTACATTTATTGTTGGAGCTGATAAAAATTCAGTCAGACTTCCATCTCATGGGTTCTAAATCAGAATTTTGAGAGGTGAATATGGGAATACTTTTATTAACTGCCTTTCTCCCTGCCCCCGACACACACACACACACACAATACACACACTCATAGGCATTTTTGCACATGCTGCAATTTAAGAACTAATGATAGAGGCAAAAAAAGTAGGAGATTAAGGGATGAATCTTCAGGGAAGATTAAGGGATGAATTTTGGAAATATCTACATTTATAGGAGAGAAAAATGAAGAGATGGGAAATTTAAACTCAAACAAAAACAAAATGAAGACACATAAACATTAGAAAAATTAGTATCATTTAAACCAGAGGAGAAAATTTTCACCTAAAGAAGACACATACATTGCTATGTTATGCTGTATTAGTCAGGGCTCTCCAGAACAACAGCAACAAAAAAATAGGCTATATTTTAATAATTTATGCACTTGGCACATTTGATTTTATTTTTGATTTTCTTCAACTTTACATTACAGTTGTGCCTACCAAGAGTTGGATAATCAGTCCCCCTAATGGGATTTGGAATTGTTAAGCATATAAATTAGGGCATCCTGATTATTTATGACTTAATTACTTGTAGTCAATCTTGTTATATTAAAAAGTTACACTCAACTAAAGTAACCACTGTCTTTCTTTTGTAAAAAGGTAATTTAACTGGCTTTCCCTACAATTGCCATCCATGCAGTGCAAAAGTATTGGCATATATTGGTTCATGCAGTGACAGAGGCTCAAAAATCCCATTATCTGCCATATGCAAGATGGAGACCCAGGAAAGTGGTATAGGTCAAAGAAATGAGGGCAAAAGAAGGGGACCAATTTTACAGATTCCAGTCCTAGTCTGAATACCTAAAAACCAAGAGTAGAGTACAGAGGAAGACTGATGTCTCTGCTAAGCAGTCAGGCAGAGAACCAGCAAATCCTTTCTTCCTCCATCATTTTTACTATTTAACTCTTTTTTTCTTAATGTTTATTTTTGAGACAGAGAGAGAGAGAGAGAGAGAGAGAGAGAGAGAGAGAGAGAGAGAGGATGAGTGGAGGTGGAGCAGAGAGAGAGGGAGACACAGGATCCAAAGCAGGCTCTAGGCCCTGAGCTGTCAATACACAGCCTGATGCGGGGCTGAAACTCAGGAACCATGAGATCATGACCTGAGCTGAAGTCAGACACTTAACTCACTGAGCCACCCAGGTGCCCCTTTTTAATTTTTTATTTAGGCCTTAAACACATTGAATGATACCCACCCATGCTAGTGAAGACAATCTACTTTACTCAGTCTACTGATTCAAATGCTGATCTCTTCCAGAAACACCCTTAGAGACCCATCCAGAATAATGTTTAACCAAATACCTGAGCAACCTATGATCCTGTTAAGTTGACACACAAAAGTAGCTATTACAATCAGTAAATAAATAACAACAACATTGAGAAGATAACAGGTTTAGAAATTAGGAGGTCATTGGGGATATCCAGAAGGAAACTCTAGTCTTATTTGCAACAGAATTTAGGAGAGAGGTATAGGGAATTAGGTGTGAGGGCCAGAGGCCTGGAAGTTGAAGACTGAAACAAGATGTTTAGAAATTTGTAGTAAAGAAATAATGATAGACACAGATTCTAGCTCTGTTGTTAATATGCAGAAAAGTCCTTGGAAAGATTTCAACTGCATGATTTCAAATGTACCTTCTAAATCTAAAAAATCTATGGATGCATATAGGGCAACTAAGTACATGTGTCCTTCTAAGATTCAACCAGACCTCTTTATTCCTTCTGGTACCAATCACATGTACTTCATTTCATTGCTTTGTGAGTCCATGCCTTTTCCTGCTTATATTCTACACAATCTTCATCTTTTAGAACATTTTTTAATGTTTATTTATTTTTGAGAGTGAGAGAGACAAAGCATGAGAAGGGAAGGGGCAGAGAGAGAGGGAAACACAGAATCTGAAGCAGGCTCCAGGCTCTGAGCGGTCAGCACAGAGCCCAACACAGGGCTTGAACTCATGAACCACAAGATCATGACCTGAGCCGAAGTCAGACGCTTAACTGACTAAGCCACCCAGGCACCCCTACACAATCTTCATCTTTATCATCCCTCCAGCATCCATCACAGCACCAAACACTTCCCTGTGTACCTTGTGGCACTCAGTGAATGCAGGTTGAGCCCTTTCCCCAGTATTTCCTTCTCAAAAGACTCATAAACCCAAGAGCACTGCAGCGTGCCCTCTTTGAGAAAGGAAGAGATAGAGGGAAAGAAAAAAAGAAATCAATATCTGACCATAGAGGAAAGAGGCCAAGAAATCAGTATAAAAGATTCATCAGGCATAATACAATGAAGAGCCCCATGCTCCACCCCCCAGTGGATGGGGACCCTTGACCTTGTCTAGATTCCACCTTTTTAACAGTTTTAATGGATACTATTAATCAAAATTAAATTTCTATATCTCCAGTAGCAGTTGACATTTGTTGCCTTAATAATCAGAAGGCTTTAGATATTAAAAAGCAAATGTAAGACTGAATTTTGTTAATATGCTAACAAATATATCAGTCTAAAATAAAACAATATAATTTGGGAATTGCTATTGCCATAAAAAGATCTTTTTTTAAGTTTATTTATTTATTTTTGAAAGACAGAGAGCACAAGCAGGAGAGGGATCTGGGTGGGGTGGTGGGGTGTGGGAAGCAGGAATCCCAAGCAAGCTCCACAATGTCAGTGTGAAGCTTAATGCGGGGCTCGATTAATGAACTGTGAGATCATGACCTGAGCTGAAATCAAGAGTCAGATGCTTAACTGACTGAGCCACCCAGATGCTCCCCCAAAAGATCTTTTCTAAAAACCTCAAACAAATAAATGGTTAATGTGTATACTAGTAAATGTTTTGTTTTGTTTTTTTTTTTTTTAATGCTTTGGTAGAAATATAACATTATTTTTAGATAATTTAGATAAAACCTTTTGCCTGGAAACACAGTGAATTTACTTTTAAAATAATCTGCTAACAATATCCACTTGATTTGTAAAAGCATTTTAACATTTGTTTAAGTGACCTTTCTAAGTAATGGCATGTTTTGATCAACTTGATAAAAATAGCTGATTTAGCTTTTAGGATACCAAAAGTTAATTTTAACTGGTGAAATTTCACTAAGGATCTTCTGTAAGTCACCTGCTTTTATTTATTTTCCCAAACCACTTGCATAGTCTATCGTTTTTAATACTTAGGTAAAATTCTAATATTTTCTAATTTGTGATAAAATATTTTCTACAGTAATTGCTAGATCTAGTTACTCATAGCTTGAAAAAAACTTAGCTAAATAAGAATTAGAAAAGTCATAAAATCAGGGAACTTTTGAGATTATCTGTTTTTGACATTATTGTACTCATAGGGAGACAGACTCAGAGAAGTTATAATGCTTGTTTGGATCATAACAGAGACTAGAACCCAGACCTTCCCACTCATAATTCCTTTTGTTTATGATTATCTAATACCCATAAAGACCATTCTGTAGATATTTCATTATATATTATGTATCCTTACATACTATGTTACTTCCTAAAAGATCTATTTCTGAGAAATGAGTTTTCTTTCTAGCTGATTTCAAATGATAAGTATTTTGTATATTATAAATAGGTTTAGAAGTCAGAAAATCCACAACAATTTTACAGAGTTAGAATGTTAATCAATGATATTTTGGCCAAATTGACAAACTAGTCAAAGCTCTGAATGTCCTAAAACAGTACTGACTGAGGCACCTGGGTGGCTCAGTCATTAAGCGTCCAACTTCAGATAATCTGGTGTTTCCTGAGTTCAAGCCCCATTATCAGGTTCTGCAGGGACAGAACGGAGCCTGCTCTGGATTCTCTGTCTTCCTCTCTCTCTCTGGCCCTCCCTAGCTTGCATGTGCTCTCTCTTGCTCTCTCTTTCTCAAAAATAAATAAACATTAAAAAAAAATGAAAATAAAAAACCCAGTACTGATTAATGTCTTTAGTAATAGAAGCTGGATTGAAAAAATTTTAATTAATTTCTGTATATTTTTGCAATTTTCTACAATTATCAATCTCATAGATAGTAATCAATAAATAAGCAAGCATACACCAAATACTATTTCTCCAGAGTCCTTTCATAGCTTCCCAAGGCTCCTCGAAACAACATCATATTATAGGAAAACTCCTATGGAATCTGAGGCCAGTCTGCAAACTTGGATAAACTCAATGTTAAAATTTAGTGTTTAGCCTGTGTGTGTGTGTGTGTGTGTGTGTGTGTGTGTGTGTGTGTGTGTTACTCACAACAAACTTGTATAGAAAAATATTGTTGGGGCGCCTGGGTGGCTCAGTCGGTTAAGCGTCCGACTTCAGCTCAGGTCACCATCTCACAGTCTGGGAGTTCGAGCCCCACGTCGGGCTCTGGGCTGATGGCTCAGACCCTGGAGCCTGCTTCCGATTCTGTGTCTCCCTCTCTCTCTGCCCCTCCCCCGTTCATGCTCTGTCTCTCTCTGTCTCTGTCTCAAAAATAAATAAACATTAAAAAAAATTAAAAAAAAAAGAAAAATATTGTTGCCCATTCTTTGCCCATGATAAACCTAAGGCTTGGGGGTCTGTTTGCTCATGGCAGCACCAGGTGCATCACCGGGCCCCTTTTCTGGTGACATTTCCCTCAAGTCCTTAGAGAATTCTTTCTCTAGCCTCAAATTCCCTTAAGCCTGTACCTGTCTGTACACTTCTCATACTTCATTGCAATTATTTGAAACTGTTCATTTCTCCCCTTAGACTGTGTATTTCTCAAGTATAAGAACCAAGTCCTATTTCATGGGTGTCCTCCTACACCTGACATGGTATCCTCAACTGTAGAGCAGGTATCAGTACATTGTGTGAAGGAGAAGATCAGTTTTCCTCTAGCCCTTCTATGTGGACTTAAATTTATTTCCATAATAATATTAATAACATAATAGTATATTATGTCCACGTATTGTGTTTTCATTCCACACCAAACACTTGGCTGAGCACTTAAAATGGATTCTTTTAAAAAGGGATTATCTTATTTATTTCTCACAACGACCCATACTAAAGGCACTGTTTTAGTATACTTGTTCAGTTGGCTTTTTCCTTTCCCCTGGGGATAGGAGACCCCTGGTACAGAACTTCAAGTTTCTCATTCTCCTCAGTTTATAGGACTTTAGGTGCAGCTGTTTATCATCATTTACTTACAGGTAAAGAATTTGCATTATGCTGCCTCAATCTCAGCAAAAGGACTGAGGAAGTTTCCAATAAGTGCACAGTTCAGATTGTTTAGTTCAATCAATTAAGTCAGACAAAAATACCAAAGATCAAAGACAGAGGACTATGGGCATTGTTTAGAAAGACCTGGGCCCCAATCTTGAATATCTGTGACCTTAAACAAGATATGTACTTACTCTGAACCTCAATTTCCTCAGTGGTGAAAACGATGCTAAATTTTTTCCCCTAAGAGATGTGATGAATTAGATCTAGCACCACAGGAGAGGTTTTATAATTTTGCATCTGGTCTCATAAAATGTCATTTTTTTTTTAGCCCATTTCCCTTTTGTACCAAAAACAAACAAACAAACAAACAAACAGAATTATCTGGAAGTTTTTCTAAAAAACAAAATATCAAAGTAGCCTAGGATCCCAAGATTTCTCTAAAAGTTTTTCCCCCCATAAAAACAGAGCTGAAGTTCTTTGACACAAACAGAACACATATTTGAAAGAATGCCACTATATTTTTATAACTTTTGAGAAGGGATGAAGACATAGTTGACAGAGGTGAAGATGTTTTCTTTCTCTAGTCCCTTATATACTGTGGCACATTCAACCTCTCTTACATTCTCCATTCCATGGTTTCTTTCAGCTCGAAAATGGTGAAGAAAACCTGTTCTCTTTGATTCTTCTCAATCACTATGAGGATGGATGAAAAAAGCCCTTGAAAATAAAAGGTGCCACACAAGAGTATTGTATTACATAAGAGACGTGTGATTAAAATCTGCAGAGCTAAATAAATATTTAGGAAAAGAACACTCTAAAAATATCCTGGTGCAATGCCAAGTGGCAGTCCGATTTGCAATCCACTAAGGAAGAATGTACCCAGAATCACACTCCATTCAAGGTTCTGGGCACGCTGGACTTGGAGGAAGCCAGATAGCAGAAGTGATTTTTAAAGCACTTAGAAGGAATTTTTGCCGGAAATAATGAACTCTCGGCCAGCATGTGATCGAGAGGAAAGGGCTTTGTGACTTTTCCAAAGACTTCTATGAATATAGTGTTACCTTTGGAGAGGAATGGGAGGAAAAACTGAGAAGAGGTAAAAAGTAGATTTCATGTGTATGGGCAATGTTTTATGACTTCACAAGCATGACCCAAAGTAAATTTAACAAAAAGTTAATATTTGTCAATTATATTGATATGCCCCGATTCAAGAGACCCCCCGAAAACAAACCACCAGAGTCCAGAGTCAAAGCCAAGCGGCTAGGGTCTTTTATTGCAGGTTCGAACCCGGTCCTCCGCGCACTCGTTGCCGGTGACGCTAAGAGGCCCCGAGTAAGGATCTTACAGCTTCTTTTATAGCCCACACAAACAAGTTAGGGACCTTTTTTAGGGGTTACAGAGCTGTTGTTGGTTAACATTTAAATTTGAACGCTCAGCAGAACTCGATTGGTTCCCGCCTTTATTTTAAACCATTCAGCAGAACTTGATTGGTTCCCGCCTTTATGTCAGACTACAACCGGGCACGCCCTGGCTGGTTTTGGGAATGGGGGAACGGGGAGGGGGGGGGGAGTCTTTTCTTTGCAGTTGTGAGTACACCTGGTAATTTTTCTCTTAGTCTCTCAATATGTCACTACATAGATGTTCACTATGTGCTATACTCTGTTTCTTTTGTGTATCCAAGATAATTAACAATTTTAAATTGATTTTCCATCAGGATCATGTGGCATACTACAGCATGGATAATGATGATTAGGACTAACTCCATGAAAGTAACTGTATAAGACATGAGGGAATGTAAGCAATGCTTTCACAGTCTGGTAGAGGTAGGGCTTCCTCATAGAGCCATGCAGGATGTGTCCTGCAAAAACCAAGGGGTGCTATTCATGTAGATTATCATGGGACTTGTGTCCCCTGGTATTGTCCCATTCATCAACCCTTGGAAGGAAAGGTGAAATGAAGAATAGAAGGAAGCAAAGTGCCATTTAGAAACTGAGATGAACTTAGTGGGCAGGACCAGTTTCCTGAATGTTTTGACTTTCAAATCAGTCTAGAAAGGTAACTAGAATCTGGGTAGACAGATAACTAGAATTTGGAGTACAGAGGGAGACAGACTTTCCAGGCAGATGTAATAATAAAGGCAAAGTCTTACAGTTGAGACCATAGGTTATTTATACATTCCTCCAGCTCTTAATTTGTCCAATACACTTTGTTACCTGCAAGAACTCAAAATCTCAGGAGAGGGGTGTCTGGGTGGCTCAGTTGGTTAAGAGTCGACTTCGACTCAGGTCATGATCTCGCAGTTCTTGAGTTTGAGCCCTGCATCAGGCTCTGTGCTGACAGCTCAGAGCTTGGCACCTGCTTCAGATTCTGTGTCTCCCTATCTCTCTGCCCCTTCCCCACTAGCTCGCTGTGTCTCTCTCTCAAAAACATGAATAAACATTAAAACAAAAATTTTTTAAAATCTCAGGAGATAAAATTGTGCTGACTCACTTTTTGTTCTCCTCCAGAGCCCAATTTTACCTTCTCTGTCCACCAGTCTCTTTCTGTGCATTTCACTGAGCACTGTTTAAAAAACATTTTTTTAATGTTTATTTATTTTTGAGAGACTTAAAGAGACAGAGCATGAGCAGGGGAGAGGCAGAAACAGAGACACAGAAGCCAAAGCAGGCTCCAGGCTCTAATTTGTCAGCACAGAGTCCAACACGGGGCTCAAACCTCCAAACCGTGAGTTCCTGACCTGAGCTGAAGTTGGCCGCTTAACCTGCTGAGCTACCCAGGTGCTCCTCATTGAGCACTTTTGCACTAAAGTCTAAGAATATTAGGTCTTACTTCTCTCAGGGCCCTTTGGTTTACAAAACAGGACTCTGCAGAGGGATGGTGCTTTCAGTGATAGAGCAACCTCCCCAGAAAAACCATTCTAAAACAATGCTTCCCCTTATTTGAGAGGTTTCAGTTATCCCCCATCAACTACAGAAAGTCTTTAAAATGCAAACTCCATAGCATGACTTTCAGACTCCTACTGATCTTCACCATTTCATCAAATTCTGTCCCATTGTCCATGTGCTACAGCTACTTTTAGTGCCTGCACTTTCTTCCTCTCCTGCTGGGTGTGGGTGGGAGCCCAGGCCTTCTATGCAAATAGGCC
Source organism: Leopardus geoffroyi (assembly GCF_018350155.1). Lineage (NCBI taxonomy): Eukaryota > Metazoa > Chordata > Mammalia > Carnivora > Felidae > Leopardus > Leopardus geoffroyi. The sequence goes on from NC_059329.1 coordinate 81,392,514, forward strand.
TCAATTACAGGCATCACCATTTACCACAGTTTTAATCTGGGCAAGTTTTTCCTCAGGGAGCTTTGGCTCTTTCTTTGCAAATGAGACAAAAGTATTTAAGGTTAAGGGTGATTGGTATATTTAAATGAAATAAATGTAAAGTGCTTAGAAGATTGTCTAGAGATACCAAACTCTCAATATATTTAGTTCCTTTTTTTCTCATTCATCTTTGCAGAGTCCTTTGCTCTTGTTGAGTTTTGAATAAGTCCTTCCCTTTCTCCTTACCCCCAGTGCCCCAGCCACACCATTTTTAAAAGATTTAATGTAACATTGTATCTAGCCCTTATCACATTGGAAAGTAAGCACCTTCCCCCCTCTTTATTCTGTGTTTCTTCTCTATACAGTATCAACTGCTTTCCTTGGATTTGAGAGAACATTATATTGGGTTCTAGACCTAAATTGTTCATTTTATAGTCTGCAAAGGCTAAACTCAATAAAACACACAGTATTTAGGAAAGTTTAAAAAAAAATACATTGGATCCTGCCAACCAAATATAGATTACTGAAATTATTTCTTTATTTGTGTCATTATTGCCACATTAACACCACTGTATTAAGTAAGGCCTCTGTACCCACAAGTAGTGATTCTGCAAAGCACAGATTGTTTTCCCTTTGTGCTTCTAATCTGGGCATTAACCCAAACATTTGAGGAAACTTAATATGTGAGGTCATTAGGAGAAGTGGTTTCTGTTATTACTGGTTATGAGCTTAGAGTGGATTGCTGGGGCATTTTCATAATCAAATCCGAATGCTGAGGAAGCACTCAACTGATCACGTATGCCAACACAGGCATAAGGCAGCTTGCATGTGTGCGGGACTGAAAAAAATCATAGCATATGAAAGGGAGATATCATCTTGGACATCTCCCAAATTTTATTTATTTTCTTGTTTATGGAAAATATAATATAAAGCAATATTGAAAACCATTTTGAAATACAAGTCACTTGTAACAAATTATAGCGCATTTGTTTTGCATATCACCTTCTGGTCCTTGACCATACATATACATATTTCATAGTTTCAAACATAAACATAGTACATCTGCCATTTGGCATGTTGCTTTTTATTCCATGCTTTCTTTTTAGTATTTTTCTTTTCTTTTTTTCATATACAGCAAAACCTTGGTTTGCAAACATAGTTCATTCCAGAAAAAATGCTTGTAATCCAAAGCACTTATATATCAAAGTGAATTTCCCCATAAGAAATAATGGACATTCAGGTGATTTGTTCCCCAACCCAAAAATATTCATATAAAAATGTATATAATACTGTAATATAATACTATATATATATATATATATATATACATATATATATATATATATATATATATATATATATATATTAACCTGCACTTACCTTTGAAAACCTTAATGGCTGGTGTGAGGGAGAAAAGAAAGGAGGGTTATTGTTTAGGACAACTTTCAGTATCACTAACGGATGTGGACTACAGTACAATATTAATAAACTCTTGTCATATACTGCATTTAATGTAAATTGCAATAAGGCAGCAGAGGAAAGGGTCTATATCTGCAGGCAGCCTGACCTAGAATGAAGCAAATCATTCCTAAGCTTACTCTTGTATGGAAAAGCAAAGGACCGTCCATAGGTGCTTTGAAGTGACAAAAAATACACCAGTGCCAGTTGTGGGCATCTTCCAACATTCTGAAAAATCACCGATTTCTGCCAAACACCGTGGCCTGAGACCAAGCATCCAAGCATGGGGACAATCACCCACAGTCCCGCAGCGAGAGAGAGAGACAGAGAGAAAGAGAGACAGAGACAGAGAGAGAGAAGCACTGGCTTGTGATCATGTGACATTCAACATCACTTACTACTTGTAATACAAGACATCCCTCATTTATCAAGTAAAGTTATTAGAAATGTTTGCTTGTCTTGTGGCGCACTCACAGAACAAGTTACTCGCAATCCAAGGTTTTACTCTACTTGCTTTCAGTCAGAGAATATTCTAGGTGCTGGAGATACAGTGGTGAACAAAGCATTCAGGGTAAATGCAAATTACCTATACACACATATAATATGTATGTGTATATTAATCAATTAAAGAAAACAGGCTTTCAATTAGTAAGGAGGAAATGGGTAATATTTTTCAAAAGGTAATTAATAGTATTTCCCATAGCTTTCCTCTCTGCCACAAACAAGAATACCTTTTTTTTACTGTGCACACATACTAACAATGCTTTCACCTCACAGCCCAGAAAGAGAGAAAATACAAAGTTGCCACCATGAACTATTTTCATCCAAAAGTCAGGTCAACTCTGGATAGTGTTGCTATTTTCTTTAGAAAGAAAATTGTTAAATGTTTTTCTGGCAAAAAAATAAGGCATCAACCTTTAGATGCCCGTTATAGGATGGCACAGAAGGAACAGGATATCTGCAAAAAAAAAAAAAAATCCTATTCCCAAAAGGTAGACTGGGAAATCAAAAACACAGCAGTCGCTGAGACTTAACATAGATCATATCCCTGTCAATGGGAAGATATGGATTCTTGGTCATGGAAGTAGAGTGAGTTCTCAGCTCAGCCAATCATGGGGCAGCCCTTGATTCTGTTCTCTAAAACAATTTGCTTGGTTTATTGTCTTCCATTGTCCTGGTACTGCCTTCCAGGAGTCTCCCCTATTATTCTCTTTCATGGCTTTATCTGAGGTGGACAATTAGGAGAAGACCTTTCTAGAGAAAACACATGGTTAGGAATCCACTTCCTGGTGTCTACATTCAGAAATACATGCATGACCTAATAGCTGAACAGTTAGAGGGTTTTGTGAAATAGATGTTAGTGTTTTTAGCATTAGTTTCCTTGTAATTTAATGTGCTACTGCTCATTTGGTTCCTGCCAGTCTTGTGCACTAATAGCAACAACCAGATGTTTTCAGGTCTTATATAACATGAGATTTCCTCATTTTAGCCAGATTTTCTTACATTTTGTGAACTTTATTGCTAAATTTTCTACTTCTCTGGCTCTTTTCCTACTACCTTTAGTGTGAAATGGAAAATTATGTTTTCCAGCTCTATAAGACTCCAAAACATCTATTTTTATTGTATGTCACAAAACACTTCCCTGAGAAAGCTATATTTTACTCCATTCTTGATTTTTTTTGATGAGTCATTTTTATCTAAATTTTGTCTTTTCTTGGACAACTACTACAAAATAGTAATCAGTCCTGATATGGAAGCATTCTAATTCCTATTGTTATTTTAAAAAGTTTTTTTAATGTTATTTATTTTTGAGAGAGAGACAGAGCAAGAGCAGGGGAGGGGCAGAGAGAGAGGGAGACACAGAATCCGAAGCAGGCTCCAGGCTCTGAGCTGTCAGCACAGAACGCAATGTGTAGGTTCCTGAACCTACAAGCTGTGAGATCATGACCTGGGCAGAAGTCGGACCCTTAACCACTGAGCCACCCAGATGCCCCCTCTATTTCCTATTTTTAAAAAAAAAATTCCCCTAATATTATACACTCAAAGAACAGACAAAAATTAAGTAACTGTTTTACAATCTCATAACAAGGGCTATCCTCTCCTAGGCCTGAAATTGGCTTATCAGTGCCCTATGTTCCATGTTGGAGTTTGGCACACTTTTTTCTGTGAAAGGCCCTGTAGTAAATACTTTGGGTTTTGCTGGCCACGTGGTGTCTGTTGCAACCACTCAGTTCTGACACTGTAACACGAAAGACCTGTGGTCAATATGTGAACAAGTAGACATAGCTGTAAAACAGTAAATTTATTCACAAAAATAAATGCCAGGTTGGATTTGACTTGCAGACCATACTTTATTGACTCCCTACTCTAGCTCCTTCACTCATTTGATTCCACATTTTAGTCTGTTATTTTCAACTCCTTGCTGTTCCTAAATAAATTCTGATTTGACAGTAACAGAAAACCTAATTCAGAACAATTTGAACAAAGAGGAACATTTATTTTCTCACATAACCAGCAATTCCAAAGTAGGCTCCTTCAGGATTGTTTAATGCACCAACGCTGTCAATCAGGATCCGGGTTATATACCTCTGTCTGCCCTACCATCTCCAGAGTCTTGTTCTCATCCCCAGGCTAGTGTACCTCGTAATCGCAAAATAGCTGCAGCTATCCCTGCAGTTATACACACACACACACACACACACAACATCCCACTGCAAAAAGTCTTATATCTCCTTTCACAATGACAAAATTTCCCTGTATGTCCTCATTTGCATACTTCCTTTCACTTTCTTTTGACATAAATGGGGTCACATGCTCACTTGTAAGAAATCACAGTTACAAGAAATGGTATTATCACCACTGGCGTCGACTTCTCAGGATTTATCCTCAGCTGAGGGGTAGAGTCACCTTTTTTAAATGGGTGGAAATCTGAACAAAATCCGGGTCCTGATTACCGTGACACAGGAAATGGGTTTTTGGGCAAAAGACCAATAGTGTGAAAACATACTTACAGCTGTTTGTGACTTATTTCCTTTGTAAAATATATCAAAAGGGAAATCATCCAATATTGTTCATATCTTTGTCATTCATGCTTACATTTTATCCCCAAAAGTTGGAAAGGATGTACTTGGATGACTTATGCAATAATCCTTCCAATATTTCTACTAAATAATTTTAATTTTTTAGTTTTATGATCTTTTATTATGGAAAATTCCAAATAATACAAAAGTAGAAGGAATTGTACGTTGGATACCTATGTATATACACTCAGCTTCGACATTATCAACCAACCTCTAGTCGAACATATTCTATCTATATACCCTTATTGGATTCTACCATCCACTAGATCAGTTTTCATCAAATGCCATATATCATGTTTTATTTAGTAAATGTTTCAGTGTGTACCTCTAGAATTTAAGAAATTTTTAAGACCAAAACCAAAATATCATTTTCATATTAAAAAAATACTATCCTTTAATATCGGGATGCTAATACCCAGTCCTTGTGTATATTTCATGAATTATCTCAAATTTATTTTTGTAGTTGTTCAAGTCAGAATCTAAAAAGACTCATACATTGGAATTGTCTTGTATGTTTCTCAGATTTCTGTTAATGCATTGGGTCTTCACCCTCTCATTTTGTCTCTTGGGTTATTTGATGGACAACTGAAATTTTTGTCTTTCAGATTTACCTATATTCTAGATTTTGCTGTTTACATTCCCTTGGTGTGAACATGTGTCTTGGCTTCTTGTATTTTATGTAAGATTTAGAGGCATGATCAGGAAGTTAGATTTAGAAACATGATCAGATTCAGATTGAATTTTTGTCAAGAGTATCTCATAATTGGTGTTGTACGTTTATATTAGGAAGTACATAATACCTGGTTTCTTCTCTGTCTCCCCATAATAATAGCAGCCGTGGGTGATCATTGTCTAGATTTAGTATTTTACTAAGACAGTATTTTATTCTAAAGATGTAGAAATCGAGGTCTGGTTAGGTTCATTATACATGGTCACAGAGGAAGCGTGGCAGTTCATCAGCAAATCCTTTTGGATTTAACTTCAAAATGCAGCCTGAATGGGAACTTGTTACACTTTCTGCCTCCCTAGCACGTTAATGCAACATCTGTTTTCTGTCACTGAGACTGCTTCTGTAACACCTTAACTGTCCACCCTCAAGCCTTACTTCCTCTAGCCTGTTTTCCACATAACAGAGCAAGCCTTCAAAATAGCTATTAAACCAAGTCCCTGTTTTTAACCTTCTACTGATTTCTTTTTTTTTTTTTTTCAACGTTTATTTATTTTTGGGACAACCTTCTACTGATTTCTAATCTCACTTGGAACAAAAGGCAAACTCCTTAGCAAGGTTTACAGGCTCCTACAGTATATGTCTCCAGGCTTTGCCTTTGCCTTATGTTCTTCACTCTTCTGCTCACTGTTTTGTAGCTCCAGAGGCTTTTTTGCTCTTCCTGGAATGTTTCAAGCACTTTCTAACCCAAGACCTGCACTGGTTTTGCAGTCGGCCTGGGATGCCCTTACCCCAGGTGTTTTCATACTTCATCCCCATTTCATCTTGATTTTTGTTCATCCTTGACCTCCTCGGATTGAACTTTTGTGATGGCTCCATTAAAAACCGTCCTGCCCATCATTCTCTGTTCTCATATCTTGTCTTTGGTTTCTTTTCTCAGCTCCTTATGAATACCTAACATTACACACTTTTACTGACGGTCTTTCCCACTTCTGAACAATCTGAGGAGGGATTTTGTCTGTGTTGTTCACCCTTCTAATATGATAGGATTAAAACAATGCCTATCCTATAGTAGATGCTCAGTAAGGTAAACGTTTGAATGAAAGGGTGAATGAAGGAATCAGAGTAAGAGCTACAATGAGTAAGTCCCAGTCTTCATCAGCCCTTGTCCATGGGATGCTATGTGGTAAGCTTGAGTTTCATTTTGTTAAACTCAATATGCAAGAATCCTGGGCTTACATGCCTTATGAGGCCAGTTAAGTGTTGTATTGCCTAGTCACTTTGGAAAACTGCTTCCCAAGACAAATTTGCTCCCTGTTTGATCTGTAGAACGACTGCTTCCCTTAGGGACTAAACCTTTCTCTACATTTGATTCTATTTAAGGAAGAAAAAAATAATTAAAGAGCAAGTATGTTGCGATGATTAGAATTTATGGAACCAAAGTTCCTCGACTGTTTCTGAGTCTTGATAGTCTGGCAAGTGCTAATAGCTGTATAGCTGGAGCACCTGTTATTGTTATTCAACCACAAGTTTGTTTCGGTTTGCTCTTCCTGGTGACACTTCCAGTTTAGCAAGGGATTGGAGGGCGGTCATTTATGGAAAACAATAGTTATAATAATATAGCCATTATCAGTGTTATGGTGAAAAAGCTACATGGGGAAATATAACAATGATTTTACAGAAATACCTCAAAAGATGAGATATTTAAAGGAAAACCATAAAATTCCATGGCTTATAAAGTAGAATTAAGTTTTAAAATCACATTGGCAATTCTTGGTAGATTTGCTAATAGCCAGTGGCTAATTTGAATAATAAGCAATAACGTGTGTGTGCCTGCGGGGGGAGAGACTGAAAGTCATTATATGGCAGTGCCTAATGTACAGTGTTTGCCTCATAGCGAGCATTCAAATGATGTTAGTTTCTTCTTCCTCTCATAGATACTATATAGTTTTTTTTTACTCTTTCCATGGGAAAATAATAATCCACAAAGTGAAAAAAGAGAATAATTTAATTGAATAAAATGTTATTTGCTTTATATTGTATCACCTGCTATCAACAAAATCCCGACGCTTGTAACAATCTATTTCTAGAATTCTTCGCTATCACATTTGGATGATGTCACAATACTGCTTAAATCTTTTATGAGTTTGTCACCAGTTCTGTTCTTGGGGTTATTTTCTTCAAGGTTCCGTTAAGGAAATTAGAAAGGAAGTCTTCTTACTGATAAAGAAATTATAAATGGATGTACGTTCTTTGGTTCTTTACATTTTTGGGTGTTGTTATATTTGCTGACAAAACCTAATAAGCAAACATGATTGAAAAACCATCGAGAAGACATTAAATCTCAGGATATTAATGGCCAAATCTCCACATACTCTTTATAGGCCAATTTATTAGATGACGAAGACAGCGTGTGGCCACCCTCTACACATGCCATGCATCTGAGCTAATGATGGAGACCAAATGATCCTCACACAGGTTTTTTTTTTTTTTTTTAGTTTTTATTTAAATTCTAGTTAGTGAACATACACTGTAATATTAATTTCAGGTGTACGATTTAGTGATTCAACACCTCCTTTTTTGTGTTAATTTCTTTTTAATGTTTATTTTTGAGAGAGAGAGAGAGAGAGAGAGAGAGAGAGAGAAAGCACAAGCAGGGCAGGCACAGAGAGAGACACACAGAATCCGAAGCATACTCCAGGCTCTGAGCTGTCAGCACAGAGCCCGACGCAGGGCTCAAACTCATGAACCATGAGATCATGACCTGAGCCAAAGTCAGACGCTTAACCAACTGAGCCACCCAGACACCCCAATTTAACGCATCCATACAACACCCAGTGCTCATCATAGCAAGTGCACTCATTAATCCTTATCACCTATTTAACCTATTCCCCACCTACCTCCTCTCTTATAACCATCAGTGTGTTCTCTATAGTTCAGTGTTTCCTGGTTTGCCTCATTCTCTTTCTTTTCCCCTGTGCTCATTAGTTTTGTTCCTTAAATTTCACATATGAGTGAAATCATATGGTATTTGTCTTTCTTAAGTTTTGAGACAAATCCTAGCATTGGTAAAAACTACTTTTTCAATTTTGAGCAAATTTTTCATTTTTCATCTCTGATTATCAATTTCTTTATTGATTAATTGTACAGTCACATTATATCAGTAGTTTTAAATTTTTGGAACATGAGTGTGTGTGTTAAAAATTCAGATTCTAGACTCCTTTCTGAGAGACATAGTTGTCCTGGAGAAGTGTTAAGGAATCTGCATTACAATATACTCTGCAACTGACCTTGAACCTCATATTTAAATTCCATAGACTGGGGTGCCTGGGTGGCTCAGTTGGTTGAGCATCTGACTCTTGGTTTCAGCTCAGGTCATGATTTCATGGTTTGTGAGTTCACGCTCCACATCGGGCTCTGCGCTGTCAGTCCAGAGCCTGCTTGGGATTTCTCTTTCCCTCTCTCTCTGCCTCTCTCAAAATAAATAAATAAACTTAAAAAATAAAATAAAATAAAATAAAATAAAATAAAATAAAATAAAATAAAATAAATTGCACAGCCTATCTATAGGGTATCCACTCACTCTTCAATTTCTGAAAAATTTTTTTTCATTTTCTTCTAAATGCTGTGTTTGACAATGGAATACTACGTGGCAATGAGAAAGAATGAAATATGACCTTTTGTAGCAACGTGGATGCAACTGGAGAGTGTGATGCTAAGTGAAATAAGCCATACAGAGAAAGACAGATACCATATGGTTTCACTCCTATGTGGATCTTGAGAAACTTAACAGAAACCCATGGGGGAGGGGAAGGAAAAAAAAAAAAAAGAGGTTAGAGTGGGAGAGAGCCAAAGCATAAGAGACTGTTAAAAACTGAGACAAACTAAGGGTTGATGGGGGGTGGGAGGGAGGGGAGGGTGGGTGATGGGTATTGAGGAGGGCACCTTTTGGGATGAGCACTGGGTGTTGTATGGAAACCAATTTGACAATAAATTTCATATATTGAAAAAAAATAAAATAAATGCTGTGTTTGAAAGTGACATTTTTGCATTCTAAACTTTGATGGCATATCTAATAAGTAGGATCAAACATAGCATACACCTAGCCGCTATGTTTCATCTGTCAGGGCCTTTGCTGATAGACCTTTGAATGCAACTTTTAACAGGGAATTCTTGTGAGAATTCCACAGGAATCCCATTTTATTTTTGATAGAATTTTCTCAGCAAATCACAAGATTCTTAGAAAACTTTGTTTTGTGTAGTTAGTGCTTTGCCTGAATTAGACAGAGAAAGAAAGATTTGGGGTCTATATGGACCTAGTAATCACAGTGGCAAAATATGACTGGCTATGTGGACCTATGGTTAACTTTCGGGGGTACTTTCTGCAGGAGATAAAACATTAAGACAGCCTAGTGTAAAATGGCCAGGAATCTATGGTAGTGTGTGTGTGTGTGTGTGTGTATTGGGGTGAGAAGTTGGTGTTGGTGGTTTGGTGGCAGGTATGTGTGTGTGGCTGACATAGTCTTTAATGTCAATTTCCTTAGTTGTTATAGTCATACAAAATATGCTTACTGTTTCCCTTCAAATTTGTGATCTACTACAAAGATTATTATGTTTGTTTTATAGAAATCAAGACCTGGTTTAATTTTCTCATATACTAGGAAATATAAGATTAACTCATTTCTTTTTATCAGAATGATTAATTTCCATAGAACTATATGTGTAATATACATGTGATATACATATATACATAATATATATATATATATATATATATATATATATATGAATTAGAAAAAAGTTTATATGAGTCCAAAGTCCAGCATTATGTGTTGATCAGGAAAAACAAAGCAAACATTTCTGTAATTAAGTGTTCCAATTAATTCTCTGGATACATAATGAACTTATCTAACCCTATGCCTTTGTTCATTTCTTCTGTTTTTGTACACCCAGCTTTGCCCTATGAAAATCACATGCATCCTTCAATACGTAACTCAAACAACACCTTTTTTTTCCTTTTACTACCGTTGCTATCTCTCTGCTTCTATGCTGTTGGATCATACTCTATTGCTGACAGAATGTTTTTTCATAATTAGTATTAAATGAATATTTTTCAGTCAAGCTCCATGACCTGTGAATTCTAACCTCCTAAGCTTCTCGCGAATCTGTTTATTATTCTTTTGTCCCACAGCTACAACCATGGTTGAAGGCCACCAATACGTTGTCCTGTGGATAACTGAAGCAGCCTATTCTCTTATTGCCATGACTTTACTCATATCCTACTCACATCCATTCTACATGCTGAGAAGACAAATTAGACTGTGTCACTCTACAGTTTAAAAGCTTTCAGTGGCTCCCCCCATTGCCTTAAGATAAAGTCTAAACTCCTCAACAGGCCCCGCCAGGCCATTCAAGAGCTGATCCCTGCTATCCTCCAGTAGCCCCTTTTCTTCCCCCTCCCCATTCTGTATCACTTTCTACTCTGTTTTCCAGTAATACCAAACTTTTCCCTCACCTCCAGGTGTTTCTATGTGTTGGTACTTCTCTCTAGAAAGCTCCACTCTCCCATCTTATCTAATTCTTATCTATTCTTCAAGTACAGTTTAGAAATCTTTTGGTCTGGAAGGCTGTCCCTGCTCCCCACTCCCACTGTAAGTTCTGGTAAGAAGCCCCTCCTACACGTTGCAGGGGCTTTGGGCACTTCCTCTACCAGAGCATTCCTCACACTCTAGCAACTGTAAGTTCTTGTACATGGCAGGGCGTTCTTTTGCCTAAGTCATCATTTCTCCCTAGATCTGACACTACATGTGGCATGTAGTTCAACAGACATGGAAGTACTGAAATGAAATGTACTTGGTGCATGTTTTTCTTGGAAAATAAAAGAAAGAAGATGCTTTTGTCCTAGAGTCAGCTAACAAAGCCTTAAAGAATGCACATAAAATTGTTTATCCACTGGCAGTTTGTAACACTGGATTTCCATTCCCCATATCTACCATCTATTTTTTAATGACCTGACATTTGAGGGACAGCAGTTACATGAATTCATGCCAGTACATTAAATCTGTTATATATATTCACTACATATATATATATATATATATATATATATATATATATATATATGCTAAGAAATTTGCTGTGAAATAACGTGTTCTCTCTCATCTTCATGACAATAGAAATTACCCTGAAAGCAATGAATATCATGTATTTTTCCCACAGCAGATTATTTCCCTCTAATCATCTTTCTGTTTGTGCCTTGGCAGGGGTATTAAATTGTGTATGAGTAGGATGGCAGTTTAAGTGATGTGCTGCCCTCCTCTTGCTTCTAGCAAAATGATGTAGTAATAGGGATGATATGATACCCTTAGAAGCCAGGCAGCCATATGGCTGATTGTTAATGTGATTGAGTAATTAAATGACTATGTCTCCGTGATAGGGATCAATGCCATAATAATTTTCTACATGGCTGTAAACCTTCTGATCCCGAGTTCTTTTTCTTGTTCCTGCCACATTCAGTATTTTCATGAATTGCTCGAATGAATCGTAAAGAAAAAATGCTTTTGACATTTATACAGGTAAATAAATCTTAAAGGGCTAGTATTCAGTATTCAGGTATCACTCAATATTCACTGAATAAATGTGTATCCAGGACTTATCAGGTATTCTTATTGAGTGCTTATTAGGTGCCAGGCATTGCTGTGGCCTTAGTGGTAGTCTCACAGTGTAGCTGTGAACAAGCCATACTTCTTCCCTGCTGGAGCCTTAACATATAGCAGCTATTCAGACAAAAATCAAATGATTGCAGGGAGAATTATTTCATTACAATGGAATTGCATGTCTACATGTGGTAAGGTCATAAGCAGGGAAACCTCATTTAATTGAGCTGAGATTAGAAAATATGTCCTAAATAGCTGCAGGTAATCTCTTTCCTTTATAATATCAAGAGCTGGTAAAATGGGCAGACTGTAACACAATGGAACTGAACACAGGTTATTAGGTGATTCCGAGTTGAAACTGAAGTCATCACCTTTATGACAATTGAAGGGAGATGCTGTGGCTTGGCAATATCCCACAAACCAGTTGTAGAAACAAGGTCTTTAGAGAAGAAAGGACTTAAAGGGAAAGTAAGAGATGTGTGCAAATATTTGAAGAGCTGTCATATGGAAGAAAGACTGCATGTAGTTTTCAATTTTCGGAAGGGCAGGACAAGGACCAATGTTGGGCACCATAGGAAGGCAAATTTCTGTTCTACAACAAGAATTTTTTAACAGCTGGAACGGTCTGAATGCAGAACAGACTGCCCCGGGGGGAGCCACCGACAGTTTCAAAGCAGGGAATGACATAATCTAAGCAGAAGTGCTGAGTCTAGTGTTAACAGAAGAATCAGTAGAAATCTCCATTGTTTGGAGGATGGCGCTCCATGTATGAAGGGTGCTGCTGGTTGTCAGAGCAGTTTTGTCTTTCTGTCCTGGGACCTGAGATTCCTGAATCTCTGACAGGATTTGTCGAGTTCCAGGATAAATCTATTGGCTTAAATTACAACATTTTTTTTGAGTAGAATAAAGAGAAAAGTCTTTAACTTTGATAGAAATAGAGGCATCCATTTGTAGAACTTGACAGATGGAAAACCAACTCAGATTTATCCAAAGATTGAAATATTTCATTCTTTCATTCAGTCGTTTGCTCACTCTGCAAAATATACAGAGTATGGTGTCCCATGGTTTGGAAGATATAAAGATAAATTAGTTGCTGATCTTGACTGCAAGTAGTTTACAGTCTAAGAGAGAATACTGATATAAATAAATAAGTGTACTCCAGATAAGGAGACATTTATTTTAATAAAGATGTTAAGACTAATTAGATTAGCTAGAGTTGAGCATTTTGCCAGTGTGAGAAAAACATTTATCATTTACACTGTTTGCAGTAATTATCGTAAATTAAACTAATATTCCTTTCAGAGCTATGCCAATCAGAGTGTGAATATTAGGTTGTATAGAAGTGGACTTTGTAAAAAAGAAGTTATCACAGGGGCGCCTGGGTTGCTCAGTCAGTTAAGCGTCTGATTTTGGCTCAGGTCATGATCTCATGGTTCGTGGATTTGAGCTCTGAATCGGGCTTTGTGCTGACAGCTCAGAACTTGGAGTCTGCCTTGGATTCTGTCTCCCTCTCTCTGCCCCTCCCCTGCTCACACTCTGTCTCTCTCTCAAAAATAAATAACATTAATTTTTTTTTAAAAAGAGTTATCACAGATTTTCAAAAACAAACTGATCATGCTAATACAATTTTGCATTTCACCAAGTACTGTCTTTTAATGATTCAAGTCAAAACACTCAGGGATGTGTTCACCAACTTTAGCCAGTATGATCTCCGTGTGACATGCTGGCAGGTTTCTATGCACTTAATGGATACTTGTCTACTCATCTCACTTCCTTCTTATCATCTCTGTTCATTTGTTCAATCCAAGAAATTTGCACCTATTTTTGCCTTTCTCATATTCTCCATTATTTGGGTCTTAACAAATTCTGTATTATAGGTATAATTAGTTGTATCATTGTTTTAACACATTGTTTGCATTTGAAGATTGCATTTAGACTTGTCCTTCCTCCCACATAGAGTCTAAGATTAAATGTTATAACCGCATATCTTCTACTCTCCTTCTGATATTTCAAGATAGGGCCAGTGAAGTGGATACTTCTCCATTTATGCGGTTGATCCTGAAAATTAAAGGCATATTAATTGGAAAATTAATGACATAAAATCAAGCTTATGTCTGTTAATTTCAACGTGATCTCCAACAACAAATATATCCAACTTATATACTGATCATTTCTTAAATTAAGCACATTATAGTTTAAAATTTTTAAATATTTATAGAGGGAAAAGAGAGCCCTTGTGAAAATCCCATAGGATTTGGGAAAATACAAATTCTGGATTTGAATATCAGTTTAATTATTTATATGAACTCAAGCAATTTAATTAGGCCATCTGGCTGTATATTTTCAGCCACTAGTTATATGAGTTATATGAACATTTTATAGGATCCGAAATATTATATATAAATGGTTTAGCACCATGTCTGGCATATAAAAAGCCCTTAATAAGTGTAATCATTATTATAATAATATATACTAAACTAAAACAAGAAAGTCCAAATAAAGAATTTGTTTTATAAGTAAATACTAACTCATGAAAATCATTAAAATCGTACATGAGTATCAATCTCTGTGTGTATACATTCTTAATAAATAACATACTTAATCTCTTATAACTGTGGTAGAATGAAGCAATATTGTTATTGATTTAATACTCTTATAGTTGTTTTAGGATTTTTAGCCTGTGAAGGTATATTTTAAGGTCATGGTTGGCCCCTGATGTGCTGAAATCCACACAATACTTCAAATTGTCCCACCAGTGTAAACCACTGAGCAAGTTACTAGAAGGGAAATGAACAAGGATCTGTGATCCCTGTCCTCAAGGGGCTAAGTCCAATGGTAGAGATAGAACTTACTAAGAAAAATTATAATTCAAATAAAAATGATCATTATTAGTTAAGCAGACTAGGTGCTATTAAAATTCAAAAGAAGGAAATTTTCTCTTAAGGGCAGAATAAGGAAAGATTGTACGAGGGTATGGATATGTGTGGATGCATTACTGAATATATTATTGAGTATTATTGAATATTGAGTATATTGAGTAAAGTATAGAGAAGGTAAATCATACAGAACCACATTTCTCTTAGTCCTCTTTACTTTGAATTAATTACCTGTTCCCATTTCATTCCTTATTAACCTCTAAAATCACAAATGGAGTCAGAAAAATCTCCATGTGTTTCTGGAAATGCATGTTCTAGACAATCACCATTGTTGCAGAATCCAGGGATCCTTCCTAAAGAGATTCACAAGACTCTTTAGGAATATTTTATACGTGTGCCTTACAACGGGAAGGGAGAGACCACCCTTACTTCACCCTATAATCCCATGGCAGCCGTGAATTCTATTTACTCAGCAGTGCTGAGCCTTGCCTTGGCATTAAGTTGCCATGATGTTCATAAAAGCAGGGGGAGGAAATGAAGAGATAGCCATGCCTGGCTTAATCACACATATTTTCAAATTGTCATCCTGGCATCTCTGAATGCCTTTCCCATAGGTGCTTAAGAAATTACTTCATTTATTTTTTTTTTTAACCAGAGATAATGATTAGATTGTCTGTATTATGAATTGTTTTAAATCCCTAAATGAGAGTATTGCCATACAGTTTGGGAAAACTGGTTTCTGAACATTCCTTAAATACATTTCCCTGAAATTGTCTAATTTTTTCAATTTCAGTATAATTACTCTCTCATATTTGTAGAAAAATCTTATTATTTTAACTTGTATATATATTATATATAAATATAAATTTCAGTCTGATTTAATATTCCAGAGAACCAGTTTAAAGTTTTATTTAAAATTTATTTAATACGAAATAAACTCCTTACTTTAAGGTTGTACCTTATCCCCAAAGCACTAATGTCATAAACTGTATTTATGTACTGTTTTCATTGATTTCGTCTTTAAGTTTTCTTATTTTTTTTTCAAAATCAAACAAAGGGATTGGATTGGTGGAGAGAATTTACACACATTGGCTCGTAGCCAAGTCTATAAAAATATGCTGCTAAGTTTATAGCCTCCTTGCATTTATTGGCAGCTCCACAGTGATGGATTTAAGAAATTAAAAAGAGGTTAAATAAAGTACAGATAAGAATAACTAGAATACAATTTGAACTAAATAAAGGCCTTAAGACTTCTCTTAGAAACAGAATGACAAAATTTAACTACTGAAAACCATAGAATATTACAATTTTGGAATTGGAATTGTCCAGAATTTGGAAGTTAATCCACATACAATATTGGAGAAATCCCATGATTTGGGATTTGTTTTTTTTTTTTTTTTTTTTTTTTTTAATAAAAAACATGCAGTACTTTTCTCAGAATTGTCTATGATCTGGCCAATTTGTTTGTTTTTATTTGGAGAAAAGTGCTTATGGTTCAGAGGAGTGACAATTTTTTTTTAATCTATCATAAAACCTCATCCCCACCTTCAGCATACACACTTGTGGCCTTAGGTCTACCTAGAATTTCTTTACAAACTCCTGAATATACCTAGATCTGCCCTAAGGCCACTGTACCCATTGACATGTGGGAAAATGCCATATGACAGACCTGTTAGGAATTTCAGAGGGCAGTATTCCCTTTTGAATTAGAGCCCTATCTAAATTTATTCATTTACATAACAGAGTGTATGCAGAAAGTCTTGTCAAGCCCAACTGAAGGTGCTATGTTCAGTGTCAGTGCTGTGGCCTAAACTGAGTTAGGAACCTAGCCAGGTTCCAGGGCCATCTGTTTGCCCACTGCTGCCTCTTTGACTGCAAAGGGCTTGTAATCCAGTCAAGAGTTAAAAAGAAAGAAAGTAACCTGAAAATGCATATCCCAATCAGGAACTGTGCAGGCAGATTTTGCTAAGAGACCCAAAACAGCCAGTGGGCTCCTGCCTTTTGTATCTGACTTTGCATTTCTTTTCCATTGTTCTCATTGCAAAAAGTAGCACTTCTTTATGCATCAGTCCATTTTTCTTTTTAAGGATTAGAAAATTTTCTGGACCAGGGGCATCTGGGTGGCTCAGATTCTTGATTTCAGCTCAGGTCACGGTCTCAGGGTCATGGGATTGAGCCCTGCATCAAGCTTCTTACTGAGCATGGAGCCTGCTTGGGATATTCTGTCTCTCTCTCTCTCTCTCTCTCTCTCTCTCTCTCTCTCTCTCCCTCTCTCCCTCTCTCCCTCTATCCCTCTCCTTTTCACTCTCTCTCTCTCCCTGTCCCTCTCCCTTTTTCTCTCTCTCTGTAAAATAAGAATTAAAAAAAAAAAAAAAAAAAGAATTCCAGACCATTTCTTTGTTCTTTTGGGTGTCACTTTGGAAAAGACTTATCAAGAACTTATCAGTGTTTTTTTTTTTTTGAAAAACCTGTGAAATAAATCCAGGCACATATTTTCTTTCCCTTTATCTTTGAACTGGGCACTAAATCTGCACAATATGAAAAATTTTGAAAACGTTCTTTTCTATAATGTCAGTCTGTCAATTTAAATACATTCTGTATCATAGTGACAAGAGCAGAACATTTATATTCAGACAGCTTTTAAAAGAAAATTAGGAGGCAACGAAACTCATTTGAAGTTTTTGACATTAGATTTTGACTGAAGTAAACGGAATATTCTTTTTTTTTTTTTACTGTTTTTAGCTTAGATATAATGACTAAAGTGTTCAGCATTGATTTTGTATAGATTGGAAATTATTTTCTTATTAACTATTCCATTTTACATAACAGGTGGTGTAGCTCTAAATACTTTAATGATACTCTTGATATATAAGTATCTATATATGATAAGATCATCCACACTCTAGTCTCCTTCTCTACCCTAAATAAAATAACATTTATGAAAACAGTTGTCTGTTGTCCCTTAGACTTTATTTGAATGTTGGTATTTCTATTCAGTAAGTATGTTTCAATAATTCTGTGTAACTAGACAAAAAAAAAATGGGAAACCAGGATTCCTGGGGATTTGTAATCCAGTCAAATTGTAATTATTTTTTGTGTTAAGACAAAGACTTAGCTGAAACCCAGGGTAATTATTTTCAAATCTTACAATAGATCCATGTGAAAGATATGCAGAGAGGATACAAGATACATTCAGGAAAAATCACTTTTTTTTTTTCCTAACTGGGACCTTGGCCTCAAAATTCTACATGAAATTGCTGACTCTGCTAAACTGGGCTCTGTTTTAAGATATTAAATAACAAATAGCAGATCGAGTGGCCTCCTAGGTGTGTTTCTTCTTGGCCTATAGCTAATTATAAACTTAATATTACATTCTTTCAAAGCCTTGATAAACACAAGGAAATATTGAAGGAAAATTAAAACATACCTAAAGTGTAATCTCAACTGGTTAAACCATCATCCAGAAGATTAGCTGCATAAGCTCTAGTTATACTGTTCTTGTTTCACTTTTATAAGCCCCAACACATGAAAGAGAGATAGGCAAGTCCAAGAGAGTCTGGCCACGGCAGCCTTTTTGTTGGTGTACCTATTGGCTTTACTGTCAACAACAAAAATTTCCATACCTTGGCAGTGGACTATAAGAAGGGAGAAGCTTTGTGGTTGCCCTAGAGCCCATCAATAGTATTTCTTCTTGAATGTATGAAAGGTGGTACTACAGTGAGAGGTACATAGCTTGGGGATCCTATGGACTTGAGTTCAGATCGTAGGTTTGGCAATTATGGGGTGAATGTCTCTAATTAATTTTTGTTTTCTCACTCTTGAGTATTTATAATGAAAGCTTTCTTTCAGTTTTATTTGAGAATTAAATATAACAACTATCACAGAGGTATGCAGGGCTGGTTCAACACCAAAAAAATCCATCAGTATAATTTGCCACACTAACAGATTTGATAGGAAAACTACCTGATATATCAATAGACATAGACAAAAGAATCCAACATCTGTCATTCGAAAAGTGTCAGCAACCCAGGAATACAAAGAAACTTCCTCCATTTGATACAGGGCATTTATAAAGAACTTAACCTTTAACATCATACTTAATCATGAAAGATTGCTTTCCCACTAAGATCAGTAATTAGACAAGGTTGTCTACTTCCACCGTTCCTACACAGTATTGCATTGGAAGTCCTAGAGAATAAAACAAGGATAGAAGAAGAAAAGGTATCCAATTGGAAAATAAGAAGTTATACTACCCTTATTTGCAGACAACATGCTTGTCTACATAGAGAATTCCAAGGAATGATTCAGGGAATTGAATTTCTAGGTAAACATCTGGCCATAAAGAAAAAAAAAATTTTCTTGAAGCTAATAAGTAAGTTTCCAAGTTGACAGAATACAGTGTGAATACACAAAAATTATTGCATTTCTTTACATAAACAATGCACAATTGAAAACTAGAAAATTGAAATTTAAAGGAATATATGAACTTTTTCAAAAGCTCCAACAAAATGACACAGCTAGCTATAAATCTAATAAAATATGTGCATTATTTGTATGAAGAAAACTGCAAAAATATGATTCCACTGGGTTCATGGATTGGAAAACTTGATACAGTTAAGATGTTAATTCTCCTCAAAGTGATATATAGATTCAATTCAATCTCAATTATAATGTCAACAATTATAGAGAAACCAATTATAGATAAGCTGATCCTGAAGTGTATAAGGTAAGGGGCACCTGGGTGGCTCAGTCAGTTAAGCGTGAGATTAATACTTTTGGCTCAGGTCATGATCTCCTGGTTCATGAGTTCAAGCCCCGCCGGATATTACTTATCCTTTATCTTTTAAAATGGACTTTTTAAAAAACCATAATACTAACAGCAAAAATTTTCTCATCCTAAACTTCTTGAAAAAATATCCAGAATCAATACCATTTTTCTGTTTTCTTTTCTAGTAGAAGTTAGTTTTTTTTCCCATTCTTAAGCTTTTGAAATGAGCTTTCAATTATAAAATATCAAACTATGTTCAAGAGAAGACATGGAAATTGCCAGCCTTTGGCACACTATGGTGAAACCCATAAGTAAACACAACAGTAACAGGTGGCAAAAAGTGGGAAGTTCTGTGTTTACAAATGTTCATGGCAGGCTAAAAATATAGAACAGGTTGTGCCCTGATGCAGTACCGGTTAGACTAGTCACACTTGTGTTTAGGTTCAGAGTCTACACATCAGTTGCTTCTAGTTGACTTAACTGGTTTTACCAATAAGTCTTGGTTGCAACACATTGAATTAGATTTTTAGGTTTTCAAAATGCCATCATAGACTTGTGAGATGTGGTAGGAGTCTTCAGATCCTTCCCACTTCAAGAATCAGGTGTAATCCAGGTTTCTTTGCTGGGTCCATGCACTTGGGCAAAATCCAAATGCCATCTTTGAGCTCTTCACAGTGGAACAGTTTGTCCTGTGATAGTGTAAACATTAGAACTTTGCAGCTTGTCAGAAGTACTATAAAACTTCAAATTTTATATCCTAATCCAAACCCAAGAATTTGTTTTCATTTGGAATTGCCTTGCATGAAGCAGGCAAGAATGATCAGGAGTTCTGTCTTACTCCTTTCCACACACACAAAATGATGGGGAGAATCTCAGCTAAAGGTTTATCTCATGCTTCTTTTTTTATTTTTATTTTTTATCTTTTTCCACCGTGCATCCGAAAGAAATCCCTTTGCATCATAGCACGTTTCCTTAATACCAGCAATCTCTTACTCTCAGCTTCAATTACTGCCAAAATCTGTTTGAGTACTAAAAGGGAAGCAAGGAAATTAATGGCCACTGAGGAGGGAGTAGTAGGATTTGGAATAGCTCAAATCATATGTGGATCATTGTTTTTGTAATAATAATGTTCATATTTATGTCACTACCATATAAACATATAATTTAAAGAAGAAACTCATTTGTATTCCAAAAAGCATCATAGGTAATAGGTTGTATGAACATTCAAGATTCAGAACACTGTTTCATGAAGAGCAAATGCCTCTTGATGTCCCCTTGATATTTTATTTATTTGTTTGTTTATTTATTTATTTATTTATTTATTTTTATATTTAAATTTTAATTAGTTAACAGTGCAATATTGGTTACAGGAGTAGAATTCAGTGATTTATCACTTACATACAGCACCCAGTGCTCATCACAAGTGCTCTCTTTAATACCCATCACCCATCTACTCCCTGTCACCTCCTTCCATCAATCCTGTTTGTTCTGTATCATTAAGAGTCTCTTATGGTTTGTTTACCTCTCCTCTTTTTCCTCCTTCCCATATGTTCATCTGTTTTGTTTCTTAAATTCTACATATGAGTGAAATCTTACAGTATTTGTCTTTCTCTGATTGACTTATTTCACTTAGCATAATACATTCTGGCTCTATGCAAGTCATGGAAAATGGCAAGATTTCATTCTTTTTGATAGCTGAGTAATATTCCAGTGTGTGTGTGTGTGTGTGTGTGTGTCTATTTATCAGTCCGTGGACATTTGGGCTCTCTCTATAGTTTGGCTATTGTTGATAATGTTACTATAAACATTAGGGTGCATGTACCCCTTCAAATCTGTATTTCAATCTCTGTGGGGACAAGGAGTTTTATCTCTGTAACCTATGGTCTAGAAAGAATATCTAGAATCTATTAGAGTAAATACTTGTCAAATGAAGATATTAATTGGTAAACTCAATTAATAGAGCCTCATTTGAGTCTTACAAGTATTTATTTGCGTACTATGCAAATATACATAATTTATGTAATTATACATAATTATACGTAATATAATTATATGTAATTATACGTAATATGCAGACCCAGTGCCACGTGCTAGCACTGTGGCTGTGAACAAGGTAAACATGGTCCTTGCCCTCATGGAACTTACTGTACAGCTAGAAAGACTGTATGTTAAATAATAGTCCAATATATAAATGCAAATGTGAGTTCTATTAAAGCAAAGTATTTATTTCTAAGAGGACATACAGCAAAGAAAATGAACTTATTTGGGGTGGGCTGTGTGACTTGGAAATTAGAAATAACACAGATAAAGATAAAATGAGACCTCTCATTTCAACCTTTGGGGCTTTGAAAATGTATTTCACCAGTTTAAAAACCCCTTCATAACTTAGTGCCTTTCTTAGAGTATTCTGTCTTGCATTAGATTTATTGGAGACCTTTACTTATTCACCCTAATACCTAATATGTTTTAATTGAATGAGAAAAATTTTGATTTTGCTAATAACTCTTGTTTCAAGGCTGAGTATGCATAGTTTACTTTTGTCTCCTGCACAGTCTTGCACTTAACCAGCCAGTCAAAAGTACAATAAAATCAACAGTGTCCTTTTCCATGTTTACTTGTAAACATCTTAGAATACTTGCAACCAACCTTATAATTTTATTCTCTAATGGTAAATGTAATGTTGCTTTCTGTCCCCAAAGGTTATGCTGAAAGTTCCCCCCAAGTTCTACATCGTATGTGTGTAGTGAATAATCTTGGTTCATCCCTCTAAATCCATCCTGCACCATATTCTACCTTGTTCTGTTCCCCAGAGAGCAGATATCTGTGGACTACAACAAACAAGAGTTTGCATGACCTCTAACTACTATTTAGATTTGACTAGTTGGGAAGCATCAGCAGCAGATTAGAAATTGACAAAAGAGAGGTTGGGGTATTTTGTTTCCCTGGCTCGCTCCATGCCCTTCTGTGGTTTTACAGTGGCTGCGTTCTGCTCTCTCATCACCTAGGTTCTGCAGGATTTCCTCTCCTCCAGGTATAATCATCTCTAGGTTCTTATGTCGGTTCCCTCTCCCTGGTCTGCAGCTCCAAGGATAATAAAGGTTTTTGGCCCTTGTTAGCTGTAGGGAACTTCATCAACATTTATTGGTTTCTCTTAGACCTGCCCACACCTTTCTAAATAATCCCTTTATTAAACTTGTTTCACTTACTCTCAGTTAGCCATCCTATTCTACTAGGACTCTGCTACAAGAGATATACTTTTCCTTGTTTGAAGTGAGAGTAAAACTGAAAAATGAAAGAAGAGCAAACTATTGTAAAAGAAGTTTCTGGGTAAACAAAGAAATTGCATGTTTAATTGCAAAGAGCAGAGACCTTGAAGTTAGATGGACCCTGTTTGTTCCAGGCTCCAACACTTCCTACGTGTGGGACTAGACACCAGTTACCTAAATCCTTTGATTCTCACATTTAAAATGGGGATGGAAAGTCTTAACAGGACTAGTATGAGAATTACTGATAACATACAGGACGCTCCTGGCACTTCGTAGGCACTCAGTAAATGGTGCTTTTATACCAGCAATAACTTCCAGCAAAAAGAGCACACGCAAGCAACAAATCAGAGATGTTTCTTTAAACACAACAGAGCTACAGTGATTTTGACACAGAAGAGAAGAAGAAAATTCTGTCTATATTTCTATTTTTCCTCAATGCTTATTATTTAAATAAATGTGCTTTCCTATAATCTACTATTATAGGAGAGTGTGTTTGAATTTTATAGAATCAAATGGCATCCTGAGACAACACCCATTCTTGGACCATCAATTTTAAAATATTTCTGAGGAAGGTGTAAAGTTTTCCTAAACCACATAATGCATCTTGAGATTAGAACAAGAGTCAGACAACTACATTTGTTATTTTTTCAATCTCTCTCTTATGGACATTATGTAAAGCCCATTAGGTCATATTATCATTTTATTTTACTACAAGTCTTCCAGAATTCTTCTAACCATTTACTTGGTAGAAATTTCAGAGTTCATTCTATTAAAGAATAAATATATTTTTTCACACGAGTCTTAGGATGAGTTAGTTTTCTTGAAGAAAAATTTTACCAAAAGAGTACATCTTTTGAAAATGTGTATTTTACACTAAGAAAATCAACCATTTTTTTCTTTACTCTCCAATTGTCCCTTTGAAGTTTTCTAAGGATCTGTTTCTTCCAATTAAAACTCTATATCAACTCAAAGCCCATTGAATTAAATGGTATCTGAATGGCAACTCTTCTTCCTTTGGTGTCAGACATTTTAGGAGACTTCATTTCTAGAAGATATCTTATTCGCAATTATATCTCTTGGACCTTTGGGTATGCACAAGTAAAATGTTATTTCAGTAGATTCCTTTAAGTATGTCAGTATTTACGAAGTGCTTTTAGAACAATTGGAAGTAGCTAATTGTTGCTTTAGAAAAATCCGTTCTATAGAAAATGACACATGGACTGCAGTTGACAAATTTATCCTTGACCTCAGGAGCTGCATATGCTTACCAAAATTGGCATGTTACTGTGGTCTCTTCTCTGGTTATTAGTTTTAAATAATATTGAATCAATATTATTCGAGGGTATCAGGTAAAGCCACACAAGGAAAGAAATGGAACTTTGGGGCACGGAAGAAAAATGTTCTGAATGCTATGGGGGTAGCTGATGTTAATCATTCCGTGTGAAGAACAGATGCTGTTAGTTATGCCAAGCAGAATATGATGATATTTAATATGGAATTTTGAAAAGAAACTTTGTACTCTTTAGAATTCTAGGATATCAGACTTAGAGCTTAGACTATATTGGTTTCTAGCAAAGACTATCTGTATAATAGCTTTGGAAACCCTCAACAGCTGAGGAAATGAGAAAGCACTGCACGAAGACCCATAGGAAGGAAAAGGAAGAGCTGTATGTAGGAAGGACCTTCATTTCATATTCAACATTATTTTCTCAATTTTTGTTGAGTGTTGCGTTTGATAAATATTTTCAGCAATCGTGTTTTATATGGGGAGGTTTCTATCTTACATGCATAGTCCTTTGAAGAAAATGTGTTAAACCCAAGAATTACAAATAAAGATGGAGAAGTAGGAGTAGGAATACGCCAAAAATAATCCAGTCGGATTACCTTCATAGGCAAGACTTCGCTGGCATTACCACCTGTATTAGGAGTTTCTCTTGGGTGGTTTTATAATGCCCTGTGTATATTTTATATTCTCTTTTTAGTATAAAAACTGTTTTTGTGTTTGTGCTTCCCCTCTGAGTAAGCACCATGTTACACTCAACACGGGGTCAAAGTCTGGCCTAGAGACAGCACTCAAGAATTGTTTGAAATCACTACATAAATGATAAAAAACTAAATGAATAAAAATCAGTCTTAAAAATAATAATTGATACTTACTTTGTGTAAATCAGTTACACACATTGTTAACTCAGAGCAGATTATATATTATTCATATCTATTCTTTTATAGATCAGCACAAGAAATACAGTTTAGATACATGGTGGGTAGGCATTTCCTGTTGATATGTACCAAGCAGCACATGTTCATTTTTTCATCAAATTATATTCCACAGTTTGTTAAGATTGTGGATATAGAATTATAGGTTCTGAGCTATAGGTTCAAGCTCAGTTGGCTTTAACTCTGTGGTTTCTACATTCCAAGCTCTCTGCTAAAAGCGTGTGTGATATTTATACCAAGGGAAGCCATGGTAATGAACCATCCAGGATTGGGGTTCAAGAGAAGCCATAGAGCATTCTGAAAAGATCCCGGGCTCTGAAATCCAGAAGCTATAACTTTCACATTCAGTTCTGCCAGTTGCTAGTTTTATGAACTGGAGGAAGTAAATACCTTAACCTCTCCCAATTTCCTTCCCATCTAGCGTGGGCAGTGTTTAAAAATCTTTTGTAAATTTTGACAAATGCAATTATTCAAGAAAAGACCACAAGACATAAATTTGTAAAAAAAAAAAAAAAAAGGGCAAATAAATATATAAATAAATAAAATAATACCCCAAAGAGCAGTAGCTAATTTTTATGCCTCATCTAGACTCACCTAGACTCCAGCAATAGTTCCTTTATGCCTGTCTGTCTCAGTGTGCCACAAACAGATTTTTTTCCAGTTCTGTAAATACATTGCAATCTTCCTACCTCATGACTTTCATACATGTTATTATCTTCCTGTAAAAGCACCTTCCACAAACACACATGCACACACACAGACATCAATGCAAACATACATAAACACTTTTCTATATGTTAGGTTCTTCTTCACGTTTTTGGCCTAACGTGTCACTTCTTCAGAGAAAATGTCCCTGACCACTTCTTAAAGGAAGTCTCCTTTATTATTATCATTATATAACTAACTACCTCTGGGCAGCTCACTTGGTTGAGCATCTGACTCTTGATTTTGGCTCAGGTCTTGATCTCACAGTTCCTAGGATTGAGCCCTGTGCCTGGCTCTGTGCTCTCAGCATGGAGCCTGCTTGGGATTCTCTCCCTCCTTCTCTCTCTGCTCCTTTCTTGATCTCTCTCTCTCCTTCTCTCTCTCTCTGTCTCTCAAAATGAATGAATGAATGAATGAATGAATAAATAAATAAATAAATAAATAAATAAATAAATAAATAAAATAGCGATACCTGTATTTTCATAGCATTTCAGACAATTTATGTGTATATACTTATTTATTTTGGTTTGGTCGGTGTCTGATTCTCAACTAGAATACAAGTCCCGTGAAGGCAGAAATTCTAAGTCTACCTTGGTCACCAGTGTATACCGAGGGCCAGCAGAGTGCCTGCAGAGAGCAAAGGCCCATTTCATATCTGTGAATGACTAGGTGCATACTGGAATGAATGAAATGACAGAACACACTGGCAGCATCAGTGAGCATAATTAAGTTGGTCTCACTCCATGCCAGTTTATGAAGTAATGTCTACTAAGTCAATAGTCATCTTTCATCTAAAGAACTGTTGAAACTTTCCCTCGTGTTTGAATATGGTAAGAAAGGGAAATGCAGAAGTTGTTGCTTTTTGAAGCTAGATGCTGGGGTCAGTGGATTAAAGTGAATAGTATTTTATAGATTCCCACCCAGGCCATTTCTCGGGGGCCCAGGGGACATGTCTCTCTCAGTTCAACATCCTTACCATCAACTGTTACGGTCTTTCATCTATGCACCTTCTCTCTTCCCCATCCCTTCCACAAATATTTATTCTTTTACTCATATGTTCTGCTAGAGTAAAAGGTTATTCTCAACCAGGCCCCAGAAACTGAAACAGTGTCCTACATTGGTGTTTCTTAAAAAAATATATCAGATCACATTACAAAAGACTAATAGACATAAAAACTTACTAGGACAGGTTTGCCCTATGTTATTCCTTGGATGTAGTGTAAAAAACACTGGTTGGTCCTTAAGAATTGTCTAGTGTTTTTGCAGGATTTCACTATGCTTTCTGTGGACCTTGGGGAATTCCTGTTCCAGAGAATCTTTTCTCTTCTCTTGTCTTCTCTTGTCTTCTCTCCTCTCCTCTCCTTTCCTCCCTTCCCTTTTCTTTTCTTCTCTTTTCTTTTAATTTTTGAGAGAGAGGGAAAGAAGGATAGGGCATGAGCGGGGGAGGGGCACAGGGAGACAGAGAACGCCAAGCAGGCTGCACACTCAGCATGCAGCCCAACACGGGATTCCATCCCATAACCCTAGGATCATGACCTGAGCTGAGACCAAGTCTGCCGCTCAACTGACTGACCCACCTAGGCAGCCCTTTAAGAAGGTATTTTCTTTTCATGTCATGACAAGGTCCCAGAAAATCAAGAGACAGGGTGTTCTGTTTCCAGTCAATTCACAGTTCTTCCTTGTGTCCCCTTCAAGGTCACATTCTATGTGCACACTGAGACTTAATGTGAAAACAGATACATATTTTTATAATACTGAAAGATAAAATCCCCACACCCAGGTTTATCTGAATTTCATCCGTTCAACCATGTCTTATTTCTGTAGAACCTCTGTAAAAATTGCCTTGTTATTTCTATCTCAGTTTTCTCATTTGTCTCAACAACAGTACATACTGGTACCTCTACGTGTCTTCATTTGAATCCATTCTTTGAAGAGCTACTTAGAAATTTGGAGTTTATTTGTGAACTGACTACAAAATTGAGTAGCTAAACAATTATTGGCCTGAGAAATTTCAGGGGAATTTAGTTCAATTTGCTTGTATGTTAAATATGATAATTAGTGAAAATGTACCTTTCCTTTTCTTCACCCCTTGCCCACACCTATTATGACCCAGATTTTACTCAGTCTCAAAATTGAATTTAAGATGAGTAACATTCATTAACTGAACGTTCTGTGTACTAATGCATTTGCATTAGCCTTTTCAGTTTTCAATCACTACATTAGAAATTCACATTAATACAGAGATTCAGCATATGGGCAGGTGAATTGGGAGGCTGGTAGAAACAGATGTGCTTACAGCTATGTTGTTTATGTGTTTTAACCTCTACGGGAATGGACTTTGCTAAATGTTCTTTACATTTCAATGTTGTGAATTTGGAGGTGGATAGATGATGTTCAGGAGTTTTGAACTAATTTGTAGACACACCTTGATGTGGTTTTAGCTTGGAATATGAACACCTTTCTCCTCATTTATCTGTGTGACATAAGTTCATATTGCTTTTCCTTTCTAAGTCTCAATTCCCCATCACCAAAGAAATAACAATACCTGGGGGTGCCTGGGTGGCTCAGTTAGTTAGGCATCTGAATGTATCTCCACTCAGGTCTTGAGCTCATGGTTTGTGAGTTCAAGCACTGCATTGGGCTTTGTGCTGGTGGCATGGAGCCTGCTTCAGATTCTCTCTCTCCCTCCGTCTGTCCCCTCTCCCCCCCCCCAGGTCTCTCTCTCTCTCTCTCTCTCTCTCTCAAAATAAATAAATAAACTTAAAAAAAGAAATAATAACACCTGATCTGTAAGATTATTAGAAAATCAAATGTAGTATGTATATGTTTAAGGGAGAATAGGGTATAAAAAGAAGGGCTCAGTTTAGTAAATAGTAATTTGAATGTTTATGTACTAGGTTTATTTACTTGCTACTTGGAAATTTAAATGGTTAGGTTTGTTTGTTTGTTTTTTTGTTTTACAGAAGCTTTAAAAAATGATAAAAGGTCAGG
The DNA here is from genome assembly GCF_018350155.1 of Leopardus geoffroyi. Lineage (NCBI taxonomy): Eukaryota > Metazoa > Chordata > Mammalia > Carnivora > Felidae > Leopardus > Leopardus geoffroyi. The sequence continues at coordinate 81,421,216 of NC_059329.1, forward strand.
GGCACCTGGGTGGCCCAGTCAGTTAAGCATCTGACTTCGGCTCAGGTCATGATCTCATGGTTTCTGGGTTCATGCCCTGCAGCAGTCTCTGTGCTGACAGTCAGCCTGGAGCCTGCTTTGGATCCTGTGTCTCCTCTCTCTGCCCATCTCCTCCTTGCACTCTGTCTCTGTCGCTCTAAAATAAATAAACTTAAGAAAAATTAAATAAAAAAATGATAAAAGTTCAGCTGAAATCTGTTTATTTCTCAGAACTGTTTGACAAATTTCTCACTTTCCCTGACGAAATATAAACAAAATGAACTCAATTAGTTCTAGTCCCTATGTGTTGCTTTTCAAGAGTACTTTCCTGAAACAGTCATCACAAGAATTAAAATGTATTTTTTGCCTTTTGCTGATTATTTCTCACTTCTAAAACTCGCCATTTTGAATTTGCAGGTATGAATATAAGCAAGAGTGAGATAACAAAAGAAACTTCGTTAAAACCGTCCCGGAGATCCCTGCCTTGCCTTGCCCAGAGCTATGCCTACTCAAAGAGTTTGAGCCAATCCACCTCTCTCTTCCAGTCAACGGAGAGTGAATCTCAGGCTCCCACTTCTGTGACCTTAATCTCCGCTGACAAAGCAGAGCAAGGTGAGCACCTATCCTGTTCTTTTGTTCAACTTGCAGAGTAAGTGTTTTCAAGCCATTCCTTCTTTCCTTCATCCATTCTACTAGTATTTATTAGAGCTTTTTTGCAAGAAGGCTGGCACAGAAACAACAGTACACTAGTTAATGGGAGGCCAGTGGTTGGCCAGATGTGTTTTTGCTTCTTCCTTGCCTTGAAAGTAGCCAACCGTATGGGAACCTGGACCTAATATTTTCTGTTTGCAGGAGCAGACAGACCATCTACCTGAATTGCTAGGTCATTATCATTTCTGGTGAGAATTTGTAACCAGTTACTGAGTAGAATATGTCAGCAATAATAAAATCAGTTTCCTAAAAAGAAAGACTAAAAACTTTATATAATATTGACAGTAAAGCAATGAAGATTTGGCTGCGGGAAGATATGGTTGGACAAGTGTTAGCAATCAGATGTTGGCACTGAAGTCATAGATATTAAAAGGGCTGAAATACAGGGAAGTGCCAGCTAAATTCTGCATTAATGAGACTCTGTGGCCATCCTGGTCACCCTTCTCCACACATCTGCCAATCTGAGACACCATTATGCTTTGAGACAGTTCCTTTTCACAAAAGCCAAGAGTCAAAGTACAACCAAGCCCCCTGTCATTCAGTGGATGAAGTATGTTTTTATTTTCCCATCCCATACTTTTGTCTCATGAGAATGCATTCCTTTGTGATTCTTTGGGGTTATTTCTTCCTCTGGATAACTTGAAAATACCAAGATTCTCTTTTCAATAATATTGTGAAATCACTACCAATTATAAGTAGCTTACATCCATGTCCAATAACTACTTTTGTAGTAGCTAATTACTCAAGAAAATGAAGGTATTAAAATATAATAGAGATATATCTATTATTGAGATGTTTCTCAATAATATTTTCAATATTCTCAATATTCAATATTCTCAATATTCAATATTTTCAATATTCTCAATAATTATTGAGAAATATCTCAATAATAGATATAATATATAGATATATAATATATAGATAATATAATATATCTCTATATTGAGATATTTCTCTTATTGAGTGAAATTTTAATTAACCAATTTCAACTCATTAACTTAAAAAAGTTTCTTTATGTTTGGTTATCATTTGGACATCAGCCACCATGGTCATTTTTCTAAATGTTAATGTTTCTATTTCCCAAAACAATGAATGTCTTTTTTTTTCTTTTCCCAGTTAATGCTGAGGAGGATAATAAAGACTCTGTGCTCAAATGCTCTTTCGCTGACCTCAGTGACTTTTGCTTGGGTAAGTTGATTTCTAGTATTTCCTACTCCTTTATCCCCTCTCCAAAGGTAAGCTGCCTTCTTCAAATCTAGAACATTATTTTTAAAGAAAAAGATGCATGCTTGGTCTTTAGTATTTGATGGGTGAGTATAACAATCTAAGGTGAAAAAATGAGTAAGCTATTTCAGGTACAGTTTGAAATTCAAGTAGTAGAAGAAGATTCGTAATGAATAATTCTCATAACCCAGAATTTTTTGACACTTTCTTTCAATTCTCTGTGAATAAGCACATTAATACCGTTATTTCTAGATTGTTTCAAATTTCAGCAGTATCTGTTAATCCCCTGTTGTGTCAGATGAAGATTTTGCATAACCTTTCAAATTGTCATAGTTATATTGCCATTTAAAATTTTAGATCTCTGCTGATTAAATTTGTAGCTTTAAATAGTATATTTATACCTTTATATCGTGTTCTCTCACATTTTAATGATATCTCTTGTCTCTTGGCAAATAATGCTTTGGCAGTTCCAAGTTGTTATGACCTCTGTGCCACTCTTGAGTATCCCTAGAGTCAAGGTCGAATTGTTTCCCCTTTCCAGCCCTCCATCTATTACTCAAAATCATGCCACATTAAACTTTCTTCTTTGTACCACAAACTTTAGTTAGTTTTATTTTCCTAGATTCTGGTTTTTTTTTCTTCTTGGGAGGAGAAAATACCTCATCTTCTAAATATTCCCATATGTTCCAGATTCTTATTTTTATATCTTTATCTCATTCTTCTTCTTTAAAAAGTTCTTGGTGTTCACTGGCTTCTCATTGAATTATTGGATTCAGTCCAGTTTCTAATTTCCCACATACTCTTCTTTCTTACTTTTCAATCTCATTTTTTTGAGTATATCTTCAAGCAATTACCTCTGCAGGCTCATGTGAGATGCAAACTTTCTAAGTTATTGTATGTCTGAAGTGACTTCCGTTCACTCTTAAATTTCATTTTATTTTCATAGTTATAAAGTTCTAGGCTAAAAATCACTTTCCTCAAGGTTCCTGGGTGGCTCAATGGGTCAAGCGATGATTTCATGATCTCACAGATCTGGAAGTCAAGTCCCACAATGAGCTCTTCACTAACAGTGTGGAGCCTGCTTGGGATTCTCTTTACCCACCTCTTAAAATAAATAAATAAATAACCATTAAAAAATCATTTTCCTCAAAATCTGGAGACTGATTCACTGCCATCTAGCATCCATTGTTACTGCTAAAACCTCAATTGCTGTCTGATTGTTGTTCGTCAGTGATTTTTTTTCTTCTCTCTGTGCATTTTTACTATATTTTTGTGTGTTACAAAATTATACAACATAATGTTTTGGTGTGGGTACATGTATGTGTGTGCATTTGTTTTCATCCAATGGTTTTAATTTCTGCCTCTGCCTCAGTTGTGGAAGATTTCCTGCACTTTCCAAATGACTTTTCATTTCTGTGTGTGTGTGTGTGTGTGTGTGTGTGTGTGTGTGTGTGTGTGTTGGGGGAAGGGTGAGGTCATATATGTATATTTGATTTCCAAGAGTTTTTTTTGTTTTCAGAATGTAGCTTTTTCAGAGCATTTTATTGTATTTCATGAACACAACATCTCTAATCTCTCTAATTACACTTGTGATTATCTTAAGTTTTCCTTTGATTTTTAAGGTTAAGTCTACTGTGGCTGAGATCCATTTTTCTGACTACTTAAATTAGTCATTCTCTTTTAGGCTGTAGAATTTCCAAGAGTTTCTGGTGATCTTTGTTCATTTGTTTACATTTACGAATAAAAGAACACTGGCAACTGTTGCAACTTTTTGAAAGTTATTTATTATCATGTTAATGAAGTCTCCAGAGCAAGGGATAGTCAATGTACTTGAAAGCTCATTCGACCATCTTGATCTTTGTTTCTTTGCTAACAAGTTGATGATGAACAGCTCTTTAAGGATGAGCCAAAGAATGAAACCTATAGAGCACTTATCTTAGAGACTCAGTACAGTTTTACATTTAAAAATCTATCCCCCCCCCAAAAAAAAATAGTATCATAAATGAAAAAAAAAAAAACATTTTTCCTCACAGCTTTCTTGATAAGAATTAGGAATGGAAGAAAATTGGCTATTCTGGTAATTGTACTATTGAACATTTCATGACATGTTGCTGAGTGGGGGAAAATAGCTGAAATATAAATATAGACTTTCTCTCATTTTAGTTAAAAGCGTATTGGAAAATAGCTAGACAGAAATATACCAATATGCCAGCTAAGAGTGCATGTCTCCATACAGTAAGATTATTTATGCTTGTTTCTTTCCTCTTGCTGCCTATATTGTCTTGTTTTCTCTAAACAACATAAACAAATATTATATAATAAGAATATGTAAAGAAAAAACTCACATCAGATTTTTTTTGGTTAAGTAGAGAAAATTGCTCGTATTTCAGTCAGAATAACACAATTCTATGGATAGTTTTCAAAACTGAAATTTGAAACTGGTTGATAGTCACCCAGTATTTGGAATAACAGTAATACTGAAAGATTCTATCCTGACCCTCTGTTAGGAGTCAATATAATTTTTATTTATTTTTCCTATAACAGAGACAATTTTACTTAACCTTCTCTTTTGCCCTTTGCTATTATCATGCAAGATTTTTTTCATTTGAGTGAGATTTACATTCAGATCTGTAGCTTGCTGGCCTTGTTACTTGAGCAGTACCTGTACACCGGGGCTTTTCTTTTTCATAAACTAAATAGAAAGAAAATAAAGTCAGGACATTACTGACATCACTCTGCTCCAACACGTATTTTACAACCTCAGCGTGAATTTATTTATAACCTTCAGAAAGTTAGTCCTAGATTTTCAGTAGTGAGCATATCGGTGGCCTGGCTGCATTGCCTACATCAGTGATTCTCAACTCTGGCTGCACATTCTAGTCAGCTGGGAGCTCCAGAGAATCAGTTTTAATTGGTCTGAAGTGAATTCAGGATCCATAATTTTAACTATACCCCAGATAACTCTTAAAGGTAGCCAGAATGAAGAATTTCCAGCCTGAAACATGTATCCTGATTTCTCTCTAAGGACATCCTTAAGGTACTTTTTCATAATTTTTCAAACAATGAGCTGTGTCATTTATCGTAGCATTTTGAATTACTGCAAATTAGTCATGTTTCTTATAATACTCACTTTTGTGTGTGTGGCATAGAAACGGTGCTGACTTGTTCAGTTTCCTAATTAAAGGAAGACAACCACTAGCAGGTTCATTTCCTATACAACATCAATATCAAAAAGAACTTTTCATAAGAACAAATGCACTCTATCAGAGTACAAAGGTCTTTCCCAGAGTAATTAATTCTGAAAACGGTGACTATTGTTATTTTCCAATAAGAAGACAAAAACAAGAGCAAAAACCTTGTCCAAAACATCCATACAGATGATAACAGTTTGCAAAGCACCTTTCACTAATAATTCTCCCAAATTAATACTAGCTAATAGCTTAACAATAACTCTGGCCATGCAAACCTTTCCATTCAATTCTATGCATCTTATTTTGATAGGTTGCCATCACACATGTTAACATTGTCACTAAATGCTTAATGTAATTGGGTGTCCTAACTCTGTGTTTCTTTCCTCGTCATTCCAGTGTATCCCAATCAATCTACACACTTGACTTGCATTCCTGTTTCTCCAGGCATTGTACCCCATAGTCAATATTTTAGCACCCCCAGCGTCAATGTACCATTAATTCCATTTAAAGAAACATCACAGCTTCTAACGGGATTAAAGCATTTACATACAAGGTATTTGCTTTTACAGTGAAGGTGAGAATGAAGCTCTGGCTGATGGTGGTATCACCAAGCATTCCAGGAATCCATCTGGATGTAACACCTGGCTGGAAAGTACTCTTTTAGAGTCAGCTGCATATCTAAAACATGAATGATTTTATCGTGTTTCAGAAAAGATCCAGCAAAACGATGTCAAACATACAAAGAGTGTAATTAAATAAAGCATGAGTATTTTAGCAATACATACTCTCTTTTAAATTCAACAAAGTTACATTTTCTAATTTTGCTTTTAGAGTGCAGACTGCCAGCTTCTGGGTGGGTTAACGCATTTCTAAGTGCCAACAGGCTCTGATACAATTTTTTGGAAACTGACTGATGCATCTAATTAATAGCTGTGTGTGTGTGTTTTTTTTTAAGTGAACTACTTTGAATTGCCCCATGAGAGAAGATCAATACTGTGGCAGGGTTAACTGCATGTAGTCACTTCCATTGATGATGAGTATTTCTCACTGTTCCAAATGATAGCTATGGAGGAAGGAACATTCATGATTCTATTGATTCAGACCTGGACATTTTCACTAAGTTTGCCTAACAGGATTTGTAGTATATATGAATGAAATGCTGCTTTCTCAGCCAGACATTGGCCAAATTCTCATTGTTGTATCTACTAGCTGTGTCACTGTGGCATATTATTAAACAGTCTGAGTCTCAGTAGTCTCATTTGTAAATTGGAATTAATGATCTATACTTTGCATGATTATTGAAATAAATGAAGAGACATAACTCCATCACACTCCTAGCATGGTATCATAGAGGTTCAACAATATTTGCCCATTGCTTTATTCACTCACTTGTAAGCTTATCTTTCACCCCAAATTTTTCTGGGCTCGGAGAGGTCTTCACTAACCAGTGATTTTTAAGGCAGAGTGGAATAGCAATAATGTACTGAACACTTATTATACAACTCTCTACCTGCATTATCTCACTTAATTCTCGTAACAATTCTTTTGATTAGGTACTATTATTAACCTCTTTTTATAGCTGAGGAATCTGGCTAAGAGATAAAATCACTTGCCAAATGCCATATATCTAGCCAAGGGAGAATTGAGATTCCAACCCAGGAAGTCTTAACCCTTGTTTTCTCAAACCTTAACCATCACAGTAGGCACACAGTCCATCCTTTGAGGTGAAAAGTGGTTAGCGATGTCCATAGAACAGTAGCTCTGGAAGATGTTATTAAGTATGAGGCTGTGAGTGGCGAAAGATGGGGGTAACACTGCATGGCAAAATATATTTGCGAGATGATTGAAGAAAGCTAAGCAGGGGGGGCGCCTGGGTGGCTCAGTCAGTTAAGCGTCCGACTTCGGCTCAGGTCATGATCTCACCGCCTGTGAGTTCGAGCCCCGCGTCGGGCTCTGTGCTGACAGCTCAGAGCCTGGAGCCCGTTTCAGATTCTGTGTCTCCCTCTCTCTCTGCCCCTCCCCTGTTCATGCTCTGTCTCTCTCTGTCTCAAAAATAAATAAACATTAAAAAAAATAGAAAGCTAAGCAGGTTGGGAGGTTTAGATAGAATTTGGTTTTTCGTCCTTCATTTTTTTTTTTTTTTTTTTTTTTTTTTGTCATCTGTGAGCCTTTAATTCTACTTTTCATAGAGCAGCTTTCAAAGCCCGGGCACCATTTCACCCTGTGCCCTCACCTACATAGACAGACAGACAGATTCACACACACGCACACACACACACACACACACACACAATTATTCTGGAAAGTGCTGATCCATGTAACAATGAATTTGGAATCTTGATGTAATGATACTCTTGTCTATCAGTCCTGGAAGCCCTGCCATCATCACCCACCCTTTCTGTTGTTAGTATTCTGTAAAATGACAAAGACAGAAAAATCCATACTGACAAGTAACTGATGCTTGATTCTGCCTACACTCATGCTGCAGCAAAATCAGATAACTTCAACATGATATAATTGGGGCTTATTAAAACCAACATAATTTGAGTCCAACCAACCAAAATATATATCTATCTAATCTTGTAAAATAAACAGTTTGCTAATGTTATGAAATGAGTCCCTTAGGAAGTGGTTTATACTAGGGTGGTAAGATATTTGTTTTCTATGAGCTCAATAGTTCAGCTTGGTGGAATGTTCATTTTATTTCTTAAAACAGTTATGGTCAAATGAGTATAGGATGATTTTACTTTCATTCTGTAGTATTAGATGATCTCCACTAAGTTTTAATTTTTTTTTTTTTTCAAATAGCATTTCATCTTCAGATGGGGTAGAAAGGAACTTTGTAGTAATGTTACCAACCTAGTTCAGGATTACAGAATTAAGGGAATTACAATCGTTTCAATTGTTTATTAACCCCATTAAGTAAGTCCTCTTGACTCAGTTTTCAAATTCCATTCAGAATCTGACGCACCTCAGCTCTTGCTGCTACAAGTGCTGTATCCAAGCCACACCTTGTCCAGTCTGCCACGTCTCTTGGTAGATCAGCCCAATAGCTTCCTAATTGTCTCTGTTCCAATGCTTGTCTCATTACGGTCTATTTTCCATAGAGCAGTTACAAGAAGCTTTCATAAAAGGGAAATTAAATCTCATCATTTTTCTACTCAAATCCTCCCTGTTTCCCATAACATGTAAAATGTAAACTCCTCACTGTAGCCTTCAGAGACCTTACAGAATATGGGCCTGATCTCTCTAGAGCACTTGCTAAAACTTCGTTTGACTCACAGTGCTGTAGCCAACCAGCCCTCTTTTGTTTGTTCATAATGAGCTTGCACTTACCCCAAGGCCCTACACTGATAGAAACTGGATTCATACAAGCTTCACTTTGTGTCACCTGATCTTGATTCAGGAGGTCTTACCAGGAATTAATAAGATTTATTTTTTCCCTCTTCCCTTTTCCAGAGGAGACTTTGTGAGTCTTGTTGGTGCCTGTAGCCCAGAATCAGAAACAGTACCTTGTACAGAGTAGGTACTCAAAGAGTATTTTTAGCATCACTGGAAGGAAAGATGAATGGATGAAAGACAAGGAGAATATTGACACACATATCTTTGGAGAATCTGCTCTCCATTACTACTTTGCTTTCCATGATGTCATTCATAGCTGTGATTTTTCTCACCTGTTAGGAATCGGCACTCTGTTATTTTTCTCACAGAAAACCTAATCTGTGTTCCTCTTTTTCATGTAAGTTGTGTTGACAAACCTTTTTGCAGAGCACTTAAAGACCTAATAGCTGGGGCGCCTGGGTGGCGCAGTCGGTTAAGCGTCCGACTTCAGCCAGGTCACGATCTCGCGGTCCGTGAGTTCGAGCCCCGCGTCGGGCTCTGGGCTGATGGCTCAGAGCCTGGAGCCTGTTTCCGATTCTGTGTCTCCCTCTCTCTCTGCCCCTCCCCCACTCATGCTCTGTCTCTCTCTGTCCCAAAAAAAAATAAATAAACGTTGAAAAAAAAAAAAAAAGACCTAATAGCTATGACTCTTCTTAAGCAGTAGGAGAATGCCTTTCTAACATTATCTTTACAGGAAGTCCTCCCAAATACCCATTTAGATGCTTCCTACTTTCTATTATCATAGCACTTTGATTATAATACTATTATACTCAGTTCACCAGATGATAATTGCTATTTATATCTGTCTTATTCATATTGTCTAATAGATACTGTCTACTCAGTGGTAGATAGATGGAAAATTGATGATTAGGTGAATGTATGGAACAATGGATGTGGATAGAATAAACACTGGCACATTGACACAGTGGAAAGCAGTTTATCTTCAAGATCTGCCTAGTTGTGGGGTGAGGGGTGGCACTACCTCACCGTGACCAGCTAGTGTCAGGACTTTAGAACACTGCTAGTGTAGGAAGAAGTAGGCAGCGAAGGACTATAAAGAATAAGTCTGGATCTTCATTACCACCATGTTCTAACCACTAAGCAGACCATACATGGACTATTAGGTTTATTCTTCATAGGACACTTCAGTAGACTAATAATTTTTAAAACCATGGAACTTATTAGCAGTCAGAAGATCCAGTTTCAGGAACTATATCATTCAGTAGAAAGGTATACACTGTGCCTCAGGTTCCTGATTTATGAAATGGAGATCTCAATATTACAGTTTGATATTTTTCTTATAAGGTAAATAGGGATTGAACAGAAATGAATTAAGAGCTTTTGTGAGATACAAGTAAAGACAATGCACATTGGGAATATTCATGTTAATTAAAAATTAATTAATATGAAAATTGATTTGGTTTTGCTAAAATCATTATTAGTTCTCTTTTCACTGTATCAGCCCCCTGGTTCAACATATTAAATAATTTTTTAAGCTTTGAGAATCTTTTTTTAATATAATTTTAATTATATATTTTTTTAAATATAATATAATTTATTGAGATAATTCACATACCTTACATTTCACCGATTTTAAATGCACAACTCAATGGTTTTAGTGTATATAAATTTATATATAAATTATAAAGAATAAAAATAACCTTGGGGTGCCTGGGTGACTCGGTTGAGAGTCTGACTTCAGCTCAAGTCATGATCACACAGGTCGAGAGTTTGAGCCCCGTGTCAGGCTATGTGCTGAAGGCTCAGAGCCTGGAGCCTGCTTCAGATTCTGTGTCTCCCTCTCTCTCTGCCCCTAACCCACTCGTATTCTGTCTCTGTCTCTCTGAAAAATAAATAAACATTAAAAAATTTTTTTAAAATAACCTTAAGCCATTATTATTATTATTATTATTATTATTATTATTATTATTTTAATCTTCGGCCCCAACTACTCTGGCAATCCTGGAACACACTATCATTAGCCACGTATGAGAAGGTTGCACAGGTGGAAGTAAGTGGAGACCATCTAATAAGATCACTCACACATGTTTAAAATTGCCTAACAGTTACCTTATCCATTTCCAGATACTCCAGCAGTTATATTACAATGTAGCAAAGTAATGAAATGGCATTAAAATAAAGAAGAATTGAGCTGGAATACTTTGTCGGTTAAAATTACACTCTTGGAAATGGCTCTAAGGTTTATGCTGCAGCCCTAGGAGGCTTCTATCCTGATTGGTCCCCTTGAGTTTTGAGCCGATGTTGTTTTCTAAACAAAACTTGGAAGAGTTAATGGATTCTCACTTGTCTCAATAAAAGTTTTCATCATAAATTATATTACTGATGATTGAAAAAGGGATTTTTAGATTAGATTTTAAATTGTTCATTGGTATACTCAGTTAATTACGTTACTGTCCATTTAAAATAGATGATATGACTTTTTTTGTAGCCCCAAAATAAATAATTGGTTTTGTATATTCCTAATTACTAGAATTATAAATTTAGAGAAAGATCAAAGGAAAAGAATATGAATTTCTTCAATACCTTATGTGTACAAATCACATAGATTATTTCATTTAATTCTTGGAAGATGTTATTATCCCAGATTTTCAGAGTAAGAAACTTTCACTGACCCACTGCCTTTAATCTAATAAATGACATAATCAGAATTAATTTGGACTCACTGAAATCATTATTAGTTGTTTTTATTATTTTGGACTTTTTATTACATTGGGCTCCCTACTTCAACATATTAAATGGTTTGTTTAAGCTTTCAGAATCTTGTTTTTTTTTTCCTCATATAGTAGCCTTATTGAGACATCGTTCACATACCATAGAATTCACCCATTTTAAGTCTACAACTCAATGATTTCTAGTATATTCACAGAGGTGTGCAGTCATCACCATAACCAATTTTAGAATATTTTCATCACCTCAAAAGGAGTCCCCATACCTATTAGCAGTCACCTATTATTCTTACCCCAACTCCCCAAGCCTCATTTACTTTGTTTCTATAGATTATTCTGGACAGTTCATATAAATGGAATCACATAATATTTGGTCTTTTGTGACTAGCATTTTCACTTAGCCTAATGTATCCAGGCGGTCATCCATGTTTTAGCACTAATCAATACTTTGTTCCTTTTTATTGCTGAATAATATACCATTGTATGCTTCATTCATTCATCCATCAGTTGATGAATATTTGGATTGCTTTTGCTTTTGGGGCTATTACGAATAATGCTGCAAATTTTTTGAGAATTTATATTTTCATTTATGTTGAGAATGTACCTAGGAGTAGTATAGGGAATCATATAGTAACTATGTTAAAACTTTTGAAGAACTGCCAGATTGGTTTCTACAGCAACTGCACTATTTTTCATTCCCATCAACAGTGTATGAGGGCTTGATGTCTCTATATGCTCACCAATGGTTGTTATTGTCCATTTTTTTTAATGTTTTTATTTCTTTTGAGAGACAGAGCACAAGCGAGAGAAGGGAAGAGAGAGGAAGAATCCTAAGCAGGATCTGCACTGTCAGCACAGAGCCCAATGCAGGGCTCGAACTCATGAACTATGAGATCATGACCTGAGTTAAAATCAAGGGTTGGGCGCTCAGCTGACTGAGCCACCCAGATGCCCCCATCTTTTTTATTATAGCCATCCCAGTGAGTGTGAAGTGGTCTCATTCTGGGTTTGATTTACATGTCCCTGGTAATAATGATGTTGAGCATCTTTTCATGTGATTATTGGCCACTTGTATATCTTTTTTTGGAAAAATGTCTATTCAGATCCTTTGCCTATTTATAAATTGGGTTATTTGCCTTCTTATTAATGAGTTGTAAGTATTATATGTATGAATGTATGTGTGTATGTGTGTGTGTATATATATCTATATCTACATCTATATCTATATCTATATCCTCTTCCTGTTTCTTATATGGATACAAACACATATATGCATGTAAAAATGTTTATTTGTGTATATATACATGTATATATAGCATTCATATATCTTATATATCTATGCTATAACTTAATATCAAGTGCTGATATATATGTACATATATACCATGCATTATTTTGTGTGTGTGTGTGTGTGTTATTCTACGTCAAGTGCTGATAAAAGTAATAAAGCCTTATGAGGAGACAAAGAAGTATGGGAGGTTTTATTTTAGAAACAGTGGTCACGGAGAGATTCTCTGAGGCTGTGACATGAGCAGATGCTTGGCTGCAATAGGGATTGAGCATTCCTGGCAGAGAAAAGAGCAAGTGCAAAGGCTCTGTGGTGAGAGCATACTTAACATCAAGGGTGGTGCTTACCCAGGGTGCCATGATGTAGATATGACTTTTACTTGGAGCTAAGAAACTATTGGAAGGTTTTGAGTAGAAGTTTAATGTAATTTAACTTAAGCTTTGAAAGGGCCCCTCTGGCTATCATGTGATAGTAGCAAAATATAGAAATAGGAAGACTGGTTAGGAGATTCTCACAGACTTCTGCCAAGAAAGAGTGGTGGTTTGGGTTAAGAACGTACAATGGTGGTAAATTATCAACTTCTAGATATAATTTGAAGGTAGTTCAGACAAGAATGATGGACATTTAAATCCCGTAGTCATTCAGCAAATTTTACTGAATGGCAATGGCAGGTCAGACCTTGTTCTAGACGTTAAGGACAAAACAGTGAACGAAAAAGACAAGAAAAATGAACAAAGCAAAAAACTGGCCCTCAAATACCCTAGTGAGGGAAATACATAGTAAATGAAGATAAATAAAAACATATTGCATGTTCAATACTGATAGATGCTAAGGAGTAAAACAAAGCAAAAAAATAAATGATACTTCATGCTCAGTCAACAAAATTTACTCAAGGATAGGACATTAGGTATAAGAGATAATGAGGAGTCATGATTTTGGCCTGTGTAATTGGAAGAATGGAGTTGCTATTTATTAAAATGGTAATTGTTCCTGTATTTTATTATGCATAGACTTGGGAGAACATTCTTGTGAACATAGATTTTTTTTTCTTTTAGATGATTTTAAGATTCCTCTCCAGTTGTGCTCTTAAAACATATTGACATACTTTGTTCCAAAAGTTTTACCAATTTATATTGGTTCAGAAAACAAATGACTATTATCAGTTTCCCTAGCGTCTGGATATACATTTTTTAATTTTTTTGTGTTTATTTATTTTTGAGAGAGAGAGAGAGAGAGACAGAGTGGGAGCAGAGAAGGGACACAGAGAGAGGAAACACAGAATCTGAAGCAGGATCTAGGCTCTGAGCTGTAAGCACAGAGGCCAACGTGGGGCTCGAACCCACGAACCTTGAGATCATGACCTGAGCGGAAGTCAGATGGCTTAGTCAGCTGAGCCACCAAGACACCCCTGGATATTTTTATTAAAAATGAAAGATGCATTGGGGTGCCTGAGTGGCTCAGTTGGTTAAGCATCCTACTTCGGTTCAGGTCATGATCTCACAGCTTGTGATATTGAGTCCCGCATCAGGCTCTGTGCTGACAGCTCAGAGCCTGGAGCCTGCTTTGGATCTGTGTCTCCCTCTCTCTTTGTCCCTCCCTGCTCACATTCTGTCTCTCTCTCTCTCTCTCTCTCTCTCAAAAATAAATAATAAAACATTTAAAAAATGAAAGATGCAAAAGAATATTTCTGTACTGGCATAAAATAGTACCTTTTTTATTTTAAGTTCTTGGTCATTGAAAGTATTAAACCATATAAAAATAAATAAGTTTTTACTAAACTTATCTCATCTTTCATTTCTTGTCTGCTTACAATTTTTATCTTTATCTATTGGGATACTAATACTTATCTCCATCCTTGTCAACTTTAGGAGGATAGAAAATTATGTTTATAATTAGAGACTCTACCTTTTTTCATTCAACAAATATATTACAATTTTTATGTGACCCCATTTTTTTAACTGTGAATATTTTATTGCTTCAAAGTTTCCTAAATCATCATCTCTCCAAATACTACAAGAAGCGGTATTACATAGTGGCTAGAAACGTAAGGTTAGAGCCCGATTTCTGGAACTCTATTACCACACACCAAATGTAAGATTCTAGGTAACTACTACATTTCCTCATCAGTAACAAAGTCTTGAAATAATACCTGTAAAGGATTTAATCGAATAATATGTGAAAATAATATGGCACCCTCCCCAGTGCTCAGAACAAAACCATTGGGACTATTGTTGACTTTTCTCTTTCATATGTCACATCCAATAGAACTCTGTTAACTTTTCCTTAAAAAATACATCTTCAGTTTGACCATTTCTCCATCTTGATACCACCCTGGCCCAAACCATATCCTTTCTACCTGATTATTGCAATAACTCCTACCTAGGAGTTTCTCTGTCTAAACTAGCATCCCTCTCCCCACCTTTGACACCTACATCCTTCCTTTCTAATGTATATTTTCCAATGCACTCACCAGAAAACATACTTACTGTTTTCTTAATTTGTGTTATTTATCGTTTTCTTCTTGTACTTGAATGTCCCATGAAGGCAGAATTCTGTTTGCTGCTATATTTCCAACTCTTAGAACAATGTCTGGCATATTGTAAGTGTTTGATAAATAATTGTTAAATGAATCAAATGTAATCTATATAAATCTAGGGAAAACATTATGGTATATTCATGAGCATTAGCTTTGGAGTCAAATCTGGATATGTTTCAGTTCTAGATGCACTCCTTATTGAATTAGTGACTTTGACACAATATTTAATCTCCATCTGCCTTAATTTACTATTAAATATAGGTAAAAAAAGCATACCCACTTTGTACAATTGTTATAAGGATTAGAGGAAATAATACCTGTAAAGTTTCTGGCTCTTCATATGTACTCAACAAATGTTAACCATCAGTAAGCTCTTTTTCATAGATCTAGGTATAACTGTAAGTGCTTAGAACATTTTAACATAAGTGGCAATTAATGACATACTAAGACATAATATTACCTGTCCAATCTTAATTCATACCATTGCTAAGATTCCGATACTCTGGCTGTGCATAGTATAACATATGCACAGATTTTATGCATTACTAATAAAATAAATTAATGCATGTATAATAAATAATTTTTTACTCTGTTACAATACTAAGTCAAATGATTGAACTCTTTAAAGCATTATACATGGCTGTCTATGTCAAAGTTTATGTTTCGTGGGTGTCAACAGATGGAATTGAATAACTCTCTCCAAAATATTTTGATTTATTTGAAAAAGCTAAATATGTACGATTCTGTTTTTGAATTTGAAGAGATGCTTGTGTCCTATGGAATGCAGATTTTGTGAGGCATGTCACAGTTCTTGGTTGTACCTGCAGTCACCATAGAGGCTTCTTGTTTTGTACTTTTTTACCTTGACTATAGCTTCTTCATTGTTCATATATGCTCTTACACGTGGTTGATATTACGGGGTCTTACTCTTTTTGTAATTCTAATAGGAATTATTTTTTAATGTCCTCTCCTTTTTTTGTAGTTGTAGTTTCATTTCAATCTCCTAATATTTTTAAAAAGATTTTCTTGTAACGTTTGTTAGACTTTCTTCCATAATTTTTCAGAGCTTCTGTCACTCTTCAAATTCACATTTAGAAAACTTTCCAACTTTTAAGAAAACAAATTCTCAAAATTCATGCAGTTTTTAATTAAGCAAACAAATGTTTGGGAATCTATTGAATTTCAAAATTCATACAGTTTTTAATTAAGCAAATAAATGTTTGGGAAGCTGTTGAATTCTTAGAAATATCTTGGTCTTCAAGTTCAAAAGAGGTGATGAGCTTGCATGATTCTAATGTTATTTTCAAAGCTTAAGTACATTGAACAGTAGAGATGCATTTAATTCTTATGAAAGTTACTGTAGCATCAGTGTTAATCCACTAACAGAGAAGCTGTCATGTTATTTCTTTTCTTTCTTCTTTTTTTTTTTTTTTTTAGCTTACATTTTGGCCAAATGGTCATAAGAGAGTTATACTTGGCTAACCCTTGGAAAACATGAATAAGAGATTAGTACATTTAAAGAGAAAGAAAAGGAAGAAGTATAAAAATGGATGTAATTTTCTCTTTCTCTTTTCTAGCCCTAGGAAAAGATAAGGATTACATGGATGAATCAGAACATGCTAATTATGACCGATCTCGGCTTATTAAAGACTCTGTTCCCAAAGATAATTCTGAATCCAAGGCAAAATTGTCTAAGGTAATACAAACTAAACTATCAATAAGTCACTTGAAAGCAATATGTCTAAAACCTTGCATTTCCTTTCAACATTAATGCATATTGTGCTGGAGAGTATAAGAGGTCACACAGCTTAATACACATCTTTAAGGACTTAAAGGTGGAAAGTTATATGTCAACATCATATTCATGTATATTATCAAACATTTTTTAAAAACAATCTGAACTGTAACATTAACCTTTAGGGGTTTATTGCCTCATTTTACATTTTTATTGAAAGGCAGCATGGTTGCATGAGAGCATGGAATGGACCAAGATTTGATTTCTAGTTCCACTCCTTCCTAGTTGTGATAATTTGAACCGGTTAATTAAACTCACTGAGCGTTGTTTTTTTAATCTGTAAAGTTGGATTATGCTGTCTGGTTGACAGAATTCTTTGATGAGTGCATGAGACAACCATATGAAAGTATTTTAAGAGCATAGCTGACTATATGCAGGTTTTTTATAACAACATGGAGGCAGAGAATACCTCATTGAAACTGTAGTTCTTCCACAGAGGAAGAACTGGGCTAGAGTTCAGTTTAAAAAAGAAAAAAAACCTGGCTGCAGCAATCCAACCATCCCTCAAACAAAATGATTTTGTGCACTCTTCAAAGCATCTGAGTTTGGTTATTCAACACCAAATAGCATCCCTGTTTGATATGTTCCAAGACAAATTCTGACTCAGTCCAAGCCCACTTTTTTTTTTCATTGTTTCCTATTGATTAAAGTGGGAATGGCTTTGTAAAAGAAATTTGCAGGTTAACACAGGGGAATGACTTGTTTTCATTGTCTCTGCAAGTCTAATAATCACACCCTTGAATATATATTTCTCTGATGTTTGATTTGGTTTGGCTTGGATTAGTTTTGAAAATCCCTTCATTAGTCACCACAAAAGCATCAGTGAAGAAATTTGGCACAATTTAAATATTACCATCATAAATGCAACCAACTTTGATAAATAGATGTAAGAATAAATGCTTGTGTCAAATTTCTCCATCCCTCTTTCATTTTGTTTTGTTAAATGTGGTCAGTATTTTGTGCCAATAACTCTTAGGTTATCTTTACAAATCAGGAGTTTGTGTACCCTGTTACTTCATCAGCCTCCTTGTGACTGTCTGATCATCATGATGTTTAGAATGTTTCTTCTATCTGTGAAACACTGTTTCAAGTCAACTGAGAGGAGAGGTTATCAGAAATAGGAAAAAAAAACAAGCAAACAGATGTTGTTCTTTAAGATGCCTATGGCACCAATGAGCAGGCAAACACAGTATGCTTTAAATAATTAAGAAATGAGGAGCTCCTGGATGGTTCCGCCCATTAAGCGTCTGACTTTGGCTCAGGTCATGATCTCACAGTTTGTGAGTTTGAGCCCTGCATCAGTCTCTGTGCTGACAGCTTAGAGCCTAGAGCCTGCTTTGGATTCTGTGTCTCCCTCTCTCTCTGCTCCTCCCCCGCTCATGCTCTGTCTCTCTCCTTCAAAAATAAATAAAAACATTTTAAAAAATTTAAAAAGTAATTAGGAAATGAACTAAGATTAAATAAAATCTGTCTCATCTGCTTCTCTAGGAATTACCACATGCCACCAATGATACCCCACCATTTTATTGTTGCTCAACAGTAGCCTGCCCTTTCTTTGTTTCTTTCTTTCCTTCTTCCTTCCTTTCTTTTCCCTTCCTTCCTTCCTTCCTTCCTTCCTTCCTTCCTTCCTTCCTTCCTTCTTTCCTTCCTTCTTTCTTCTTTCTTTCTTTCTTTCTTTTTCTTTCTTTCTTTCGTTGTAGGCTCCACTCCCAATGTGGGGCTTGAGCTCAAGCCAGAGATCAAGAGTCACATGCTCTACAGACTAAGCCAGCCAGGCACCCCAACAGTAGCCATTTCTCAATCTCACTTTGACCAGACTTGAACTGTGTAATATAAAAGTTAATGGGGCGCCTGGGTGGCTCAGTCGGTTGAGCGTCCGACTTCGGCTCAGGTCGCGATCTCACTGTCAGTGGGTTCGAGCCCCGCGTCGGGCTCTGGGCTGATGGCTCAGAGCCTGGAGCCTGCTTCCATTCTGTGTCTCCCCCTCTCTCTGCCCCTCCCCCGTTCATGCTCTGTCTCTCTCTGTCTCAAAAATAAACAAAATGTTAAAAAAAAATAAAAGTTAAGAAGAAATAGTTAAACCTGCATGCATATTTTATTTTTGATGTTAAGGGAATGGTATGTGATGATGGTAATAGTTGTTCAAACTAAGAAATCCTAGTATAATGTCTTACTGAATGTAATTACATACTTTCCTGCTATTGTAATTCTACTCAAAATGTAGAAAAAAGTCATGTATCACCTGGATGGTTTGGACTCACTTTTTTAGTTTCTGTTGAAATACATCCACTTTTATCCATTTCATAGCTTAGATCACAGTACAAATCCCGTTTGAACAAATGGTCCCATTATAAAAAGAAAGAAAATGTTCACTGGTTACTTGCCTGTCTACAAATGAAGGGCAAAATAATCTGTTGGATTATGTTAATTGTGTACATTTGTTACAGGGAAACTTGAAGAGCAGTGACTTTTATTTCTACTTTTTGGGCCAGTATCTGGATATCCTTACATTTATAAATTGGTCAGCCTTCCTCTTACTCCTTCCCACTACTAAGTGGTATGAGTATTTATGTGCATATGTGTGTGCATATATTAGATTATGTATATTTTAAGTTGGACCTTATGAAATTGACAAGATCCCTTCATTTATGTGCTAGAAAATAGCAACTTTCATATTGTTTAAATTAACGTGTATGAATATATATATATACATTCTGTGGCTGAAGATCTGTGCTTCAGATCTGGCTGAAGATCTGTGCTTCACACATTTTTTTTCTGGTTGGGATATTGTACTGATTGCCACATGCCCCATGCATATGATGTAATGCAACTGATATTTTATGTCTTTATAGAAGTTACTCAATTGCAAAGGGATCATTTTAGAGGTGAGGGAGCAAGTTTAAGAAGCAAAAACTTTCAGGAGAAAGTGACTGCTAATGGAAACTATATCGTAAGTAAATGATAAGTACTGGATTACAGGAAAACAAGGGGAGATTTCTAACAAAATTTGCCATATTTCTTATGAACCTAGCTATAAAGTAGGTAAATTCATTTTACATTGAATTTATGAGGAAGTCTGTTGAGCTCATCAGCTGTAAAAACAAACAAGCAAATCTAAAAATGTATGGAGCATTTGATTTGTCAACCATTGTGCAAACGTTGCCTGAACGATCTTGAGTCAGCACGCTGAGTTTAAATTATGACCATATATCCACTGCTTACGATAATTTAATAAAATAAGTATATTTGTAAGGCACCAGAGTTCGTTATAGAATTAATTTTGAGAACAACGAATTGGATCTTTAGGATATTTTATTCTCATCATGGACTTTTGGGATGTCATTTATGCTAAAATCCTTTAATATTTGAGAAAATGAAAACATCTACAATACTGATATCTCCTATGATGAAGTGAAATTGATAAAGTAATAGAAAATAGTAGTAAATATTTATGTTATGTATTTGGAAGATACCATGTGCAAAACTTGGCACTTGTAAGACAAATGAAGATGGCACATACGGACAGGTTTTGCTGTCCAGGTATCGGGATGCAGCACAGGATACGTGCATGTAAATGGAGAAAGCTAAGAGGCTCTGGAAATGAAAGATCATACTAACTATGTGGTAAGCCTAGATTTAGGCTAGCCTCAAGCTTTTTGACAGGAGCCATTTTAAATAACTCAGAGGCACTGTAGTAGATGGGACATAGGCCACAGTCTTTCTTCCTTATATCTCTATTGTTAGCATCTCCCATCAAGAGATAGAATCGTTAGAATGGCCTTGGGCCTTGCTTTGGCTAGCAGACTGCTGCAGAAAGTCACAATGTGACAGTGCTGAACCTTGGACTCCAAAGATCTTGCGCTCCCATTCTTTCTCTTGGGACTGTGCCTCCACCACAGCAAACAAGCCAGAATTATCCTGCCTGAGGATGAGCCATGTGGATCAGAGCCTAGTGAGCCCAGTTGCCCCAACTGAAGCAGAAATATGAGAGAATTCAGTGGCAAAGACCAGGAAACTCAGAGCCTGAAACAGTTCAGCTGAACCCAGATGAACTACCCAGTTGGGCCCAGCCTCCCCACCGAATCATGATCTAAATGAAAATTGTTGGGTGATTTGTTTCTCAGCAGTAGATAATGGATGCGGCCATGAATGTTAAAGGATAGCATGTGGGCTGACACCAGTGATTGTTAATGTAAAGTGAATTCTTCCTCCATTACTGGGAAGATTTGAAAAATTGTCCCTAGGTTTTCCACAACATACTCATATTACCCGCTTTGCTCCACAGAGCCCAAGTATATTTTAAATGTCATAATCTAAATAGCGTGGTATCTAGCCAACCTATCTAAAACATTCTGACATTGTTTATCTTTAAAAAAAAAACTCTATTTGCAAAAGTGTTTTCTTTGTGATACTATCAAATCAGGGTAGAATTTCAAGATTACCTTCAATGGAACTATGTGTGGATAGTTAGCAGTAGTCACAAGTACCCACTAAAATTGGTGAAGAATTATTTTTTAAAGACAAATTTCTTTCTTTCTTTCTTTCTTTCTTTCTTTCTTTTTTTAACATTTTGACAAAAAGTCTCTGTCACAACTATATGGATAAAAAATTTCAGAAAGTAAATTTGTAATGAAAAAAAGGAAAAATTCTGTAAATCCATATAGACCAAGGCATCTGCTCTGACTGCAAGCAGAGCTCTAGAGTAGAGAGATTGTTTTTAAAACAGTTTGGGTGAATATTTCCTTTTTCTGTCTTATTAATATAGAGATCAGTATGAATAATGATTAAAGATAACATCCTACAGCCAGCTGGATAACCCCCAGAAGCAAAATCCCTCTCTGTCAAAGCGCCCTGTCCTGCACACCAGCTAAGGCCTCTAGATGTGGATAATTTACAGGAAACATCTACAGTTCATTTAGGTTAGAAGGCACAAATCTGTGAAGCAGAATCCATGGCTTCTGTAGTGAATGTTAATGGAGAATTTCCTGCTGCCACTATCCCTCAGGATGCCAAAAACAATTGCAGATGTGGCCAATAACTAGTCTGGGAATATGAATCTATATTCCAAATTACAGTGACTTCTCCTCTTAAAGGATGCTGAGTATCAAAACAGACAGGAAAAAGGTTATGGATCAGGAAAATCTTGATATGAATATTTTAGCAGTTCATTAAATTTAGATCACAAAGCCATTCAGTTTGACTGTGTCAACTGGCATTGGCAGATGGTGTTCATCTTTAACTCAACTGGTAGCAGGAATAATTTTCTATGGAGGCTGGAGACACATCATATGTTGGAGAACACGAGAGGAGGATGGCCTCTGCAGTTTCCTGTACCTTCCATGTGGGTATCAGCAAATGTTTCATGTGCCTCAGTGGCTCTTTGCCTCCAAGTAGTGTGTAGGGATTATTAGCATTCTGAACTTGCATACTTTTTTTCCTAGCAATTATGAGATAACGATGACTTAAACTACAAGATAAATGACTAAACTGGGCCCTATGGGGCTGCTTTAATTGACAAAATTACACATGAAATTAAATGCTAATTATTTGCATGTAATGGGATAAGTCAGTTTCTAAGGAAAATGTTCATATTTTCATAATGTTAGGACCAGAAGTAATATTTTTTTATTTAGTAATGCTATTGTTGGAAATGGTACCCTAAATATTTAATTTTCATATATATTATGGAACATACAACAGGTTATCTTGATTTGTTCATCTTTCTGGCCACTGTCTTAAGTTTATTTTCTTGCCTAGTATAAGAAGACTTCTTTTCCAGCAGCCCAAAAGATGCTTGGTCTTGTTTGCAGAGTCTTTGTCTAACATAGAAGAAAGTTTTATCCTCCCTGCAACCATAGGAGTTTAGTGCCATTTAGTATTTACCTTGACCCTCAGAAACCTTCCCTAGTAAGTGGTAAGGACTTGTGTTTTACCAGCCTATTGCTAGTGTAGATATTACAGAACATTTAGTATAAGATTTTTTAGAATCCTTCCACATTATCTGTAGATTACTTAAACCTAAACATAGTATGTGATGTGTGTGTGTGTGTGTGTGGTGTTATGATGAAGGTATTTCACATCGGTAATGAAATATTGATCTTTCAAAAATGTGCAAATGTTCTCACAATAATAGGTCAATAAGGGGTTACACTAATTTTAGATGCCTAGTGCATCTTATAGCCAAATGAATTATTGAAGAGCTAAACAGTTAATAGACTTAAAATGGATATATAAATATAAAATAAGCATTTTTTTTTTTTTTTTGCTAATCACAGAATAGTGAAATGGCCTTTCTAAATGGTCTTTTTAAAAAAACAATTAAATCAATCATAGGGACGCCTAGGTGGCTTAGTCAGTTAAATGGCTGACTCGATTTTGCCTCAGGTCATAATCTCACAGTTGTTGAGATTGAGCCTGGTGTTGGACTCTGTGCTGACAGCAGGGAGCCTGCATAGGATTCTCTCTCTCCTTTTCTCTCTCTGCACCCCCCAAAACAAATAAAGAAACATTTGTAAACAATTGATTATGGAAAACTTGATAGATTTGACTATTTACATACTAATCAGTATCAAAATTACAATAAAATTAGAGTAAGGGATAAACGTAAGATATGATAATGAACTGATATAATAGAACATACTTACCAAACAATAGTTAATATTCTTAACTTATAAAGATATTATATAATCGATAAATATGAGTGAAAAAATTGAAAAGTAGTATAATTTAACATGTAAAACTATTAGCAGTACTAGCAATTGCAGAAATGCAAACATAAGCAATGTTCTTTTTTAATGTTTATTTATTTTTGAGAGACAGAGTGTGAAGGGGGGAGGAGCAGAGAGAGAGGAAGACAAAGAATCCTAAACAGGTTCCAGGTTCTGAGCTGTCAGCACAGAGCCCGATGTGGGGCTCGAACTCACCAACTGTGAGATCATGGCCTGAGCCAAAGTCAGACTCTTAACTGACCGAAGCCACCCATGGGCCCCATAAGCAATGTTTTTTTCTTAATCAAATTAAAAAATAATTTTAAAAAAACCAGTATTGACACTATAAACTGTTTATTGCTAGCTGGTAGACATGTATATTGATCCTCATTTTCTGGAAAACAACTTAACAATGAGGATTAAAAGCCTTAAAATAATCTTACCTTTTGACCCACTTCTAAGAATTTATTCAGAGAATATAATTAGATGTTGGCCCATATAATTATGTTTGGATGTTTCTCACACTGTAATTTGTGGGTGGTGAGGGACTATAAACACTTAAATGTTCTAAAGTAAAATTTAAAATTAAAAATAATAACGCCTTCATTTGCAACAATGTAGATGGAACTAGAGTATACTGTGCTAAGCAACATAGTCAGGGAAAGACAAATATCACAATTTCACTCTTATGTGGAATTTAAGAAACACAACAGATGAACATAGTGGAAGGGAAGGAAAAATAAGATAAAAACAGAGAGGGAGGCAAACCATAAGAAACTCTTAAGTACAGAGAGCAGAGTTGCTGGAGGGGAGGTAGGTGGGGAGGGTGGGCTAAATGGACGTTGGGCATTAAGGAGGACACTTCCTGGGATGAGCACCAGGTGTTATATGTGATGAATCACTGGATTCTACTGCTGAAAGCAGGACTACACTGTATGTTAACTAACTTGAATTTAAATAAATAAGTTGAATAAAAATTAATCCCTCAAATGAGGCAATTGAAAAATAAACTTCCAAAAATAGGTAAGGATGAGAAATGATCACAATGTATGATTAAACAAGAAGGTTGTTATTAAAAGCAACATGTACAGTTTGATATTGATTATATAAAAATATCTAACTCTTACTGAGAAGATACACAACAAATTTTTAAAGTGTTTATCACTGGGTCATAGGATTCAAATGATTTAAGGTTATGTCATGTGTTCTTAAATTCAAGCCATAAGTATTATCATACAACATCATCCCCATTTTGAAATTTTACATGGCTAATGAATGACTGAGCCAAGATTTGAAAAATAAGATGGTTCTGTTTCCTGAAACTGCTCTTCCACTTGCTACACTGGCAAGACAAGAACAGTTCAGGACTTCATCTTTGTAGTCTGGTAGCTATTGTAAGTAGCATTTCGATTCCTCCCCCTAATACATATTGATCACTTATACACCGGAAGCTGCGGTAAGCACTTTGTATGTATTATTTCATTTAACTCCCACACTCAATGAGAGGAACCAGTAGTATTCTCATTTTACTAATGAAGAAAATAAAGGTTAAAGGTGTTTTGTCCAGTCTCTGAGCTAGACAGTCACCCAGCTGGATTGTACCATGTCTCTTTGATTCCAGAACCTGTGCCTTTCTGACTCCAGTTCAGTAGTTAACCATAAGAAATATACTTACACATTAATCACACCTTCAAAAACCTTGAAATGTTGCTCTGAAATAGGCAGCTTTGCTTTTTATTATCTGTGTGGCTAACCTACAACATCCCAGGAATGGACTGACCTGTTTGTACTTTATTTTTGTATCAACAAATAAGTAAGTAAAAAAGGCAGGGAGTTTGTTTCAAATTTAATATTACTAAATGTCAGTAAAAGTCAGTCACAGGGAGTGGGTAGGTATTCCTTAGGATTGCATAATAATCAGTAGATGAAATATTTTCAAATGCATCTACTCTATGGAACAGGAATTCCCCTTGTCAATCAGAAAAAAAAAAAAGTTCAACAGCTATGTTGGAATGAAGGCTAGGAAATCAAGATATGAAGACATTTTAATTATAAGAGTAAATTTAGGTGAGGGATGAATTTGATGAATTGGTGTCTTTAGTTCTTTCAAAGACTATATGGGAAAAAATATGCCTGCCTATTTAGTATTCCACAGCCAGTACAAGTAAGCAAATGAGATGTACAGATATTTTCTCTTTCCTGACACTAATATTTAGGTAGTAAGATATATAGGAAATTTCCTGAATCATCAACTCACTGGTTTTCTCCATGAGAGCTTAAGAGTTCATCTTGGGAGATCTACCTTCTAAGTCTCCCTGGGGAACTTAGCTCTAAAATGAGAGCTGCAATAACCTCTCTGCAGAATTTGTACATGATTATCGGATGTGAAAGTAAACTCAAAAAATTAGTGTGTCAACATACCGTTGAAAAGGTTCAGATGATCGTTCTACTTGACTTTTATACATTCAATCAATGGTAGGC
The DNA here is from genome assembly GCF_018350155.1 of Leopardus geoffroyi. NCBI lineage: Eukaryota > Metazoa > Chordata > Mammalia > Carnivora > Felidae > Leopardus > Leopardus geoffroyi. The sequence goes on from NC_059329.1 coordinate 81,447,235, forward strand.
CCACATCAGACCGGTTCTCTGCTTAGACATGAAGGCAGTCAGAGAAGTCAGATCATGTTATTTGGATACATTGAAAGTCAAGTTTACATTAATCTCCCACCTCCAGGGCCCCCAGGTTGTGTGTGTAGAGAAAGACCACAGGATTGGGGGTTGGAGCATTTAACAATGCTAATATTAAATACTACAATGGCTAATATTTATTGAGGATTTTTCAGTGATTTTGTTGATACATTCTTTTAGCCTCACGACAACTTTAAAAAGGTGGGGTCTGTTTTTTACTCCCATCTCATACGTGTGGAAATGGAGGCTCAGAATGGCTAAATGATTTCCCTGTTAATATACAATTGGGGAAGCAGTAGGCAGTCCACCACCCTGTTAAGCATTGGGTGAGGTTGTACAGACTAGAGGTGTGCACAAGGGACTGTAGGAATCGTGAGACAAGTTTATCAGGTTCACATTACGGGGGAATGAATGACCATATGTATTAGAGACCATGAGTTTTGTGCTTTCTGCAATGTTTTATGCTTAAGGAAAAATACAATAAAACTAAGACTCCCATGCTCAGATCCGGATAAACTGTAAAATATTTGTTCCTCCTGTGATGCTTCTATTCCTTCACCTTCCCATGTCCTTTTCCTCCATTCACACTAGCATGGAGACTTGTGTGTGTGTGTGTGTGTGTGTGTGTGTGTGTGTGTGTGTGTGTGTGTTTAAGTTTATTTTTGAAAGAGAAAGCACAAGTGAGGGAAGGGCAGAGGGAGAGGGGAAAGAGAATCCCAAACAGGCTCCCCACTGTCAGTGCAGAGACGGATGCAAGGCTCAAACTCAAGGAACCATGAGATCATGACCTGAGCCCAAATCAAAAGTCAGATGCTTAACTGACTGAGCCACCCAGACACCCCAGGGCATGTAGACTTGTTAATCTCACCAAATGAGCCTATCAAAATATGAATTATTTGAGCAGCTGTCACTATTTTTAAAGAAAATGTCAGCAAATATAAAGCGCTGTTGAATTTATTAAATAATTTCTGATGCTTGTGGAAATTTTTTAATTGAGTAATTGCTATTGACTGTTTTGGAAGATATAAATCCAGAGTTCAGATAAAGGTCTCAGTCATTGAAACCTGGATGATTTGATTAATCCCTTGATGACAGGCAATTTCAACACAAGGATTACAATAATGTATGCTTTGTCTCATAAAGATTTCAAGCTATTGCGTGAAGTTAAAATTCCCTATTTTGTGGGTTCACTGGAAGACCAATTTTTAAGCATGTTGGTTAATTCAAGGCCATATCCATTAAGTGGCTGTTACTTAGTTCAGTATCCTGTCAGTCCCAATTCTAAGCTGTCTTGTGGAGGCTTTCTTGACAGATATAAATGTAATCCTCCGTTGGATCTCATCATGTAAATGTTAACCACAGAAGGACAAAACTGTTCAATTGTATTTTTAATTTATTTTTAGATAACACTTACTTCTGTTGCTTTCAGATTACAGTCACTTCGTTATACGTAGCCCTGAGCCAATAGGCTACAATGTCAAGTTTAACCAGATGCAGGATTTTTCAGAAACCATAAAGGTTTCTATTGTACCTTTCCGCCATGAACAAGAAAATGAGGCAATTTCCTTGAAAAGCTGAAAAAAAAAAGGAAATCCTAGTGAACACCACTCAGCTATCAAAAACATTAAATAAAAAATGTTTCATCAATAAAAGTTTTCTTTGCCAGACCGCTATTATTCAGACTGAAAAATACCTCCGACCTTTATGCTAATCTGCCCAACTTGTTCAAATAACATAAGAATGTGCAATAGATTATTAGAAATTGACAGTAAAATTAGGAAAATGTCACTGACATTATATGACTAAATGTCACTTAGGTGAATCATACATAGAAACTATTAACCAATGACACATGAAGATGTCTTCTAACCCCACCCCCCACCCCATAGCCAATCCTCTTAAATAAATTAAAAAAAAAAAAGAGAGAAGTTCTTATAAAGAAATGAGTTGTCTTTTTTTTTTTTCTTTTTTTAATCATTATTCAAACTCAGCCATTTTAAAGAGTTGTCTAAAAACCCTCCAGTCAAATGCCTCCTGCAGCATTCAATCTGTAACACTCTAGCTAATGGAAAAAAAGCAGGCAGTGGAAGGGAGAACTTTCTGTTGTCGTGCTGAAGAGTGCTTGAAAGAAGCTTGTCATTTGCAATTCTGTTGTCAGCAATGAAGGATTCCAAATGCAGCTGAACCCAGAATTCTGACGGTGGTACGTTTACCAGTACATCAATCTAGGAATTCTATGTTACTTTCTGTTTCCTTTGAAATATGTAGAGAAGCCAATTAAGAATAATTGATATTAGTTTCAGAACTGGGGATGAGTATGTCTCTTATTTCAAAATATCAGAAATGCGTTCTTAAAAACTTGAAGTATGTGATCTAAATTGTTACCTTTTGAGCATCTGTGTTTGTCTTTGTATGTGAAACAAATGGTGCCTTTCTGAAGTTTTTACTGTTTTTAAATGCATTCGATTATTGGTTTCACTAAAATAGTTACTCCCAAATACTACTGTAAAATTAGGTCTTGATTCAAGAATATGTAAGATACAATTATTTGTAAAAGTGTGTATTTTTAAAATGTTCTTAAGAAGTTATTTTTATATAAAATATTTTAGTAAATAATTTCGGTCAAAATAGAAAATCTGAGAAAAAAAATCTGAATTGAAAGAAGCATAACTCGCAGCAAAAAATGTTAAAGTAAACAAGTGACAACAATGAAAGTCACTGTGATTTAAGCTACGGAAAAATGTTTCAACCTGTTATCTTTATTTTCTCATGGTTTTAAAGAGGATAAAATTAATTCTTTTTCCATTCCAAAGGCTTCATTTTGATTTCTTTGTTTAAAAATATTAACTGCTTCCCTTTAGGAAATCAGAGGTTAGGTTTCTGAATCCACATTTCAGGTGAGATCACTTAAAATGGATATGGAAATAAATATTCTTTTCTTTAAGAAAAAGTAAGTACTCAACAGAGTCCTTACATGGTATTTAAAATAAAAAAATCTGTGAGCAGGAAAGGTATACCCAAATATATTCTCTTAGTGCAAGTAAATTACTAAGATGATATTTAAAGCTCACACACTTTTTTTTTTTTTTTTTTTACAAATGTTTGTTTCATTGAGAACGTGGTAGAAAATCAGTCTATGCTCCATCATAGATCATTCTACTTAGAACAGCTTGACTTTTGGTTTGCTTTACATAAGCCAGAAAACCTTTGATATTTTGAGTAAATAAAAATGGGTGGACAGAGAATAATATAAGATAGTCTAAAAAACACGACTTAGTGCAATGCCTGTCACATTATAGAAGTTCAGTCAGTATTGTGTTTCTCTCCTCTCTTTCGTTTCCTTTTTAACTTTTTAAAAGAGTATTTACACTTGCTTCATAATTTTGACTCTTTCCATGAATATATACATCTTATCAGATGGTATTCAAAGCCACATTTTATCCACTTATGCAGATCAGGTAACTCAGGTGTTTTGGATCCGATCTGAAGTCTTGTCTTCAATGATTAATTTTCCATCTTCTTTGTGACCCCATTGATACTGTGTTGACCAATGAATCAGCTTTATTAAATAAGACACTCCAAATGTGAAAACCTAATGATTCCCCTTAAATATAATAAGTAAATCACTATGGGAAAATTACAACTCAAAGACAAAGTATCTGAAAAATCATCCAGATCAATTCATTGTTTAAACCATAAGAGAAGTAGGAAATGCAAATTTTCCATAATTATATCTGAATTTAATTGAATTAATATTCAGCCATCAGTATAAAAGTAGCTTTACATTTGAAGACTCCTTTCAGGAAAGAGTCTGTGCTGCATAATTATACTTAATGATCATAAAAAATATGCATGCTTTACTATGTTAAAAGCAAACTTATAAACAGAACTATCACTGTTAAATTAAAACATATAAAAAATTTCTTTTTTGACATTATCTTCCTGAATAAAATGAGAGACTACATTTAGTTATATTTAAGGTTCGAACCTCACATTCTAAGAAATGTTGGCTGCAACAACTTTTAAACAGAGATACCTTACAGCAGTCGTTGTCAGACTGAGAAGAGCAGAATCACTTGTAGAGCCTGTTGACACACACACACACACACACACACACACACGACCAGCCTCTACCCCCAGAGCTTCTGATAACAATAATTCCAGTTGAAGCTTGAGAATTTGCATTTCTAACAAGTTCTCAGATAACGTTGATGTTCCTGGTGCTGGCACTACATTTAAGAATGACTGCTTTAAATATTCCTTTAATATCTCTAGTGGACTCTGCATTTGGAGAGCCTACCATATGCCAGACTCTGTACTAAGTCTAGATATGCATTCATGAATAAAAGAGGCAAAATCTCTATCCTTGCAAAGCTTGTAGTCTAGTGGAGGGGTCAGAAAATAAATAAGTAAATCAACACCTAAATATCTATTTGCAAGTTATCATTAAGTGGGTCCTTACTGGTGGAAGGGAAGCTTCCTGAGGTGACCAGGGAGGCAGTCTCTCAGAAGAGATTGAAGACAAGAAATGAAAGATGAGAAGTCAGCTGAGGAGGGAAGAGTGGGAGAAAGAGGCATTCCAGGCAGAGTGCCCTCTTGGAGGGCCTTGGGGTGGGAAAGAGCTTGGTGTGTTCAAGAAACTGATATGTGGCCTGTGTGGCAGGAACACAGAGACCGAACGCCAGGATGGCCGAAATGAGAGGAGAAAGAGAGGTAAGCAAAGCACAGTATTGGAAGGACTTATGATGGGGAGTTTGGATTTTCTCCTAACTTTAAATGGCTTTGAACAGATTTCTGTTTTCATGGAATAACTCTATGTGTGAGGATGGGGGCAACAATGTTGGAAGGAGGGGTGACAGGACAGCATTCCTACTGGAGGAGGACCATGGTCTAGCTGGGAGTGGTTACAGCTGAGATGGATGCATCAGCTTCTAATATCAAAGTGTGGAAACCACAGAGACGGCATTTATTTAAAAATCACCTTGAGGTTGATTACAACGACATGGAAATATGTCAAGGAAATTTAAAAAAAGCAGGTTTGAAAGCAAAATTATAATCATGTGTAGTGAGAGAAACCAATGATAATGGCGAGATTATAAGTGATTTTTATTCCCTTTATTTTTATGCAATAAGAAAAAAATATACATTATTATAAAAATTCCTAAATTCAGATATTTAATGAGAAAGAAAAATCTGTGATTTTGAGAAGACAATCCTAATTTGCATAATTAATTAAGCTATTTGTGGTGTGTGTGTGTGTGTGTGTGTGCATTTGCATGATGCAAAGTACAGTGGATACAAAATGAATAAAATATATTTCTTGTCCCCAAAAAGTTTGCAGTCTACTGGGGAGGGCAAGAATAGGGACGTAAGATCAATGGGTCTCAAATGTTAGAGTATATAAGAATTATCCTTTATGCTGTTAATAACCCTTCCAGGTACTAATTGCTTCTATCACAACCCGACACCTAATAAATCTTTCTGTGTGTGTGTGTGTGTGTGTGTGTGTTTATTTTATTTTTAGGAGAGAGAGAGAGAGAGAAAGAGAGAGAGAGAGAGAGAGAGCCTGAGCATGAGTGGGGGAGGGGCAGAGAGAGGGAGACACAGAATCCTAAGCAGGCTTCAGGCTCCGGGCTGTCAGCACACAGCCCGACGACGTGGGGCTCGAACTTTCTAACTGTGAGATCATGACCTGAGCTGAAGTCTAATGCTTAACCAACTGAGCCACCCCTGTACCCCAACACCTAATAAATCTTGAATATACTCTCCCTTTCCCATGCCCCTTGCCTTTGCATGTAGAGTTTTCTTCCCCTCTTTCATTTTTCACAAATCAAATCAAATACTATTTTTAAAGACTTTTTTAAAGAGCATTTTAGGTTTACAACGGAACTGAGAAGGTGGTGCAGAGATTTCCTGTATCCCCTTGCCCCCATCCATGTGTAGCTTCTTCAATTGTCAACATCACTCACCAAAATGTACATTGTTTACCAAGGATGAACCTACATTGACACATCATGTTCACCCGAAGTCCATTGTTTACCTTACAGTTCACTCTTGGTGTTGTGAGTTCTGTGGGTGTGGGCAAATGTTTAATGGCATACATCCATCATTATAATGTCATACAGAGAATATTCATTGCCCTAAAAATCCTTTTGCTCTGCCTATTCATCTCTCTCCCCTCCCAAGCCCTTCCCCTACCTACACTCCACAGCAACCACTGATCTCTTTATTTCTGCTTTTTGTTGTTTCCATAGTTTGTCTCTTCCAGAATGTCATATAGTTGGGATTATACAGTGTAATTCCTTTTCAGACTGGCTTCTTTCACTTAGTAATATGCATTTAAGGATCCTCTATGTCTTTTCACAGCTTTATCACCCATATATTTTTAGTGCTGGATAATATTCCATTGTGTGGATGTACCAGAGTTTATTTATCCATTCACCTACTGAATGACATCTTGGTTGCTTCCAAGTTTTGGCAGTTATGAATAAAGCTGCTTTTGACATCCATATGCAGGGTTTGGCAGCCATAGATTTTCAACTCCTTTGGGTGAATACCAAGGGATACAATTTCTGGATCACACATGTCTAGTTTTGTTTGCAACCCCAAACTGCCTTCCAAAGTGGCTGTGCTATTTTGCATTCCCACCAGCAATGAGTGAGAGTTCCTACCGCTCTACATCCTTGTCAGCATTTACTATTTTCAATATTTTGGATTTGGGGCATTTTAGTAGATGTCTAGTGGTAACTCATTGTTGTTTTAAATGACATATAATGTGGAGCATCTTTTCATATGTTTATTTGACATATTTGCATATTCTTTGGTGAGTTGCCTATTTAGTGATCATATACCATTTTTCATTGGGTTGTTTTTTTTATTGTTGAGTTTTTATACTTCTTTGCTTATTTTGGATAACAGTCATTTATCAGATGTATCATTTGAGAATACTTTCTCCCAGTATGTGGTTTGTCTTTTCCTTCTCTTAATATTGTATTTCCCAGAGCAGAATTTTAATGAGTCCAGCTTATGATTGATTTCATTCATGGATCGTGTCTTCAGTGTTATATTTAAAAAGGTATTACGGTATTCAAGGTCATCTAGGGTTTCTCCTGTTACCTTCTAGGAGTTTTATGGTTTTATGTCCTATATTTAGGTCTTTGACCCATCTTGAATTATTTTCATGAAGAGTGTAAATCCATGTATAGGTTCTTTTTCTTTTCTTTTCTTTTCTTTTCTTTTTTTTTTTTTTTTTTTTTTTTTTGCATTCGGATGTTTAGCTTGTCCCAGCAATATTTGTTGAAGAGAACATATCCCTTCTGAAGGAAGATGGTTTCTGTTTCTCAGGATAGTCCCTTTATCTTTGCTCTCATGGCACTTATATTCACCCCTCTTATAGCATAAATCACACCAAATTGTAATTACTTGTTCCTCCCATTTGTCTCCCTGACTAAATTACTCTCTCTTAAAGGATGGGGATCATGGATTATTTGTCTTTGTAATTACATTATGCCTTGCACAGAGCCTGACTGATAATAGAAACTCATGATAAGCTTGTTAAATGAGTGAATATGAAAGAGAATATTATAACTCTAGGTAGGCTACAATAGAATTATTAGTGTACCTTTCAAGAGTTAGGATAAAGCTTATGGAGAAGACAAAATCAACTTTGTCTTCAGATGAAAATTTTTGAGTAATTTTACTTCTAGGAATTTGTGTTAATAAAACAATTAGAGATATTAACAGAAATATAAGAACAAGGATATTCATTACATCATTATGAATCACTGCAAAGGATAACTTAGCAAAGCAAACTGAAATATCCTTCAGTAGAATATAAATAAGTAATGATCTAACCATAAAAGTGAATAATGTTCAGCTTTTTACAGTGTCTGGCTGTTTAACCAGTGCAATAGGATATAGCCAACCTGAACCACTAATCCTCAAGTGAGCCAATGGCACAACAATAAATAAAACAAGGGAATATAAAATTGCATTATTTCCCACCTTTGGTTCTGGGATTCCCTGACCCAACAGATCTAGTCCACATAAGCCATGAGACTATGAAGCCATGGACACTCTTCTCTGAAAATCTAGAAAAACTTTAGGGAACCCCGGTATCATAAATCCTTAATCTCATGTGTATCCTTTGCACCAAAACAAAATGAAAATAACCCATTACTCTTACCTAGAATAGCCTTTGTTTTTAACCTAACTCAAATGAAATAAGATAAAATTTTATGTATTGATGTAAAGATGTACAATGGACTGTTACTGTTGTTTGTCCAAACATCATTTACTTTGTTGTTCAGGTGGAACTGACCCTGTTTCCTTACCCTGAGATTGCCAATCAGAATTTTCCATCCTCTTGATTATAACAACAGGTACACTGACGGACAAGATCCTCAAGCTGAATTCTGCTCTGGGATGTTTTCCAAGAACTATAAGGAAAGATGTGCCCTCCCCAACTATAGGAAGGAGGTTATTTTTAAAGGGATTGAATAAGACAAGCAGAGAAACAAACCACAAAGAGCAAACAAAAACAGAATTAAGAGACAGATATAAAGAAAAGTTGTAATAGTAGAGAGAGTGAGGATTTTGACAACTGCATTTGGATCTCCAGAACCAGCTCTTTTTGAAGTTAACTAGCTCTACCCCTGGACTTTTCAGAGGTAGAGAGCTGAATAATTTTTGCAGTGTGAGCAGAAAAAAAACTCCTTCGTGTTAGGGGAAGTTATAGTTGTCTGATTTGTGTTGGATTTCTGTCATTTGGAACTAAAAGAGTCCTGATTATTCTCGATATTTATGATATCCTGTTGAGTAAGAGCAGATTTTTTAACAGCATGTATAAAATCCCATGTGTGTTTCTGTGTTGTATATTGCATTTTATATCTCATATAAACGTGTATACGTACACACATACAGTTACATCTAGGTTTGGGGGTAGAAAGAAGAAAGAATGAGAAGTTGAACTCTGAACTTGTACTAGCAACTGTCCCTGAGCTGTTGTCTATAGCAATGCTTGCGCTATTTTGTACCTATCATACATATTGTTGGAAAAACAGTGGCAGAGTCGGAAAAAAGAAAAAGAGAGTTGAAAAGAGCCATTGTTAGGAGCAGTGGGAGGATCGGGGCAATCGGAAGAGCAGAATGAGCAGAAGTTCAGAGTCTGGACTAGATCATGTGTGTGCAGCTGCCAAGGCTGGAGACACACCTGGTTACAACACATTGTGTGGGGAGGAACCGGCTGTGGAAAGACTACAGATGTGGCGGGGGGGGGGGGGGACAAGGTGGATTCATGTAATGCGTCTTATTCAGGAGCCTCTAGTGCCTCATGCCTCAGACCCATTTGTGGCATCCTGCTGACTTACGGTACACTTTCGGGCACACTGCTGGATTGGAGTCAGCTGACTGAGCTGCTGCTGGGTGGACTCAAACACGAAAGCAAATTGGGCTGTGTTACTCCTTAACTCAGCACCATGTGTAACCCCTTATATGAATGCCAGTGTGGCCCTTTCAGTTTACAGAATAGACTCCTGTTTGATGCTGTGGGACGAATACGGCATTGGAGGATCTTTTGTGGATGATATCAGTCTTTTATATGCCTAAGAGGAGTAGTAAGTAAAAAATAAGAATTAAAAATAATAATAGCAAATTACTGAAGTAACTGACAAATAATATGAGCCAAGGAGTACATAGGGTTTATATAATAAACATGTGAACTAGATATGATTCTTAGCACCTTTTAATATATACATGTCTTCCAATACAAGAAGAGTTAAGAACTTGGCTCCTGGACTTAGGACACACAAGTTTGGATCTTGGTGCTACCTCTTAGAAGCTACATTGGAAAAATTGTTAAATTCACTGCCCCTCAGATTTCCTCTCTGTAAGAGAAAGTGCAGGAATGGTAGCAGTCAATATACCTACCTCTTAGGGTATTTGTGAGGAATGAACGAATATTCATTTAAAAAGTTAGAATTGTATTGGTACACCGTAATTTTTCAATAAGAAAAAGGATTCATGTTCCTATGGATAGGGAAATCAAAGATTTGAGAGATTAAATAACTGGTCCCGGACACACAGTCATAATGAAGGGCAAAGCTGGCCTTTTATTCCTTCGACGGTCTGATTCTGGGCTGAGAATGAGAGGGAGATTGAGGTTAGAGAAAGAATCCAGAAGGAGGAGGCAGGTATTTCGAAGTTTTAGGACTCTAGGAGAAAAAAAGAAAAACTAAGAAAAAAATGATCTTGGAGAAGAGATTTGTCTATCGAAGTGTGTTGTGGTATGAAACCTCTCATTTTCCTCTAGACTACAGGTGACAAATTACACTTTGTTTACCAGTGCTCTCCACAAATGGGGTTTTGTGGGGAGGGGTGGGGAGAGAAGTAAAGAAGAGGATGAGGGAAGTTCATAAATGCTAGATCTTGTATGTTTATAACCGAAGAAAATAGACCTAGAATGTTGGTTTGCTGGAATGCTCGCTTCTCCCTGGTGCCACCAAACAAATGGTTACTAGTCTTTCAAGGACTTTGATAATGTCTAGGTTGGGCCTTGTCAATAAGATTTATCTTCAATATTGGATGGAAACGGAAGGTAGAGAAGGAAATAAGGCACCTGAAAAAATGGGTTATGTGAATTTGAGAAGGCAAAGAGGTGTAAGAAGTCCCCTAAACAAAATAGGAATCTGTTGCTGCTCTGAGAAACTTTTAAAAGGCAAACAAAACCTAAGAAATATATTTAAAAGATATATATATATATATATATATATATATATATATAAAAGATCAAAATGTGTTCAGTTCTCTCCCCTGCTCCTTGGATCATGGAAGCTTCTGGGGATTTTGCTTGTCACTTGGGATTGATTTTGTAGAATACTTATAAATCTGGTCTTTTATCTTTTATTTTCTCACTCAGAAGTAATCTCAATACAGATGGTTTATATCTGTATCTAAGAAGACATCCTACTTAGAAATTATCTGACTTCAGATGTTTCATATCTCTACGTAAGGATAATTCACATATCCATATAATTGGATTCCATTATATTATCTAAAATATATTTAACGTTGTCTTTTTAAATTAAAATGTGTACATCAATAAGGCAAATATTTTTTAGGAAATTTATTTTTAAAAATGCAAGGGGGATTAAATAGTTAAAAGAGAATGCCTTTAGGATTCCTAAATAGAGGTCTCGGGACTGCCATTATCTGTAACTGTGTTTATGTTTTCCTTTATGGTGCCACTGCATTGGAAAGCAATCTTTTCAAGAACTACAAATGCTTGCCAGAGCATTTCAAGTGCTGAACATTTCAAAATGTTTATGTGTTTATAGATGTGAATTTTCATCTTAGTCCTTCTTAGGTAAGCAGTTTTTCCTTCGGTATCAAGGGGAAATGCAGGAGACTGCCTACAAGGAATTTCTTATCTTGACATAAGGTCTTAGAGTTTAGCACATATGACTGGCATTTTTGACATTGAGTGAAGTGTTTTTATTAAGTGGGTGTAAGGCAGCCAGCCATCTGTAAAAAGAAAGGGATCCTGGGGAAGAGACAAAGATTAAAGAAGTACCATTCTTGTAGAAGCTGGACCTTGGAATCTGTCATCTTTGTTTGATAGGGTCTTGATGTGGTACTGGGTCAAAACAGCAGATAAGAGGGGAGGCTTTTAGTGGAAAAAGTAGCATTGGCTAACATTTATTGAACACTGTTATTAAGAATCACCTCTAATGTTGTGTGTTCCTCATTCACCATTACTTAATGCAGTTGCCACTGCCCTGCAGACCTCAACCTGATTTGCAAGGACTCTGGTGACATAGAATTCTTGGGCTTCTGAAGTCTCCAAGAAATGAATCACAACAATCTTTTAGCCCAAAACCACTGCATTCTTTGTTCCTCCGCCATGGTGGGTGTTAATAGCAGAAAGCTGAAAAGCAACTTCAAAACTCTAGCTCCCCAAAATTCTGCTCAGAAAGTAGATTATTTATCCTGTTTAAACTCCTGCACTGTGAGTGGCTCTGCCACCCCGCTGGAAGATGTCCTGCCTTGAAGTGGACTGAGTTCCCAGAGATTGTTATAAAATTCATGTTTTACTCTGCCTTCCTTCCTATATATAATTTATTCCTGTGCATCTCCTCCTTATCATAAGGGAATTATGGAAATAGTAGAATTGGAGATTTTTATGAGGCTGAGTAGTTATGATTTTAAGGGTCATATAGATTTTGAAATGAATTATTGAATGTAAATGTTTATTTATTTTTGAGAGAGAGAGAGAGAGAGAGAGAGAGAGAGTAATCATGGGATAACTCTCCTATCTGGTTTATCTAGCTTGTGTACATTCACCATAGAGCAGATACTAGACTAAGCACCACGTAAACAGTTGTAAAGCAACAAAGACGTGTTCTGTGTCTTTATGCATTGAGATAAATAAGCAGTGGTGGTAAAAGTCTTCAAAAGAAAAGCATTTACTGATGCCCACCTTGGTCTGTTTAAGTTACCAATATGCTAATTCTCAAAATTCCTGAAAATTTCACAATCAATTCCTGTGAGCAGGTGCAGGCTGGCTCTGAAGAAGGAAAGATGTCAGTGTAAAGATGGGTAATTCGGAAAGTGGAGGCAGGGTATCACAGTGCTTCATTACCAGGAATCCCTAAGAAGTCCCAAACATAAGGAAACATAATTTTCTTTGTTCTTCCTTCGCTTTATTTTTTTTAGGCTATATAAAGATAACCAGAAGAAATTCTGCTTTTAGACACAGTTCATCCATATCTTCTCCATACCTAGGTGGAAAGCAGGTGAATTTTAACCTACCCTTCACATGGAGTCCTCATCTCCATTTCCACTTTTCCCTTCTACCCAACAGCACTAGACTGAGAGCAGCCTTGCTCTAAAATGTATAATTTTCTGAACTTTTCTCAAAAGCAAGCAAAAATGTAACAATTCAAAGGCAATGCATTTAACTACTATACATTATCTGCTAAGTGGTAACTTGGGCTAAAGATATTTAATTTTTTCAAAGGTACAGCTTAATATATCTTTTTAAACTATCATTTGTAAAATGTAAAGCCAAACAAGGTCATCTTTAAATCAGCCATAAAAGGACAAGGGCTCTTCTGTTTGTTATTTCTCATTTGAGCACAGATAAGCAAATATATGTTGATTGTGGGCCATGGCATAGAAATACCTTAGGTATCCAGAATTAAAGTGGTGCTTGATACAATTGAGTTCTCCTTGAGACATTAGAATGAGACTAGGCCTTGGTGTCTCATGAACGAGTCAGAGAGCTGAGGTGTATATACTCCTGGCTTTACCTCAGCTTTTCTGTCGCTTCTAGACTGAGTGTTCATAGATGCTTTTGCCTAAATAGTTATGGCACCATCTGATCTGGATTTTTTTCTCTTCATGTATATAGTTTATAGTTTTTTTTAACTTTTTCTTTTTCCATGTCTAGAGTCATTTTACTTGTATGTTACATGATTAGGAGAAACTACATGTTGAGAAGGGCTACCTTTGGTTAGCCCTTACTGGGCACCATAACTTCTTCTATTTAACTTCTGCTGCAGCAGTTAGTTATCTTTCTAAACACATACTTGAAAATGCTTTTTATTTTACTACATAGCCACTTGGTCATTGAATGCCTGCCATTTGTTTTGTTAAAGCACATGCATTCCTCAGCCTGACGCCCATTCAGAGTTTCATCATTTGATAACTACAGCAGTAAGTTCACGCTCACTTACCCACATGGTTTGACTGGAGGGTGTATCTGTCTTGTTCATTGTTTTTCACACATGCCTAAAATAGTAACCAGGACAGAAGAATGCGAACTTCACACTTGTTAGAGAGTACCTAACTCTACATTGTAGGGAATATTTTTCTCCTACTTTAGGAATGAGGAAATCAGTGAGTAAAAAGTTTAGTAAAACCCAAGTCCACATAGACTTAAGAGGCAAAATCAGAATTCAAATCCAGATCTGTCTGCCTCCATTAGATGGAAAGAAACAACTGAGATAAAGAGAAAGACACAATTTTCATCACATCACAGGTGATTACTAAACATTTTGTTCAAACTGAAATATACAGGATTTGCCTTTAGTGCTCATTTTGTTCTTCTGATTGCTGTTCACCTCTCTCTCCCCAGTCACTTCAATAAGTGTCTGGGGCTGAGTTGGAGCTAAAAAAAGATTTGCTGAATGATAGATGCCTCTGTTTCTACAGCATGTAGCTCAGAGTAGTTGTTAAGTACATTACAGGCATGCATGTGTCTGTGTGCACACACGTGCGTGTGTGTGTGTGTGGGGGGGGGGGAGAGAGAGAGAGAGAGAGTGCGAGCATGCACTTTTTAGGTTAATGAAAATTTCACCTCTTGAGTTTTAATAATCTGGCTTTCATGAGATGTCACTTATTTCCCTCCATGTTTATTGACATATCTATTTACTGTCTATACAGGATCATGCTGGAAGAGGACTGCTATGGGCAGTTTCAGGGGCAGTTCCAGATAAAAGATAAGCAGTGATTTAATGGCTTTCCAAATCCTTCAGGAAATTACAATCTCGTGTCAAGCTTCTAAACAGGAGGGCATTAGGGGTACCTAGGTGGTTCAGTTGATAGAGGTCAGATTCTTGATTTGGTCTCAGGTTTTGATCTCAAGGTTCGGTTCATGAGATTGAGCCCCCTGTTGGGGTCTGTGCTGACAGCAAGGAGTCTGCTTGGGATCGTCTCTCTCTCTCTTTCTCTCTCTCTCTGCCCTTTCTTAGATCCCACTTGTGCTCTCTTTCAAAACAAATAAACAAACAAACAGGGGTGCATTACAAAAGACTTTCATCAGTAAATCAGCAGCAGACAGCCAGTTTTTCTGCCTTCCAAGCAAATGTCCTGACCACTCCTGCCTTATATTATTATTTCTGTTTTTTAAGTGATGTACTATCTATTACTTTTTGCCAGATTTAGAATACTGCAGCCACGGGATAGAGATGCAGCTTTTACATGGTAGGAAGGACACAAGTTAACCCAGCTCTGGACCTGAGATCAGTAATGTCAGTCTTTAAAATTCATGTGTCTCTGTCCTGACCTCCTGTCTTCCTACTCCATCCTCCCACTCAGTGACTGTAAATCCCAGTCTGAATGTCAGATGCTCCAGGCACTGCTACTTGGTTTCCTCACGGCATTTCATTTTTCCCTTTCCACCATCAAAACTCAAACCACCTTTTCTCAAGTCTTTCTCTTGAACAATGAAAATAATAAACCCAGATTAGATCTAATTTAAGCAAAGCATTAGTGGCTTGTTACAGCTACATGTTTGCCAAAGTATGGTTTTTAAAATCATTTTTTTATTATTTTTATTTAAAAAAATTTTTTTATTACATTTATTTTTGAGAGGCAGAGAAAGACAGTGAGTGAGTAGGGGAGGGGCAGAGAGAGAGGGAGACACAAAATCCAAAGTAAGCTCCAGGCTCTGAGCTGTCAGCACAGAGCCCGATGCAGGGCTCAAACTCAGGAACCGTGAGATCATAAATTGAGCCGAAGTCAGACACTCAACTGACCAAGCCACGCAGGCACCCCTAAAATAATTTTTTTAAATGTTTATTTATTTATTTTTGGGAGAGACAGGCAATGAGTGAGGGAGGGACAGAAAGAGAGAAGGAGAGACAGAGAATCCCAAGGAAGCTCCTTTCTGTCAGCACAGAGCCCTATGTGGGGCTCTAACTCAGAAACCATGAAGTCATGACCTGAGCCAAAATCAAGAGCCAGACGCTTCTGACTGAGCCACCCAGGCACCTCTAAAATAATTTTTAAACTCCATCACAATGACTTGAACATTTTTAATAGATATGACTTTATTTTAATGTTAGAAAAAAATATAACCAGTGCACTCAACTTGTTAATTTTAGGTTAATATTATTTTGACAAAGACTATTTTTAAAGAAAAAGTGTAATCTAAAAAAAAATAATGCGTTGTCTGTGGCTCTGTCCAAAAATAGAGATATATGATTAATGTTTGAGAAACAATGCCATATTGTATCTTGTCTAATCACTTCTCTGATGACAGTTACCATTCATCCAGAAACTAGGGTCCTCTTATTAGTTATTGTATACACTTTGGCCACTGTCTTCACAATCTTCAGGGAAATAAACAGACCACTTTATTATTACCACTTTATGAATGAAGATGCTGAAACCTTAATTGGGTTTTTGGGCACAGTGACATGAGATAAGAAGCATAAGCGGGTCTTCATCTCTGGTGCTCCAACTATAAGTCATACTATCTTCACAAAATTAAAGACTTAGAAACGTCTTCAATGACCTCTGTTTCAAACATAGGCCATTGGTGTGCATTAGTTTTTCATAATCTCCAAAAAGGAAAGATTAGTAGGCGGGAAAGAAATGTTCCATACCTTCACTCATGTCCACTTTTAAAATAAATTCATATGACTACACTGTTAGATTAGCTATGGGGTTTCCAAAGTGCTTGGAGGCTTTGCTCTTACGAGGTTCAGCTTATTTCTGTCAAGGCCTGCCAAGGGAGCTGAGTTTACAGAAGCAGGTGTCCCTAGAACTGGGAGTATTGTGAGATTGCCTGGTCCAGAAGTTCTCAGCCTGCCTGGTGTCATAGAGCTCTAAGGGGGCTCACACATGAGCCCAGGGCATCTACGAAGTGTCTGAAATTATATGCATAATTGTACAAATACGTAAGTATGTGTATTTTTCTCAAAATACTGCCTATTACCAAGGAGGGGTTTAAAACCACTAGTTTCGTCTTGATCTGCCCTCTACAGCCCAGGAAACCAAACTACCAACATTGGAGAAGCCTATACAAGTACAAATAGCCAGGACCATAATCTTAAATGACCCTCATGGGGACCTCAGAGAGTTCATCTTTCTCCCTCTCTCCTTATAAATATCTAACTTACAGCAGCAAGAGTAACTCTGAAACTGGAAAGAACTAAGCTCATGGTATAAAATGGGCATTAATATTCGATGATAAATTTTCTTTTTTTTTTTTTATTTTAAATTTTTTTTTTTCAACGTTTATTTATTTTTGGGACAGAGAGAGACAGAGCATGAACGGGGGAGGGGCAGAGAGAGAGGGAGACACAGAATCGGAAACAGGCTCCAGGCTCTGAGCCATCAGCCCATAGACCGACGCGGGGCTCGAACTCACGGACCGCGAGATCGTGACCTGGCTGAAGTCGGACGCTTAACCGACTGCGCCACCCAGGCGCCCCTCGATGATAAATTTTCAATGCCAGCTTTCCAAAGTTTCCAACATGACCTGATTTATTTTTACTCACTAGATTATTTGTAGCCAATGTGATAAGGCCGTCTGCTTTATGATGTTAGCAAAATTAGTTGTCTGATAAGCTGTCTTCTGCTTGTTGGGTCTCAAGAGATCCTTGTCGTATTGATAGAACTTTTAAGGAGAAGGAAAGAGAAACAATGGACTGCTAGGTCATGAAAAATAATTTTCTGCAAATGTAAGGAACACAAATCTCATCTATTCTGCAGGAGCCAATACATTTCTCATTAGGTCAAATCCATCTAGGTGTGAAGGTTCTGGGTGATTTTATCCTCTGCCTTCATAATGTATGTAATTAATGATAAACACTGAATAATTCAGAATAGTTTGCTTCAGAGCATTATGTGAGTTTTCCTAATTTCCACTTATGGTCAAGGACACTAATGATGATACCATTTATTCAGTGCCAGAAAAATTGATACCCTGATCAGAAGGTCTGCCATTTCAAGTTAAACATTCAAGTGAAACAGTAGCCTTTGACCAGGGTAATGTTCTGGGCCACTCTGATGGTTCAGAGAGATTGTTTTACTCGTGCTATATTTTGACTTGACTTTTATTTTGCATTTGCAAAACTGCAAGTGAATTCAACCCCCTTGTATAATTGGACTTTTCTGTGTTGTGCTTCCCATTTGTTTTAGGCATCTGTTGTGCCTTTCATCTGTTATGAATCCAGAGCCAAAAGAAAGGAATGTTTTAATATTTCAGATGTGTTTACTACTGATGTGTCCTAAAAATATCTTGGACACACTAGGTTGTTTGGTTTATTCACCTTTGTACCCATAGTGACTGCACACAGAAAAGTGCTAATACAAAAGCCAACCAACATGTCCTTGAGAGTAGAAGTGACTAAGTGCTCAGATATGCACCTTACCTCTCCATTTCTGATTTCTATTCTGTTCTGAACTTGACCCAGCAATTCCTCACTACCTCGTGAATTCTTTGATCCTTTTTAAGGTTTTTGCTTTGCATGTTTGCTTGTTTTTTGGGACAGGTTGATCCCCCAGACTAGAAATAGTGCAGCATTTTAAAGAATATTTCCATTGGGCTTGTGAGATTACCAATATTTTAAATCATTTCCCTAAACACATGTTGGAAATCATCAGGTGCCCCTTTATTATGAATATTTTTGTTTTGTTTTGAGAGCTCTGTAAGGAAGAATATAGCATTCATGATAGCAAGCAATGCATTGATGTTACTGATTTTTTTCAAACCCTTTACAATAAAATGGAATTTGATTTTGTTTTGCATTTAAAATTTGATCTGGGGACTCCTGAGTAGCTCAGTCGGTTAAGCACCCAACTCTTGATTTTGGTTCAGGTCATGATCTCAAGGTCCTGAGATTAAGCCAGCATCTGGCTCTGCACTGGAAGTGGAAGCTGCTTAAAATTCTCTCTCTCTCTTCCTCTGCCCCTCTTCCACTCTCCTGCCTCTTGTGTAATCCCTCTCTCCATGAATGAATGAATGAATGAATGAATGAATGAATAAATAAAAATAAAATTAGATCTTTTAGTCAAAATCTTCATTCTCATACTTTCAGTAAATTCTTCAGTGGTTTTTGCTTCTGTTTTTTAATTTCCAACTGATGGCTGGCAGAGTGCAGAATAACTTCAGGCTGGATTTAAGTAGAGTTTATGTGTTAAGTTGTCGTAGGTGGCTGACATGAGACGGACAGTGTTCGCATCTCTTCAGCATGTGAGCTCTGAGGTGATCATTTGTTTCTAATGATACCCCTGAGACCTGTGTTATATAACAAATATTCAACCAAGTACATTCTGAAGCTCTAAATGGCTTTATATTCATCTATTCATGAATTGAGCAGCTTCCCCTTTAGCAAGTAGAAGGGAGCTGCAGAGGGCTACAGAAAAGGAAAGGTTTTTAAAGGTAGAGAAGGAATGGAGAAAAGGAAAATTATTAACAAAGAATCCACTGTTTTAGGCAAGGTCACCCTCCCAAGGGGAATAAAAGGGGCTATCAATAAATTGCCTTGTGTTGACCAGGAAAACCCCATGTTAACTGGCTAAAGGTTAATTCCTGAGGTGGGTAAAATAGCAGTTAGTAAGGTAATAAGTCTTGGTTTACTGACTTGGCAACTTAACCTAAGTTACGCCATTTTGAGCCTGTGGTTTTCTTTAAAGAGACCTTATAGAATTCCTTCTGAACCACCAATGATCAAATATGTTCAGTTTAATATCTCTGATAAGGTAATTTTACCATATTTCATTTTTTAAAAATCATAATGTAGGCACAAGTGTAGTTGACTGAAGGGGGTATGTAGCTTAGTGACCATGATTAAAATTGGAGTTTTATAAGTTTAAAGGTTTTTGATTATAGTAACTATAGGGTGTGCCATTTTATGTGTCACAGAATGGTTTTTTTTTTTTCCTTTTTAATGTTTATTTATTTATTTTGAGAGAGATTTAGAGCGTAAATTGGGGAGGGGCAGAGAGAGAGGGAGAGAGAGAATCCTAAGCACTCTCTGAGCTGTTGGTACATAGCCCAATGTGAGCCTTGAACCCACAAACCATGAGATCATGACCTGAGCCTAAATCAAGAGTCAGACACTTAACTGACTGAACCAGCCAGGCACCCCTGTTGCAGAGTGTTTCATGCATTTAATTCTTAAAATACTGATGCCAGGTTATTATTGTCCCCGTTACACAGATGAGGAAACTGAGGCTTGAGTTATAAGTAAGATTTTAATTGCTAAGCAAATATATAATCCCAGATTGTTGATTTCAAATGTCAACAGCAATGTTGATCTTTTGAATCACTATTTTATGAATATTTCAGGCGTATTGAAATTTGTATTATTAGACTATATTTAGCTATGTCCAATACTGAGCTTTACTGGATCTGAATTGCTTGCCATGTTTGTTTCAGAATAAATTATTACAGACAGAATTGAAGAAACCCATGTAACACTGCCTGATCCTTTTCCCCAATTTGTGTCAGTATAACTACTCTTCTAATTTTGCTGATTAGCTTTCTTATAGTTTTCTACATTTACTATACATGATATATCCTTAGACAGTATTGAATATTGGTTTTCAGATTTTTAAACTGTGAAGAAATATGTAATGTATTTTGTTCTGCTTCTTTGAAATTTCAACAGCTCCTCTCTTGTTTAATGCCTATTAATAGCATCACTTTTTTTCCTGTTGTATTATTTATCTTTTCTTATTGATTTAGAGGAGTTATTAATATATCCTGGAGACTAATCCTTTATTTGTTGTGTTCATGAAAAATATCTTCTAATTAAAGCTTACCACAGTCTCTACGATCTTTTAATATACAAAGGTTTTATTTGAATGTAGTCTAATTAATCATAGTTTCACCTTCTTACCAGCCAAAAGTTTTTATTCATGGTAAAAACAAACACATGAACAAAACTGCTTGTCTACTACAATCATCAAAATAGCCTCCTCCATTTTATTCTAAAAGTTTTAAAATTTTGCTTTTCACGTTTGTCTTTAAATTCTTTAGTTTTTCTTATTTGTATATGGTATTTTTCCAAGAAAATAGCTGACTTTTTCGGTGCCAGTAAATGACTCGTCTACCCTATCCAGGAGTAGTATATAGATATGTAATTTCATCTCAGTTCTGTATATGTAGGTCTTTTTCTGGGATATCTATTTTTCTCTTATATTGCTTATTCCTTCATGAACATCCTGCTGCCTTAATCACCATAGAATTGTAATAAATATTGGCATTTTGAAGGACAAGCCCATGTACCTAGTTCTTTTTCAAGATTTTCCTATCAAAGGCACTTTGATATTCCATATAGTAGAAGGATTAGTTTGTTATGTTGCATACATTTACACAAAACTATGTTGAAATCTTCAACTAAATTATATCAACTTATAGTAAATGTGAGATAATGGGCATTTTCACAATACTCAGTCTTGCTTTTAAATGTAACAGGCAAATTTATGCATCATTTTCTTTTTGAATCCTATTTAAGAATTATTCACCTCCTGTGAGTTCCTATGTCAGCTTCTAGAAGGTATATATATTCTTGTTCATTTTACTATCAATAATTCATCTGTAATTGATTTTTAGAACTTCATTGAGAAAAAATTCATGTACCATACATTTATTGCCCATTTAAACTGTCCAGTTTGGTGATTTTTAATATATTCATAGGGTTGTGAAGCCTTCACCATAATATCCATTTAAAATATTTTTTTAAAGATGAAAACCTATACCCCCAAAAAATCTGTACCCATTAGCAATTACTTTCCATTCCACCCACTCCTCCAACCCTAGGAAATGATTAATCTATATTCTGTATTTATTTGTCTAGTATAGAATTTCATATAAATGGAATCATGTAATATATGGTCTTTTGTGACTAGCTTTCTTCACTTTGTATATTTTTTTAATTAAAAAATTTTTTTAACGTTTATCATTTATTTTTTTGAGAGAGATACAGAGAGTGAGTGGGGAGGGGCAGAGAGAGAGGGAGACACAGAATCGAAAGCAGGCTCCAGGCTCTGAGCTATCAGCACAAAGCCTGATGCGGGGCTTGAACTGTGAGATCATGACCTGAGCCAATGTCAGACGCTTAACCGACTGAGCCACCCAGGTGCCCCTTCACTTTGTATAATATTATATTATGTTGTAGGTTCTTCTATGTTGTAGCATGTATCACTATTTAATTCATTTTTAATGCCAAATGATATTCCATTTTATGGACAATATCACATTTTATTTATGTATTTATCAAGCAGACATTAAATTGCTTTTTTTTTTTTACTATTATGAATAATGCTGCTGTGAATATTTATGTACAAGTTTTTGTGTGGATGTATCCTCCTGGGTATATACTTGGGAGTGAAATTGATGATTTGGTAGCTCTATGTCCAACATTAAGAGTAATTGCCAAACTGTTTTCCAAAGCTTCTTCACGATTTTACATCCCCACCAGTGATATACAAGGGTTCCAATTTCTCGGTAATCTTGCCAATACTGTTTTAATGTTTGTTGTTTTGATTGTAGCCATCATAATGGGTGAGAAATGGTTTTTCATTGTGGTTTTGATTTCTAGTCCCCTAATATCTTCATTTTGTTGAAAGCTGTCAAATGTGCCTGTTGGCCTTTTTAAAAATCTTCTTTGAAGAAATCTATGTCAAGATTCTTTATCCATTTTTAACTGGATTATTTGTGTTTTTAATGTTGAGTTATTAATATATTGTGAATACAAGTCCCTTTTCAAATGGCTTTTTAAAAAATATTATTTCCATTCTGTGGTTTGCTTTTTCACTTTCTTAATGGCATATTTTTTTGGAACACAAAGGTGTTTAATTTTTTTTTTTTTTTTTTTTTTTTGGGACAGAGAGAGACAGAGCATGCACTGGGGAGGGGCAGAGAGAGAGAGAGGGAGACACAGGATCGGAAACAGGCTCCAGGCTCTGAGCCATCAGCCCAGAGCCCGACGCGGGGCTCGAACTCACGGAGCGCGAGATCGTGACCTGGCTGAAGTCGGACGCTTAACCGACTGCGCCACCCAGGCGCCCCCAAAGGTGTTTAATTTTGATATAGTCCTGTTTTTTTTTTCTTTCTTTCATCACTCTGCTATTGATGTTGTATTTAAGAAATCATTACCTAACTCAGGGTCCCCCCATATTGATACGTATGTTTTAATCTAATAATTGTACAGTTTTCCTTGTTACACTTAGGTTTATGGTGATCCATTTTGAGCTAACTTTTGTGTATGGTTTAAGATAGGGATCCAACCTCTTTTGCAAATGGACATGCAGTTGTTCAGGCACCATTTGTTGAAAAGGCCATTTTTCCCCCATTGAATTTCCTTGGCAATTGTTGAAAGTCAATTGACCATAAATTTATGGGTTTATTTCTGAACTAGAACTTATGTTTGAATACAGTCTAAAGTACAATAATTTTATTACATGGTTGTCTAATTTATCTAAATCAGCATTGCTTACTGAAGCACATGTATCTTCACTTGCTTTTCTAATTTTATTGAATTCTATTTCTTTAGCTTATTAGTTATTTAGAAGTTTTATTTTTAAATTTATCAGTGTTTGTGTCCACTATTTTTTGGGGGGAGGGGGTTTTAAATTGATTTCTACATCTTTACCCAGAGCAGCCACACTATTGACTTGCCAGCATGTGTTATGGTTTTCTACTTTTTTTCCTACCTTGAAGCTAGAGTTATACATATTTTCCTGCTAATTCCTCTGGAATTTCAATAGGCATACATTTTATTTTGTCTATCACTTCTAGGTGTTTTATGACATAAGGCTTTTGAAATGATGTTGTTGGCCATATTGCTGGAATCACAACCTTGATGTTCTGGTTTTGTGCCCTACTTCTAAAACTTGGTGCTAGTTTTTTACTGGTGGTACTTTACATCTCTTCATTTTCCCCTTTAGACATTATTACAAGGGTCAAAAAGAGTGCCATCTTCTAAAGTATGAGCTTTGTGTTCCAGTTGATTTGTGAAATTTGGTAACCTTGAGTTAGATCGGAGACCGCTTTTCATTTTGGAGTAAGAGAAGACCTATCTCTTATTTTCTCCTTCACGTTGTCAAACATGCTTACTCAGGTAAAATAGGTCTCAGTTGTCATTTACAGTTTTTTCTGAAAAGACCTTTGAAGCACTTTAAGGAGTGAATTAAGCTGCCAGATATTTATGTATCATTCTGCACAGAAATAAAAACCTTAGCCAAAGTTCGTTGAAAAAACTTTAGGGGTCTTAGAAAATAGCTTCTTGGAGAAATATTTGGGGAAAAGAAAACTGTCATGGAATGTCAGAGCTATAAACGCCCTTTATCTGTTTATTAGAGCACCCCTCCTTGATTCATGGTAGGGAATTGAGAGAGGAAACGCCAATTGTCTGAAGCCACAGCAGTAAGGATAGAAGTATGAGTAAACCCAGATTCTTTTCTTTTCTTCCTTTTTTCCTTTTTAGTGTCCTCTGTTGTGACATTTTCCAAACTGATATGTTATTCCCCCGGTTATTCTATTGAGGAGTTTGGTGAGTGAGACTATAAGCCTTCCTTCTCTTATACAGTATTTCATGATTTCTTTCTTTTTATTTTTTAATGTTTATTTTTGAGAGAGAGAGAGTGTGTGTGTGAGAAAGAAGGAAAAGCAGAGAGAGTGGGGGACAGAGGATCCGAAGGGGACTCTGCACAGACAACAGAGAGCCAGATGCAGGGCTTGAACTCAGGAACCATGAGATCATAACCTGAGCCGAAGTTGGACGCTCAACCAGCTGAGACCCTCATGATTTCTTTTTAAAGTCAACTTTTAATCATTTAAATAAGCTCTTTAATTTTTGTCTAATTTATATAGTGTCCCTTGTGATTTCTTTTTAAAGTCAACTTCTAATCTTTTAAATAATTTCTTTAATTTTTATCTAATTTATCCATCTTACTTTGACAAACTCTAGGATGGTCTCAATGATCTCTGCCTCCTGGTACTCATACTCTTGCATAATCCTCTTCCCTACGACTTTCTTCTAAACACTAGAATAAAGCAGAGGTGGTGAGGTATCATGTCTTTGATTATGTTACATTACATAAAACTCTGTCTGGCTTTCAGATTCACTCTGGAGACTCTTCTTTTTGGTTTCCTGAGCTAATTGCCATGTTGGGAATACCCAAATGTCAAAGAACAGTAGGAAGCTTCAAGGGGCTGAGGTTGGCCTCCAGCTAACAGCCAGCACAAGGAAATGAATTCTGCGGAGGTTCTGAGTTATCTTGGAAGCAGATTCTCCCTAGTCAGGCCTTAAGATAAGAATAAAGCCCCACTGACACCTTGCTTGAAGCTTTGTGTGGTGTAAGCAAAGGACCCAGCTAAGCTCTGCCTGAACACCTGATCCATGGGAATGTATGATAATATATCTGCATTGTTCTAAGCTCCTAAGTTTGTGGTAATTTTTTAAAAAATGGTGTAGCCACTCTGGAAAACAGTATGGAGTTTCTTCAAAAAATTAAAAATAGAACTACCCTATGACTCAGCAATTGCACTACTAGGAATTTACCCAAAGGATACAAAAATGCTGATTCGAAGGGGCACATGCCCCCCAGTGTTCCAGGGGCACATGCGTCCCAGCGATATCAACAATAGCTAATTTATGAAAAGAGCCCAAAAGTCTATCAACTTGATGAATGGATAAAGCAGTTATGGTACATATATGAAATGGAATACTACTCAGCAATGAAAAAGAATGAAATCTTGCCATTTACAACAACATGGATGGAACTGGAGGCTATTATGCTAAGCAAAACAAGTCAATCAGAGAAAGACAGATGTATAATTTCACTAATATATGCAATATGAAAATCACAACAGATGAACATAAGGGAAGAGAAGGAAAAATAAGATAAAAACAGAGAGGGAGGCAAACCATAAGAAACTCTTAAGTACAGAGAGCAAACTGAGAGTTGCTTGAAGGGGGTGGGTGTGTGGGAGAGTGGGTTAAATAGGTGATGGGCATTAAGGAGGGCACTTTTCTGGATGAGCGTTGGGTGTCTTATCTAAGAGATGAATCACTGGGTTCTATTCCTGAAGCCAAGGCTACATTGTATGTTAACTAATTTGAAAAAAAAAAAAAAAAACAGTTTATTTTGAGAGAGAGAGAGCACAAGTGGGGAAGGGGCAGAGAGAGAGAAAAAAACCCTAAGCAGCCTCCACACTGTTAACACAGAGCATGATGTGGGGCTTGATCTCATGAATTGAGAAATCATGACCTGAGCCAACATCAAGAGCCAGACACTTAATCGACTGAGCCACCCAGGCGCCTCTGTGGTAATTTTGTGCAACAATAGATAACTAATACATAAAAGATGGTATTCTGATACATTAAAATCCAGCCTCATCGGTGAATGCTTGGTGTACCATTAATGAAGCAAACTGGAAATTCTTTATCTAGCTAAAATACCCAGCAGGTGCTTGTCAGCAGGCCAGGCAAATATAATCAACAATATGCTCTGACTGACTGAAACAGATTCGAAGTTTTGAGTAAATTATTTTTGCATAATTCATAAGCATTAATTGAATCGATTCAATAAAAATTAAGCCAGCAAGATGCTGTATCAACACAATTCCAAGTATTTAGCTTGACAAAAATTACAATGACCTAATCTCATGAGTCTCTTTACTTTAACAAGCTATGTTTCCCAAGAAAAACTTTTTTTTTTATACTTTCCTGGCTACACAGAGGGATCCCTCTTTACAATTTCGTCTCTCTCCTCTATATTCCTACTTAATAACATCACATAATAATAATAGTAATAAGAAGAAGCATGTCTGTAATATTTTCATTCTTTTTAATGTTTATTTATTTTGACACAGAGGGAGAGAACACATTGTGAGAGAGAATGAGGGGAGGGGCAGAGAGAGAGAGGAAGAGAGAGAATCCCAAGCAGGCTACACGCTGTCAGCTCAGAGCCCAGTGCTGAGCTTGATCTCACAGACCGTGAGGTCATGACCTGAACTGAATTCAAGAGTCAGATGCCTAACCGACTGAGCCACCCAGACGTCCCAACATGTCTGTAATATTCTAAATAAATTTGACTCCTGTCATTTATGCATCATTGCATTTAACATGCATTTATTGAGTGCCCTATGTGTACATTCAATGATAAGATGTTAAAACGGACAAGAGACCGTCTTGTGTGCACATCGCCATACTTAATTTTCACTTTACAACAACTGTATGAACTACTGGTATTTATACCCCTTTTATAGCAAAAAAAAAATTTGACTGCTATCTACAACTTGAGTCTTATTGCCCTATCTTCAAATCCCATTTTTCTTTTTATTCACTAAAAGGAAAGGGCCTGCTTCTCTTTTAATAATGTGAAATGGCCTTTATTTATGTTCTCCCAAGGCACCAAACTTTTTTTGCACCTTAATTTTATTGCATCTTGTATTAATTTCTTTACTATACCTGCCTTACAGGATATAATCTCATTCTGCTTTGTTTATTACTATATTTTCAGACCACATGTGCATTTAGTATTGCCGGGAAAATGACAATAAGAGATACAAGGTAGCTTGTAAGGTTTATGACACTTAGTCTTTTAAAAAACTTTTCAAATTATTTTTTTTAACGTTGATTCATTTCGAGAGACAGAGAGAGACAAAGCATGAGTGGGGAAGGGGTAGAGAGAGAGGGAGACACAGAATCTGAAGCAGGCTCCAGGCCCCAGGCTCCAAGCTGGCAGCACAAAGCCCGATGTGGGGCTCGAACCCACAAACTGCGAGATGATGACCTGAGCTGAAGTCGGACGCTCAACCAACTGAGCCACCCAGGCGCCCCTAAAATTACTTTATTTTTTAGAACAGTTGTAGGTTCACAGAAAAATTGAGCAGAAAGTCACAGATTTCCCATATAGCCTTGCCTCCACACATTTAGCCTGTCCCATTATCAACATCCCCTACCAGAGTGGTACCTTTATTATAGTTTACGAACCTGCATTAACACATCATAATCACCCATAGCTTACAACAGGGTTCACTCTGCTGCTGTATGTTCTGTGCATTAGGACAAGTGCATAATGACATGTATCCATCACTATAGTATCATGGAGAGTGATTTCACTGCCCTGAGAATACTCTGTGCTCTGCCTCTCATCCCTCTCTCTCTCTCCTATCCTTGGCAACCGCTGATTTTTTGCTGTCTTCATAGTCTTGCCTTTTCCAGAATGCTGTTAGTTAGAATCGCACAGTATGTAGACTTCTCAGATCTCCTTCTTTCACTCGGCCATGCAATCACCTTTGAAGCTGAAAAAAAACGTTATATGATTTAAAAACAAATCACCAAACTTTGGATGCTATGAAGTCACCCAGCAACAGGAAGAGCAGGCATTCTTTAGTCCTACACATTCCCAAGTGTCTCTCTATGCCTAAAAGTCTTCCTGGAAGAGTGAATTTCGAGAAGTAGACCTAGCTTGAGATTGGAGTATGGTCTGGAATGTCTGTAGTATGCTTTGTTATTGTTCAGTTTCTGTTGTGTATATGTATGCCCTTTGGAAGCTACAAAGGGCAAATGGCTTTGTCCCACCTGTCACGTATCCTGGGGGCAGGTGAGGCTGCACAATCCATCTGTGCCTGCCTCTAGGTCAGGGTAAGGGGCAGTGGCTTACTCCCTTCCCTGAAAGAGAAGAGGCTCTGCCCTCCTTCTCCAAAACCTCATTCCTTCATCCGGGGGTTACACAGAGCCACACAGCTTACACACCCAGTTGGTGTCAAGGAAAAGGGAGACAAAGGGAATTGCTATGGAAATCCCAGATGGGATAACGTGCTCTTTGGCTACCACAGGACCTTTCCATCTGCCTCAATTTCAGCATCTGTGAAATGGGGGGAAAACAGTACTTATCTCAGTTTTTGTGAGCATGAAATGTGTAAACATACACAAAGTGTGTAGAACAGTGCTTGGTTTCTGTTCAGCTCATGTTAGTGTTATTTCTTTAAATACTAATTTATTAGTTATTATTTTTTAAAAAAGCAGTTTTCTCTACCAGGAGTAGTAGGAGCTAGAATACAATCTACCATCTGATAAGGGTACTCCAGAGTCACTGATTTAGAGAGTATTTGTATTTCTTTTTTTAAAAACTTTATTTTAATGTTTATTTACTTTTTTGGAGGGGGGAAGGGCAGAGAGAGAGGAAGACACAGAGTCTGAAGCAGACTCTGGGCTCTGAGCCGTCAGCACAGAAAATATTTGTATTTCTTTTTATTTCTTTTATTACTTTTAATTATTTTTTTAACGTTTATTTCTGAGAGAAAGAGAGACAGAGCATGAGTGGGGGAGAGGCAGAGAGAAAGAGAGAGAGACAGACAGACAGACAGACAGACAGAATCTGAAGTAGTCTCCAGGCTCCGAGCTGTCAGCACAGAGCCCAACCTGGGGCTAGAACCCACAAACCTCAAGAACATGACCCAAGCCAAAGTCGGAGGCTTAACCAACTGAGCCACCCAGATGCCCCTAATATTTGTATTTCTAAAGATGATGTGGACTAGCCAGAGGGTTGACATTCTGTTAAGTAGGCAATAAGCCTGGCTACATTCTTATCCACAGTGAAAGCCACTGTATAGCATTGAAGTCTGATTTTTTTGGTGTTCCTATGACTCATAATTAAAGATTATTTGCATAGGAAAGTTTGCATAGTAATTACATTTCTGACATGTTTTAAGTTAAGCGAGGTGCATTAAAATATATATGTATTAATATACTTTTTATCCCCAAGGACACTTAGAAAATGAAAGCATTCTTCTCCTGTTAAGTATCATTTTAAAATGGAAAATTTTGGGGGCGCCTGGGTGGCGCAGTCGGTTAAGCGTCCGACTTCAGCCAGGTCATGATCTCGCACTCCGTGAGTTCGAGCCCCGCGTCAGGCTCTGGGCTGATGGCTCAGAGCCTGGAGCCTGTTTCCAATTCTGTGTCTCCCTCTCTCTCTGCCCCTCCCCTGTTCATGCTCTGTCTCTCTGTGTCCCAAAAATAAATAAATGTTGAAAAAAAAATTAAAAAAATAAAAAAATAAAATGGAAAATTTTTATGACAGAAAAGCCAGAATTTGTATTAATTCAGCAGCACTTAGTAAATTTCTACTCATGTGCAGGATTTCTTCTGACCTACGGTGCATGGTGTATTTTCTGTTAGTTTATTTTAACAGAGATTTCTTTTATTGTAAGTATGTGACTTTCTTGACAAAACTGTTTCTCATTTGTCTGGAACTGAAAAAAAAAGATTAAAACCTCTTCTTTTCTGTATAATAAGTAAGGCCAACAATAAGAGCTATTGTGAACAATGGCTTTAACTGTGAAATGAATCATAGTTACATACTGAGGGTATTTGGATTTTTCTCTAATTAAGGAGGGTAAAGCCAGAACTTCTGAGTAAAATATGGCATCAGACTGTTGACATCTAGACTGTCATTTCCCAATTTCCCATCAATGATTGCCAAAAAAGGATACAGAAATGCAAAATCAAACACCACTGCTGAAACCCAATGAAAAAGATATTCATTATTTGAAGATTTGGTAGGAAAAGATGAGACACAAGTGTGAAACACAGTCATTTGGCCTGAAGACAGCCTGATGGGTCCCCAAATGACAGTGGAGAGTTGGGCTAACCTGACCCGTCATTGGTCCTCAACGTTGGGCTGCTGGAGCCACACAGCCAAGGAAACTAAGCATCCACTGCCATTCTCAACAATGGCAATCTTGTGAGCAAGCCAGAGTCCTGCCTGCTCCCACTGCCTTGCCCACCCGTGCCTCTCTCTCTCTCTTCCTCTCCCTCTCCCTCTCTCTCAATCCAAACAGAATCAGAAATAGCCAGTAGAAGGACATGGCAGTAATTGGTAATTGGTTTTGGATAAAAAGACTGTTACAGGTGGGAGCAGGTACTGGCTCCCATGCATACTGTACTGTCTTTGCCAGAGTATAGCAAACTAAGTCAATTTTTAAAGCATAGACCAGGACTTTGTAATCAAGAAGAGTCCATCTGTACAGAGACATGTTCCATGAAATCTTGAAAGACACCAGAAAAAGCATCTTACAAGACACCTGGGGTGGCTCAGTCAGTTCAGCGTCCAACTTTGGCTCAGGTCAGGATCTCAAAGTTCGTGAGTTTGAGCCCTGCGTCTGTCTCTGTGCTGACAGCTCAGAACCTGGAACCTGCTTTGGATTCTGTGTCTCCCTCTCTCTCTCTTCCTCCCCTGCTCGCACTCTGTCTATCTCTCTCTGAAAAATAAATAATGATTCAAGAAAAAAATTTTGAAAACACCATAAATTGAAATAAAGCCTGTATACAACAAACTTCGTTCTAAGTTAAGATTGGCATACTGCTAAGGTTGAAAACAAACTTTTCCTGGGAATCAGTAATTTTGTCCTAGGTACATACTGACAGAAATGTATGCACACATCTATTGCAAGATATACACATGAATGTTTATTAAAAATAGGCAAGACTGGAAATGAATAGCCCAAATACTCATCATTAGTAGAAAGCAAAAATAAATTTCATTGTTTTTTTAATCTTTATTTATTTTGAGAGAAAGAAAGAGAGGGAGCATACAAATTTTATCTTATTTTTTGTGACAAGAACTGACTTTTTTGATCTCACAAGGTCAGACAACGTTGAGACTGCTGTCTGTGCATTATCTCATTTAATCGTAACAATAATCTTATACTGTTGATAATATTATTATATTTGCTTAAAAGCTGTGGGAACTGATGCTGAGCAGTGAGATTAAGTAACATGTCTACGAACACAGTTAATTAAAACACCAGTCTGTCTAATGCAGAAATCAGTACCTTAACCAGTGTATCATACTGCATCTTACTAACTCAAGTGTATGGTTAACATGTAATCAGTCAGAAATCACTTACAGATTAATGACCTGACCTAATTTTACATCTGCCTGACAGAGGACTGTGGTAAACTCCCCAGGATAACAGGACCCTTAGTGGCTACTGGCACCTGTTAATAAGTCTTCCTCTGGTACACCTGGACATTCTTCAACTCTATTCCTGCACATATTAGATAACATTGTAACTAAACAATTACATTCCTGCACATATTCCTGCACATATTAGATAACATTGTAACTAAACAATTACATGCCTACTACTCCCCAGACAGGATAAAATCCCTAAAAGTCTTTTGTGTCCTCTTATTTTTATCCCTCGAGTTTAACACAGTACATAGCACACAGTAGGTGTTCGATGAATGCTTGTTAGATTGAAAAGAATAAATTCTGAAAAACATATGCAGGTCACAAATAGTTACTACCATAATTTTATTTGAAAAATTCTCAAAAATGTGTTTTCATGCAAATAGGCAGACTTCTATTGCTGTTTTGCAAATGTGCTAAAATCTTTGCAAAGGGTTCTTTCTCCACGTGAGCCGTAACATGCATATTTTGGGGATACTCTTTAGGAAGACCAGCTTTGCTGAAAGTACCTGAGCTTTATGGTTTGCAATGCATTACATAATTAAGTTGTTTTCAACACTGTTGAAAGACAAGGTCCCTGATGGATGACCAGCATCCCAGGTTCTCTGAGCAAAACTAGTTTTATTCTATCTTCTGGGAATAATAAACATGAAAACTCTGTTTCTAAATTAAATTCATTCTGCATTGTAATTGGAAAGCATTTCACTATTCCAGGTAACTTAAGAGAGGAGTCTTGATTTCATGTTCAAACAACCCTTATGATTTCAAACAATTAAAGAAGTTGTTCTTTTGGTGACTAAACACAATGATATATAATAAATTTCCTGTCAGTTCTGCTTTTAAGCAACAGATTTGAGCGAGTTAATCAGCATCTTGGTTAATGGGTGTACTATGTATTGAAATAAAATATAAACTCATAACCTTAAAATTTTATGGAGCCTATACAATGTTTTTTTAAACATAATTCAGGAGATATTTCCAAATCTCACCATGCTTCTGTATTACCATTTCGATAGCTATTTTTCATTCTGCCTGGTAAAACTCATCTAATAATTTAGAATTCATAAAATAATTAGACAATAAATTAGAATTCTAGTTAATATAGTTTGATTGTGAACACATTTTTCAGAAACAAAAAAGTTGGGAATAATGCCTAAGGTCACTTATTGTGAAAAAAAAATGGCGATTTTTTAATGGTAAAACAGCTGTTTCTCTGGGAGAGTTTAGCATTTGTTTTGCTTAGACTTAGAACAATGGGTAACAATAACTATCAGAGTTCCACTTTCAGTCTATGCTGCTCTTAAAATATGAAAAGCACATAAAATTGATTACATACTATCTTGTCTCCTCACACTTTTCCTACCAACCCATCATTTACTTCCAGGTCTTCTCACTGAAGGACTCTTGCCTTCGCCTAGGATTAAATATGTTTTTAATATCATAAAAATCAGAAGACACTCAATAATGAACTGGAGGTCCACCTGGGTGGCTCAGTCAGTCAAACGTCTCAGTCTTGATTTTGGCTCAGGTCATGGTCTCAAGGTTCATGAGGTCAATCCCCCATCCGGCTCTGTGCTGACAGTGCAAACAAAGCCCGCTTGGGATGTTCTCTCTCTCCCTCCCTCTCTGCTCCTCCCCTGCTCATTCTCTCTCTCTCTCTCTCTCTCTCTCTCTCTCTCTCTCTCAAAATAAATAAACATTAAATTTTTTTTAAATAATCAACTGGAGAGGGTGGTATACTTTATGCAAAAGAAAATGAAGAAGGAAATTTGTATATGATTTTATTTTAGCCCAGTCCTTGTTGAAATTACCATGAAGATGTCTGGAGGCAGTGGATGGTAGGTATAAAACAAAGGGCACACCATGGCTATCAGTTCTGCTGTAATTTTGTGATTATTTATCTTAACCTGTTTGAATTTGATTTGTTGTAAATACTGGAGGCGAGAGGAGGAGATGTGTCAATATGATCTCTTCTTGGTTTTCTATTCTTGAGGTCAGCCTTACCTGGACACACAGGTTTATGGATGTTGCCTTCCTTTCTTCCTCCCACAAATATTTATTGATGCCCACTCTGTATCTGATTTGGGGTGAGATGTCTGGAATAATCTGAGACAAAACAGTAAACAATCCTTGATCAGGCAGATGGTAAACAAAAGATAATAAATGGTTTCGTGTCATATAACATGTTAGGAGTTAGTAAGTGTGAAGGAACTTGAAGGGTCTTGAGGAGAGCAGTTAAATGCTGTAATTTATGATGTGGAGGATCACTCAGGTGTCTCAACTATCATGCAAGGTGTATCTTGCAAGGCAGGCATTTGGTGGAAAATTGCCAGTCTATAAAAAATAGCTTTGGTGAATGGGCAGAGCAAGGTGAGGGCCATACAGCAGTCTTGATGAGCAAGTGATTAAGCTTGATAAATAAGCTGTCTTAGTTGGATCACAGTTTTATATCCACTGGACAAGTATCTCTGGAGCAAGCAGCTCAGGAATTATTTTCAGTTCAGTGTTGTTGAACAGAGCTTTAGAAAATTTAGAAAACCTAGGTTTTAGAAAACCTATCTGAATATTATTTAATATTGGAAATTATGTTGGCTTCAGTACTTATGTTAAGACTTAATGTCTTAATTTTTGCAGTGGGAGTTGTAAGTATTAAAAAAGATCAAACATGTAAGGCACTTATGTCTGAGCCTGATGTTGAATAAATACATACTCAGCATATGCTAGCTGATATTATTTTTACAGGACCTTACTAAATAAAACTTACTATATGCATTTCAATGCCAGCGTCAGAGAACCCAGGGTCTGGTATCAGACTGCCTAATTTCAAATTATAGAACATCGCTTGCTAACTTGTCTCCTATTACAGACTTCAGACTTTCTTTAATCAACTTTCCCATATCTCATAACTGGAATGTAAAAACACATTTTTGCTTTTGGAGCGCCAGTATCCAAACCAAAGTGACTGAGACCAAAACGGTGTGTTTGTCTAGCCTACACTATTAACAGTCATTGCTTTGTTTGCAGAATGACATGAATTACATAGCATCCAGTGGACTTCTATTCAAAGATGGCAAAAAACGGATTGATTACATCCTGGTGTATAGAAAGTCAAATATACAATATGACAAAAGAAACACATTTGAAAAGAACCTCAGAGCCGAAGGCCTGATGTTGGAAAAGGAGGTAGGTGCTTTGATAACACTAGTTGTGTGGTAAAATATGCTGGAAGAGATATAATCTCATATGTTTTAATATGGGAAGTGTATACCACATGTCTTTATAAAATGTATAGTTATTTTCTCCCACATAAAAGAAATACATATGTACAGTCCCACTTAAATATGTATTCCTTTTTTACTTACACATTTCCGTAAATTTAAATATTTTTCAAAGGGCATAACTATTTTTACAGTTTTAAAAATTGAAGAAGGAATAATTATGCCTATATAAAGTATAGAAAACCCTATGAAAAGAAAAATGTTAAAAGAAAAGAGTGCCAATCTGTTAATATCTGGGTTTCAGTATTGGAATGAATGATTTGCTTCTCAATCCTTTTTTTTTTAATGCTTTTATTTTTTTTTCAGACTTCATTTTTGAGGGTAGTTTTAGATCACAGCAAAATTGAGAGGAAGGTATAGAGATGTCCCATATAGCTCCTGCCCCCACACACCATCTCCCATTATCAACATCTCCCACCAGAGTGGTGCATTTGTTATAATTGATGAACCTACATAGACTCCTTATTGTCATCCAGAGTCCATAGTTTACATTAGTGTTTGCTCTTGATGTTGTACATTATGTGGGTTTGGGAAAATGTAACGTATCCACCCTATAGAATTATGCAAAGTATTTTTACTGCCCTAAAAATCCCATGTGTTCTGCCTATACATCTCTCTGCCACCCTATTCATTCGCCTGTATAAGGGCATCTTGGTTGCTTCCAAGTTTGGGTAATTATGAATAAAGCTGCCTTAAACATCCTAGTGCAGGTTTGTGCATGGACAGAAATTTTCAACTTTGAGTAAATATCAAGGAGTGGATT
Organism: Leopardus geoffroyi; assembly: GCF_018350155.1. Classification (NCBI taxonomy): domain Eukaryota; kingdom Metazoa; phylum Chordata; class Mammalia; order Carnivora; family Felidae; genus Leopardus; species Leopardus geoffroyi. The sequence goes on from NC_059329.1 coordinate 81,483,058, forward strand.
GCTGGATCATATGCTAAGAGTATGTTCATTTTTGCAAGAAACCTTCATAATGTCTTCCCAAATGGCTATACCATTTTGCACTCCCACCAGCAATAAATGAGAGTTCCTATTGTCCAATTCCTCACCAGCATTTGCTGTTGTCAGTATTCTGGATATTGGCCATTCTAATGGGTGTCTAGTGGTAAGCTCATTTTTTTATTTGCATGTTCCTGATGGTGTATGAAGTAGAGCATCTTTTAATATGCTAATTTGCCATCTATGTATCTTTCTTGGTGAGGTGTATGTTAAGACTTTTGGCTTATTTTTAAATTGAGTTGTTTGTTTTCTTATTGTTGAGTTTTAAGAGTTCTTTGTATATTTTGGAATAGCAGTTCTTCATCAGATGTGTCTTTTGCAAGTATTTTCCCAGTTTGTTGCTTGTTTTATCATTTCCTTTGACATTGTCTTTCACAGAGTGGAAGCTCACTAGTTATTTTTTTATAGTTATTAATTGATCTTCAAATGTTGAACCAGCCTTGCATACTTAGGATAGATTCCAATTGGTTGTGGTATATAGTTCTTTTTATACATTGTTGGGTTCTATTTCCTAATATTTTGTTGAAGAATTTTGCATGTATGTTCATGAAAGATATTAGCCTGTAGTTTTTTGTTTTGTTTTGTTTTTGTTTTTGTTTTGTTTTTGTCTTTTTTTCTTGGAGTGCCTTTGTATTTTGATAATAGTGCTGGCCTCATAGAATGAGTTAGGAAGTTTCCCCTCTACTTCTATACTCTGAAAAAGATTGTAGAAAATTGGCACAATTTCTTCCTTAGATGTTTGGTAGAAATCATCAGTGTACCCATCAGAGCCTGGTGCTTTCCGTTTGGGAAAGTTATTAGTTAATGATTCAGTTTATTTAATAGATACACATCTATTCAGGTTGTGTATTGTTTTCATGTGAGTTTTGGCAGATTATGTCTTTAAATAAATTGGCTCATTTCATCTAGGCTGTCAAATGTGAGCATAGAGTTAACCATAGTATTCCTTTATTAATCTTTTAGTTATAGCGCAGTCCCCTCTTTCATTTCTGATATGGATGATTTGTGTCTTCTCTCTATTTTTCTTACTAGGCTGACTAGAGGCTTATTGATTTACTGATCTATTCAAAGAACTAAACATTTCATCAATTTTTTTCTGTTGTTTTTTCTGTTTTCAATTTTATTGATTTATGAAAGTATTCTATTTTATTGAAATATTGTTGACCATAATGTTATAGTATGCTCTTATTCTTTTCTTCTGTTTACTTTGGATTTAAGTCACTCTTTGTTTTTTTTAGTTTCTTAAAATGAAAACTTAGATGATTAACTTTAAACCTTTCTTTTTTTTAATATATGCAGTTAATGCTATAAATTAACCCCTAATCACAGCTTTCACTATACTTAAAGTTTACATAATTTAAACTTTGATAAATTATGTTTTTATTTTCATGTAGTAGAAAATTATTTTTCCTCTCTGGAGCTTTCATATTTGTCCTATGTGTCATTTGTAAGAATGTCATTTAATCTGCATATATTTTGGGAATTTCCAGTTATCTTTCTGTTGTTGGTTTCTAGCTTAATTCCACTGTGGTCTGAGAGCAGACGCTGGATGGTTTCTCTTCTTTTAAATTTGTTAAGATGTGTTTTATGGCCCAGAATAATTAATCTTCTTGAATGGTCCATGTGAGTTTGAGAAAAATGTACATTCTCTTGTTGTTGGATAAAGGAATCTATAGATGTCAATTACAGCAATAGTTGATTGATGGTGTTATTGAGTTCAGCGGTTTCCTTACTGGTCTTCTGCCTGTTGGATCTGTGTATTTCTGATACAGAAGTGTTGAAGTCTCCACCTGTGATAGTAATTCATTTGTTTCTCCCTGAAGTTCCGTCAGTTTTTGCCTCACATAATCTGGCATTCTTATCTGCTACATACACGTTAAGGATGGTTGTATCTTCTTGGAGAACCGGCTCCTTTATCACTATGTGATGCCCTTCTTTATCCCTGGCAACTTTTCTTTCCTTGAATGCTTTTCTTAAGTGTTCTTTAAAGAATGTTGTATTTTTCTAGTGAAACAATAAAACTACTAACGCTTACTAGAAAAAAATGGAAAATAGAAAGGAGGTAAAAGCCTGTTTTTCATACTCCTATTATCAAAAAAAAAAAAAAAAACCTGTTGCTATTTTAGTTAAACTTCTAAGGTCTTAAAAAACACATATTAAATACATATTTATCACATTACAGAATGAAAACATCTTAATGTGAAAACTGAAAGTAAAAAAAAAGTGCAAAATAAAAAGCCAAAGTTCACATCTACTATCTCCCAAATCATATTCTCTTATTTTTTAGTAGCCTTGTTAATGTCTTGATTTTATTTTGCTGGGTGTCCTAAGTATATTTTCTAGATATATACAAATATGCATATATTTTTTAGAAAATTTAGTCATGATATGCATTATATTCTACTACTCAATTTTGTTATTTAACAATATATTATGAATATCTTAAATTGCCTTTATATTTAGATACAACTCATCTCTTTTACTAGGTGTATAGTGTTACAACTTGGGGATTTAGTCAACCATTCCCCTATTCAGAGAAAAAAAAAAATTTTTTAATTTTTTTTACATTTATTTATTTTTGAGAGACAGAGAGAGACAGAGCACTAGTGGGGGAGGGGCAGAGAAAGACTGAGACAAAGAATCTGAAGCAGACCCCAGGCTCCTAGATGTCAGCACCGGGCCTGACACAGGGCTCGAACTGTGAGATCATGACCTGAGCTAAAGTCGGACGCTTAACCAACTGAGCCACCCAGGCGCCCCAAGAAAAACTTTAAATTACATATTTGAGGGACTCCTAATTTACTACAAGTGGGATTTAACTACTTTTCTAGAAAATTAGATGGACAAGGTGAAAAAATTTTGATGATTTCTTTGGTTAAATATCTAGATAATTTGCTAATAAGTGTTATCAATGGAATAGAATGCTCACTATTACTTAGACGTGGTATTGGAGCCCCCGCTCTTTTTTTCCACAGGACTACTTCTGTGATTAGCCTTCTAGGAAACACATTAGGAAATACTGAACTATAACTTGAGATGGATCTAGAGAACTGATATGTTTATTAGCAATTTTTAATATATATAAAATAACAGTGCCTTGACTCTTTACAAGGTAAGGATTTATTCACACACTGCCTAGTGTTACAAAATTGGGCAAGTTGACTTCTGGTCTCAATTTCTATTGATTCCTTTAGTTCTGTTTCCCTTTTTATGTCTCTTCTGGGAATTTTAACCCAGAATATCCATATCAGTGGACTAATTCAATCAATAAGTACTTATTACCAAAGTCTTATGAACTCAGTCTTGTAATAAGATTTTATTCTCCTGTGATTTCTCCTCCATACAACCAATCATTTCCTCATCTATACCAAGAGCAATTTATACATACATTCTATTATAATATTGATAGTTACTTTGCTCACATATCTCCAATTATTTATCAATTCAACAAATAACTGTGATAGGTACTATGCAAGCTACTAGGGATCCAATGAGTAAAGTAGACCTTGTCCCTGCCTTCACTGAACTTTCAGTCTACATGTGAGTCTGTTGTGACAATTGTGTAATTATGAAAGAGGTATGACTTGGCTCAGTCTCCAGATAGTTTTCTTGGCAGTAAGTCCAGATTCTCTTCTGAGTCTTCCTCTCCCTTGTTCCTCCACCGTTTTCTTAGCAATAATATAGGATGTTATTCATCCAAACGGAGTCCTGTTCTGCTTTTAAAGGGCAGTCCATTCACCCTTGAGTTCTAACTCTTTAGTCGCTGCTAAGAGATTTTTTTTAAATTTTTTAATTTTTTGTTTTTATTTTTGTTTGGTCTAGATTGGCTCTCAGCAAGACAGTGTTTCTATGTGTACTGTTATTGCTGGGCTGACTTTTTAATTTTTTTTTTATTCTGGGTTCCACAATTGCAGCTCTTTTAGTTCATATTTATAGGTTTGGGATTTAGTTCCCATGATTCAATAAAGTATCATGACAGATGATCAGGAAGTATATTCATTCTCATCTGCACATTTCATTGAAATCAACCATCTCCACAAACTATAGCCATTGTGTTGAGCACAAATTACCAGTCTCTGCTTCCTTTTTCTTCCCACTTACCTCCACTAAGGTAAATGACTTTTTTTTCCCTGACAATGGAAAGTGTTAAGGCTACCCTAGTTCTCCAGAATAGAGGTTAATTGTTTTTGAAACAGAATTGGGGGATTTGTATGTCTTCCTTCCAAAAAGGGCCTAAAAGCACTATGAAATTTAATTCAACACTCTCAAAGTAACTCTGCCTACCCAAGCAAGGGAAAATGCTGTAGATTAAAAAAAAAAAAAAGAAAAGAAAAAAAAAAGAAAACAAAACAAAACAAAACAAAACAAAAGAAAAAAGAAAATCTTGTTACACTCTTTCCACTTGACCAGTATTTGCATAGCTAAGGGTACTACCATAAATGGATTTGCATAATAAAGCTTTTATTATTGAAAGATGACTTTCAATATCTACTTATGGATACAATGTCTAAAATTCTTCCTTAAGAGGATACTTTTCATAATTTCAAACTGTGATAAGTGACCTAAAAGACAAGTAAAGGATGTTGCAATGATTTATATCAAGGGCAGTGATCTCATCTGGAGGATGAGGGAAGACCAGAAGTGAAATTAAAGAAATAAACTTTGAATTGAGGTTTGAAGATGAATAGTACCTAAAATAAGTTGAATAAGAGGGCTAGATGTGATTTTAAGCAGTGACTGCATATTATAATCACCTAGGGATCTCTTAATCTATTAATGGCAAACCCCATCATAACAAGGATCAATTGAATATCATGTAATGGGAAGAAGGATACTGGCATTTTTCAATATCAGAATGAAAGGGGAGTAGGTGAACTTGGAAAGAATGGTGAGGGTTAAATAATTACTTCTAGTAGTAAACTTTTGATGATTTTCTTAAGAAAAATGGGAAACCACTGAATAATTTTAAGCAGGGCAGGATCATGACCATATTTGTTTTCTAAGAACATATCTGGGATTGCTGAGAAGACCATAGATTTGAAGAGCATGACTGGATGTACAGACATCACGGCTGGCATTAGAGAAGGAGAAAAAGAAGTAGATTGGTTAAATACGGAACTTAAAACGTAGATACTCAGCGTTTGGGTTATGATAGGAAAAGTGAGGCAGATCTGAAGGATGACTTGGGACTGTGGCTTGAGCAATTTCTTTATTCATTCAAGGAACATTAATGAAGTAACTATTATATGCCACATTCTGGGGATAAATGAGAACAAAGATAAAAATGGGCAATATTCTCATGGGAGCAGAGAAACCATAAACATACAAGAAAAATGGCTATTATTAAAACAATAATTTAGGGGTGCTTGGGTGGCTCAGCTATTTAAGTGTCCGACTTCGGCTCAGGTCATGATCTCATGGTTCATGGGTTCAAGCCCCACGTCAGACTCTGCACTGACAGTGTGGAGTGTGCTTGGGATTCTCTCTCTCTCTCTACCACTCTCTCTCTTTGCCCCTCCACTGCTGTCTCTTTTCCCCTCTGTCTTTCTCAAAAATAAAAATTAAAAAATTTTTTCAAAATAAAAAACCAGAATAATTTATATAGGGACTGTGGCTAGGTAGTTATTTTAGCATGGGAGATTTGAAAGAAAGTGCTCTAAATGAAAAGGAGTCCATCATGGGAAGATAAGGAGGCAGAATGCTATCTGCAGAAGGAATAGCCAGTATGATTCTACTGTTGACCAGAAGAGAGCTAATTTGGGGAGAAAGTGGGATGGGGTTATGGGAGTAAAGATCATAAGATAGTAATTGAGGGACCCTTGACAAATACAAGTAGAAAGTGTTTGAAATCTGTACTAGGGCCCAATGAGGAGTCTGAACCGAAGGTAAATGCTTTAGTCTTTAGAGTGCAAATGGTAATATAAGCCATGTATGAGGATGAAACCACTGGAGAGAATGAGGAAAAAAAGGAGTGTAGGAGTGAGCCTGTAAAAGGTAGGAGGGAAGAAGAGACACTTGCAGGAGTTGGAGGGAGGTGGAAGAGGCAGAGATGATGAGGAGTCACAGGCAGAAGTGGTTAGCAGAGGTAAAATACTGCCAAGGAGCCCAGGAAGACAAGAAAGAGGCTGGTTCCATTGGAAGTTGTGGAGAACTTTCGCGAAAGCAATGAGAATCACCTCTCTGGAGAGATGACACGCAAGCAAAAGGGACAACGTGAGTTGAAGAGTGATGAGGCAGCAGGAAAACAGGCAGCAGCAAATGTCATCACGTTGCTCTGTGATGGGAGGATGAAGAGCAGCGTCCACAGAGGGGAAAGAGCTCTCATGAGGTTTCGCTTCTCTCTTCCTTTTTTCTTATATGAGATGCTTATGATGGTGGGAGGATCCAGGAAAGAAAGGTGGAGGCAGGAAGGAAAGCAGGAGAGGGAGGAAAACAAAGGGCTTACAACACGAAGACAGGGGAAATGAAATTGTGAGCCTGTCAGCAAGTATCAGACTTGTTACTGAAAAGTAGGAATATTTTTAAAAATTTTTTAATGTTTACTTTTGAGAGAGAAAGAGAGACAGAATGTGAGTGGGGGAGGGGCAGAGAGAGAAGGAGACACAGAATCAGAAGCAGGCTCCAGGCTCTGAGCTGTCAGCACAGAGCCCAACACGGGGCTCGACACGGCGCTCAAACTCACGGACTGTGAGATCATGACCTGAGCCGAAGTCAGACGCTTATCTGACTGAGCCACGAAGGCACCTCACAAGTCCCCATTTTTAAAATTTGCATTCACCAGAGCTAAGCACTGAGTCTGGCAGAGAATAGGTTTCAAGTCCTCATTATATTACATGTTGATAAGGACAATTTCTAGACAAGCCCATCGTTAGTAGACAATGATTCATATTCAAAGGCCATATGAATGAATAGGTGTATGGTTTGTATTTGTGTCCCAAGTACATTTCCAGATCATACGAGCAATTCATCATCTTCTTAGACTTACTCGCATGAGCTACCACATTCTGTTTTCTTTCAGCTCTGTGCCACCAACTCGCAGAGAGTGACTTTGTAAAAACTCAATGTTTAAATTTCCTCTTCTCTGAAGAGTGACTATTCCACCTCTTGGAAAGTCTGGATGAAATAATTAAATAATAATGTGAAGTGTGAAGGTCGTGGGTGTGTTATTCCCTCTGAAAAGCCTGCCTTCATCAGAGAGAAACAGAATAGTGCCAGATTGGGAGCTTTGGACTCCAAGGGAGAAAGTAATCCTTCTCCCTGGCAACACCATCCCTTCACCAACCCCCTGCTCAGTAGCTGCAAGAAAATGAACTACTTTTATTTTGTTTTAAGTAGAGGTATAACAAAAGAGAAATTAATTTGAGGAAGTTATAAAAGAAGACAATTCACGCTGCTTGAGAAAGATCTATATATATTTAAAGTTAATACATACAAAATTAGAAATGTTCTAGCTGTATGTGCACTTAGCTTGACATTTCCCTCATTGATGGTAGAGTTAATGCAGAAACATCCCTCTAAAGCATCTCCTTTATTTAAGTGTATTAGGCTTTTTCACATCTTAAAGGTTGACAGGAATGAATTAATAGTCAGTGCTATGCCAGCTCTTCATGATGCTAATTTGAATTTTGACATAGCACCGCTTTCAGAATAATTCTGGCTTATTTGCACTCTGTTTCCATCATCTCTGGGTTAGGTACAAGTTACATAGAAGGTGCACTCAAAATAAGTTAACTCACTCATTCATCCATTCAACAAATGCTTAGTGAGTGACTACTGTGTGCCCAGCATAGAACTAGATGCTTGGTATACGTAAATAAATAAAACGAAGATCCCTTCTTATATGGCACTTACATTAAAAAAAGACTCGCTAAGGGGCGCCTGGGTGGCGCAGTCGGTTAAGCGTCCGACTTCAGCCAGGTCACGATCTCGCGGTCCGTGAGTTCGAGCCCCGCGTCAGGCTCTGGGCTGATGGCTCAGAGCCTGGAGCCTGTTTCCGATTCTGTGTCTCCCTCTCTCTCTCTCTGCCCCTCCCCCGTTCATGCTCTGTCTCTCTCTGTCCCAAAAATAAATAAACGTTGAAAAAAAAAAAAAGACTCGCTATTAGGAGATAATAAATACTGTAGGGAAGAGATTAGACAAGGTAAGAAGGATGAGGCAAGGACAGGCAAGTCATAGCGAGTGACCAAATGAGAGCAGTAGAGTTAGTGAGGGGGAAAGTAGTAGGAGAGGGTGGTGAGCAAGATACTGAGTGTGCGACTCTAAAGGGCTGTGTAGGTCACTGACAACACTTTGACTTTCACTCTGAACGAAATAGTTACATGATCTGAGTTACATTTTACAGAGCACTCCGGCCATTATGCTACGAGTAGATTATTGGGGGCAAGAATGTGTGAGCAAAGGCTCTGTTGGACAGCACTGCAGGAGTCCAGGCCAGAGATGATGATGGCATAGACCAGGGTGGGCGCTGTAGAGAAGTGGAGAGTGATCAGACTCTGGCTGTATATTCTGTAAGGTAAAACAGATCAGGAACCATCTGGTAGTATGAAACCCAAGCTCTCCTGCTGTGGAGGTTAAACCTTCTAAGACCTCTCCCAACACATATGTCACTCACACATTCTTCATGCTGTGACTCTATTCTGGCAACCAACATACCTAGGCTTCAGGGACCATGATGCTCTGAGGGAGAATGAGATCTCCATTTGTACCAGAATAAGCACTAGCTCCTGAAAAACTTTTTTTTTTTGGTCCCAGGAGCTGTCTGTTCAACAATAGAGACCCCTGCTTTCAAACTCACATGGAAACACCGGAGGGAATGCAATGATCAAATAGCAGTGCATTTCTCACAGGCTTCTTTATTCAGTCTTAAACCATTCTTAAACACGTAGAATGTGTCAGTCTTGTATAGATTGGTTTTCTTCTGACTCATTCATTTTCATGGAGGCCTCACTTTCAGATTCTGAGGAAAATGCTGAAAAACAACCCACTTCTCCCAAGGAAAAAGAAGTAACATACAGATGTAGAACAATTTAAATATATATAAAGGAAGAGATGTCTTCCAAAGAGATTATAGTCTACAGAAATACAGTTGTATTACAATTTATACCCAGTTGATATTATCCGAAAAATATTTAATTCTTCAGTAACTTGATCCAAGTCACTCTGCTTTAGAGTTTTCCCCAAATTACAGGTTACTGGTTTCATACCTGTATAATTGAAAGTCCTGTTGTTGAAGGCTTACAAAACCAAAGGGTAAAAATGAATCTGATAGTGTTTTATAAGAAAAAAGAAAAAGAGAGTGCTGTAAAAAGATTCTAGTGAAGTTTTGAAATTATCCATTAGTTTGGTTAGGGTCTGATGTAAGAAGCCTGACCTCGACAGGAAATGAACAGATAACCTGTTATACTTGGGTACTTTCTATGTCTGGTCTTTCATAACACTCACACCAGCTCTGTGAGTTAAGATCATCGTCTCCCTTTGTCAGGAGAGAAAATAGAATCATAGAGGTTAGGTAATATTCTCAAGCTCACAGAGTAAAGTAAATGGTAAAGATGGAATTTGTACTTAAGTCTTTGTGATTCCAAACACTATGTTCTGTCTACCATACCATGTAATTTCTTCTAAGTAGGCAATTAGGATTGAAGAAATTTAAATTGTGCTTGGTAAGTGAAAGGCAAGTTGATATAACACCAGTGGCCAACACCATAATTTTAATTTTTTTTTTCAACGTTTATTTATTTTTGGGACAGAGAGAGACAGAGCATGAACGGGGGAGGGGCAGAGAGAGAGGGAGACACAGAATCGGAAACAGGCTCCAGGCTCTGAGCCATCAGCCCAGAGCCTGACGCGGGGCTCGAACTCCCGGAACCGCGAGATCGTGACCTGGCTGAAGTCGGACGCCCAACCGACTGCGCCACCCAGGCGCCCCGATGTTTATTTATTTTTGAGAGAGACAGAGACAGAACGCGAGTGGGTTAGGGGCAGAGAAAGAGGGAGACACAGAATCTGAAGCAGGCTCCAGGCTCCAAGCCATCAACACAGAGCCCTTTGGGGGCTCAAACTCACAGAGCTGTGAGATCATGACCTGAGCCGACGTCAGACGCTCAACCAACTGAGCCACCCAGGCGCCCCCCTCTCTCTCTCTCTCTCTCTCTCTCTCTCTCTCTCTTTATTTATTTATTTATTTAAAAAATTTTTTTTTCAACGTTTATTTATTTTTGGGACAGAAAGAGACAGAGCATGAACGGGGGAGGGGCAAAGAGAGAGGGAGACACAGAATCGGAAACAGGCTCCAGGCTCTGAGCCATCAGCCCAGAGCCTGACGCGGGGCTCGAACTCACGGACCGCGAGATCGTGACCTGGCTGAAGTCGGACGCTTAACCGACTGCGCCACCCAGGCGCCCCAACCAACACCATAATTTTAAAAGAAGAATCTTTTGAATATAAGAACTTTTGTATGGCTTAAGCAGGAAAAACTATAATAAAACATGAAATTCTTTCTTCACTTGCCTCAATGAAAGAGTCATTTAAATGCCTATGCTTTTTCTGTCTTAGATTTTCTTGATTCTATCACTTCTGCACAGAAACCTTTCAACCAAGTCTGGAATAGTCACTAAAAAGAACCTAGAGATAACATCATAATTGTTCTCCTTTCTCTTTCTAGCTGGGTAAAAAAATACATATTTTAAACAAATAGTTGTTTGAATAAATTAATGCTCACTTTAAAAAAATTTTATGTTTATTTATTTTTGAGAGAGAGACACAGCACAAACAGGGGAGGGGCAGAGAGAGAGGGAGACACAAAATCTGAAGAAGGCTCCAGACTGCAGGCTGTTAGCACAGCATCTGATGCAGGGTGCAAACTCAAGAACCGTGAGATCATGACCTGAGCCTAACACACAGGCTTAACTGACTGACCCACCCAGGTGCCCCAAATTAATACTCATTTAAAAAAATTCTACACATTATTTTCTCAAGCAGAGCTAATGTGTATGACCTTGGTCTGAATTCAAAGGCCTGTTGATATTTGACACATACTATGTCTCCTTCTGTCATTGTCCATTTTATTCCCATCATTCTTTACCTAATATTTAAAACAAACATATTTGAAGTAAGAAAAGCCTTTGGAAACTGTACTTAAGGGCAAGCATCTTTTACTATTTTTCCCTTGACGATTTGCAAGCAAAATAGAAATACTTCAATAAGCTATCAGGGAAAAAATAATCCATGTTCCAAAATTTTGGAAATTTAGTTTACTTTTCACCATCTTGGATATTTTTAGCAAGTATATGCATATTAAAGTTTGTCAAAAGTCCTCCAGGGAGAAACTCAAAATTTTTGTGGCCATGAAATACCCTGCCTCTTTTTTTATAGTACTCCATAGAATAATAAACTTTGGCAAATGCTAGTGTGTAAAAGTGTCTGCCCAATGGCAATGATGCCCTACATATGAGTATTAGTCTGATGATTATCCCATGGCTCTCTAATAATACTTTTTGTATTATTATTTGTATTAATACTGGCAATACTCATTTGAAATATTGTTTGGTCAAACTTGTGAAATTAGCCGCATCTAAAACATAGGGCTTCACGAATGTATGGATATGAAACTTTAGTTTAATTATAAAATGTATATGATTTTAAATTAAACTGATAAATTTCTTCTATGCTTTTGAGATTTTAAGATTGTTATGTTTCTTGAGAAGTTCCATCTAGATAAAATTTATTTACTTTCATTTATTTAAAAAAAATTTTAATGTTTATTTATTTTTGAGAGACAAAGAGTGAGTGGGAGAGGGGCAGAGAGGGAGACACAGAATCCAAAGCAGGCTCCAGGCTCTGAGCTGTCAGCACAGAGCCCGACCTGGGGCTTGAACTCAGGAACCGTAATCTGAGCCCAAGTCTGATGCTTAACTGACTGAGCCACTCAGGTGCCCCATCTAGATGAAATTTAAATAAACAACGTTAACCAGGGGTGCTTGGGGCTCAGTCAGTTAAGCCTTGGACTCTTTGGTTTCTGCTCAGGTCATAGCTCAGATCCTGGAACCTGCTTCAGATTCTGTTTCCCTCTCTCTCTACCTCTCGCCCACTCGTGCTCTCTCTCTCTCAAAAATAAATAAACATTAAAAAAAATTTTTGTCTGGAGGCACCTGGGTGGCTCTGTCAGTTGAGCATCTGACTCTTTATTTCAGCTCAGGTCATAATCTCACAGTTCATGAGTTCAAGCCCCGTGTCAGACTCTGCACTGCCAATGTGGAGCCTTCTTGGGATTCTCTCACTCTCTCCTCTCTCCCTGCCCTTTTCTCTCTCTCTCTCTCTGTGTCTCTCAAAATAAATAAATAAACATTTAAAAAATATAAAAAAAAAAACTTTTGTCTGAATCAAAGGCACCCAAATTTCTATGGATTAAAAGGTTAAAGTAAGTGTGCAAATTTGACAGCTCTCTAAGGTCATGGACTTGCATGATTTATATTCCATTTTTCCCAGGATTTAGCGACTCAATAAAATATGCCAGAAGAATAAGTGAATGAATTAATGAATGACTGGTGGCAACTGTCAGTGTTTTTTATTCCCTCTGAGTAGGATCGTGATAAAGTTTGCAATAAGACTACCTTCATATCCCTGACTGGCTCAAGATTTTTCTGATTGGGTGTTCTGGATCTTGATAACAGTCAATATAAGAAAATGCACTAACCCACATAGGTGACTATTTCTTGTATGCATGCAATGGCATTATTACATTTTTATGAAGGTGTTGCTGTATTGAGAATTGTTATTCATATAAATCCCCTTTAAATCAGTGACAACGGTTTATGTGGAGACAAGGTGACGGTGTTTCTTCCTTTCAAATCAAATTGTGGCATGGTATCATCAGCTCTGATTCTAAATAATGGTGCCTATCTTTCTATCCTTTGCAGCCAGCTGTTGCAAACCCTGATATCATGTTTATTAAAATTCATATTCCATGGGACACGCTGTGCAAGTATGCAGAGAGGCTGAATATCAGGATGCCCTTCAGGTACTTCCGAATTTTACTTCATTCTATCTCAGTACATATTAAGATGAGTCTGTTTTCTGCAAAACTTTAGAGCACTACATGTAACTCTTTCTATAGAGGAAATGCTTTTTCTCCCAAATTTTATAATATGTTGGGCACTGTTTTTTTCTTTTAAGATGCTTGCCAAATGTGGTAAACTTTATGGTCCCTTGGATGCTTCGTATCATTTCTCGGTGGACTTACCTAGAGGGAGGGAAAAACTTGATCCCAAGATTAATCTCATTTCTTATTTCATATGGGTTGATAAAACTCTTACTGTTTTTGTGGAAAGCAGGAAGCATAAGGATGTAGCATCCATTTGTAGACAAATGCAGTGTTTTTTGTGGTATAACAGTTACCAAGAATCATTCTTCAGTTGCAATTCAACCAGGTGGCTTTTCAGCTCTGTCCTCAGTACCAGAGTACAAAGGGAGATGAGAAGCCTACTCCATTCAATGACTTTTCCATTCTTCCTATAGGCAAACAAAGATTGAATAGACATGAGTTTCCTTATATTGTGCATAAGGAAATCTGTTATATGTAGAATGAACCACTTCCTTCATAATTTCTCAAAGTAAAATTCAACAGTGTTCCTACTGTGTGCAAAGATACAAACATTTATGCTTATTTGGAACTCAATGTGCTTCATTACTGATAAGAGGGTTTAGAAGGAGTAACCAGATATCAGTAAAAGAGCCTCTAAATAATGAATATAAATGAACAGTAAGAGCACAATGCAAAAATATAGAGAAATGTGTCAGACCTGGTAGCATGGAAAACGCCAGTTCTGGTAAGAGTGCTGACCTCCTCAAGTCTTATGACAAGCTTCTGTGTTATTCAAGATAAAATATGAGATAGTGATTCCATCTTTTTAAAGTTTCTTTTTAATGTTTATTTATTTCTGAGAGAGTAAGACACAGAGTGTGAGCAGGGGAGGGGCAGAGAGAGAGGGAGACACAGAATCTGGAGCACAGTGCCTGAGCAGGGCTGAAACCCACAAGTGGTAAGATCATGACCGAAGTCAGATGCTTAACAGACTAGGCCACCCAGGCACCCCTGTGATCCTATCTTTTTAGTCATTTGAAACACCTCAGGCTTTGAAAGATGCAGACACAGTCATTGTCCACAAAATGGACAGATGATTAAGCATTGGCAACTACTGAAGAATCTTACTGCCACTGTTAGAATTGGATACCTAGATTGGCTCATATTCAAACTTGGCTAAGAGTTTAATAGTTCTCTTTAATATGATATTTAAGAGATAAGCAAATAATACCTCAAAAAGCTTGGCAAGGAATAGTTAATATTTTTTTAATGTTTTTATTTATTTTTGAGACAGAGAGAGACAGAGCATGAGCAGGGGAAGGGCAGAGAGAGAGGGAGACACAGAATCCAAAGCAGTCTCCAGGTTCTGAGCTGTCATCACAGAGCCTGACGCAGGGCTCAAACTCACAGACTGTGAGATCATGGCCTGAGCTGAAGTCGGACGCTCAACCGACTGAGCCACCCAGGTGCCCTGGCAAGGAATAGTAATATTAACAATAAAAATCATAAGACGATAAAAAAAAGTCTTTCTAATTCTTCAGCATGTATATAAATGATAAGATATACCTAAGAGAACCAGAAGTCTGTACGTTTCTATGAATCTTGGTTCCTAGAAGCAAATAAGGGTCTATGAGATGTTACTTGTGTTATGATTAGATAGTTTGAGGTCTACAAAGGACTGCTTTCAATTCAAGTCATTTTATTGAACTAATTTTGAGAGTATAGCTTGATAAGTATATACTTGTAGTATTCTACATTTCTTAACTTCTGAGGAATTTTACCCCTTTGACACTGTGTCATCTTCTAAAAAATCTTGAAATACTTGCCTGGGATATATTAAAGGTGATAATGGGAGAGTATTTGTTATTTGCTCTATTTTATTTCTTCTTATTTGGTTTGAACATATTCACACGACATATAATCATGCAGAATTAAAACAATGTCATAAATTTTAACCTATGAAATTAAAGAAGGATTTTACAAATAGTTCTGTTCAAACATTGCACAGATATGGTAATTGATCACCTTTGTTTATTTATGATGGAAGTCAAATTTCATAAAGTATTCTGAAACTCAACTTGAAAATATTTTCTATGAGCTTTGAAACTCATATAAGACTTTTTATACCTTCCACTTCTTAAGAAGATAATTGAAAAATGTGTAAAGACATTCCTTGAAGTATCACTTAACAATTGTGGAAAATGGAAATATCTTCTATGTTCAACAGTAGAGGATTTCTGTATATTTCAGTAGAGGATTTCAGTATACTCTTGGACTGGAATATAATTCATTTATAAAATGAATGGGTATACAATTTCTTAATGACTATAAGGAAATAGTAAATAATAAAATTTAAATTACATATATATTATGATATGTAATTACTTAGTGTAATTTCAACAATGTAAAATGCATAGACATAAAATAGGAAGAAACTATAATATGCTAAAAATGACTGCTCCTAATGGGGGATTGTGGGTACCATTTATTTTATTTGTTTATATAATTGCAAAATTACCGATTTTTAACAAATTCTAACTTGACTGCATGATGTAAACACAGGATGCAAAAGAAGTAGGACACTCAGGGGATCCTGGGTGGCTCAGCCTGTTGAGTGTCTGACTTCGGCTCACGTCACGATCTCACATTTCATGAGTTCGAGCCCCACATCGGGCTTGCTGCTGTCGGAGCAGAGCCTGTTTTGGATCCTCTGTCCTCCTCTCTCTGCCGCTCCTCCACTCATGTTCTGCCTCTCAAAAATAAACGTGCGCACGCACACACACACACACACACACGCACAAAGTACAACACTCAAGGCAATGACCTAGTGTCTGATATCATGATGAAATTGCTAAAAAGTTTCCAAATTCATCTTAACTAATCAGGTGCCTTCATCCTTCCCTAGTCCTGTGATCTCACCATCGTTTCAAAAAAGAGTTGTAATTAAATTCATGTACAAACCAATTTCCTCTTAGATCTAAAAGGAGGAAACCTTTGAAGTCTATCACAAAGTGTCCCATTTCCGTGGGTTTCAGCACTCGGGTTCAGTTCAGAATCAGTAAACATTGTGTGTAAACATCTCACCAAGCGGGGCGTCTGGCTGGCTCAGTCCGTAGAATTTAATTCCTTTGTTTTCTTTTTCTTAGAAGTTCATTAAAATAACGGTTACCTTGTCGGATTGTGGGTGTCCTCGGTTGGTATGACGTAGAGCTTAAGTCTCCAGGCTGTGTGCCATGGTGTCCTGACCTAGGGTGACTTTTGGAGAAAATATTCTGTTCAGATAGATATTGTTTTCTTTTTTTAAGTGATATTCATTTTTTTTAATTTCCTGGTAAGACTGCATTTGAAAGAAGAGTTCTGATAGATCCAAAGAAAGAAATATGAAAACCCTGAAATGTAGACCCTTACTATTTCTTCTTTTTGATGTTGTGGCTGAAATTTCTTCTTTATAACATGTTTTTAAAAATAATGTTCACATGGGGTGCCTGAGTAGTTCAGTGGGTTAAGCGTCCCACTCTTGATTTTGGCTGAGGTCATGATCTCATGGTTTGAGAGATCGAAGCCCACTTCAGGCTCTGTGCTGGCAACAAGGAGCCTGCTTGAGCTTCGTTTTTCCTTCTCTCTCTGCCCCTCCCCCACTTAAACTCTCCGTCTCTCAATAAATAAACATTAAAAAAATAATAAAATAAAATAATGTTTACAATGGCTACATACTAAAACTTTTGGAAAATACCATTGATACTCTCATGATTTAATAACATAAATATTAGAAAATATGCAACATTTCCAAAACGTATCAAAGGAATACTAGTTTCACAGGTTCTTAAGAAAAAACTATCCTGTAAGCAAATATATTTCTGAACTTTTGAGTTAAACAGTAAGTTTATTTATTGTAGATTCTCATTCTGCCTTTAAAGTACGTTATAATCACCTGGGAAACAGTAAAAATCAAGTCTCCAGAACCCTCCCCCCAGACGTCATGGAATATTAATTCTGGAAGAGCAGGTATATACATTGTTAACAAGCATCCCACATGATTCTGATGCAGATGGTAAAGAAATATTGTCTTGGCAATTTTAATATTTTAATAAATCTTACCATTTTTAAAAGTTAGTTATACAAAGCACCCTTTGCATTTGATGATGGGATTTTTTTATCTTCATATCATGGTGTTTTTGGGAAAACAGTTTGACAAATCCTGGAACACAGAGTTTTCTTGGAACGCTTTCCAGAGCAGTTTAAATAATGGATGTAACATTAACTCCTTAGTAACTTCTCATTTATTTTTAAGGTACACATGAAAATTGGCATAGCCATCACCTCGTAAAAAGAGAATGCTACACAAGCATAAGCTAAATGGCAAAGTGTTTTTATAACGGCTGATTCAGTTTCCACTTGTCAACTGTAACCACATTTAAGAACATATATAGTGACTTAAAATCAAAATATGCAAGAATAACAAAGAACTTAAACAGGAAAAACCCATATCTCTTTTTAGGGCGAAAGTTTTTTAAAAATTTAGGCATAAAAAAATTTACCCATGCTTGGCTGTCCTGCATATTTATTCAGTGTTGAAACCTACATGTTATATTTCACAAAGAAAAATTGCAAATTTATTCAGAATAAATTATTAGAGTTATAATCCTGTCTGCAAAAGTTTTCTGCTTTTTGTATAAACATGAAATTTGAGCATTTTATCTAAATTCTCTGCTTAAATATATGTGTAGAATTTTATATACCTAAATTTTCTAGCTATTTCTTTTTCTGATTACTATTCCAAAGTAAATATGGCCTTGATGTTTCAAAACTACCCAAGAAAAATTCAGAGGATAAAAATAGTTCAAATTTTCTTATTTTTATCCTATCAGCAAGGACTTGATGTTTCAAAACTACCCAAGAAAAATTCAGAGGATAAAAATAGTTCAAATTTTCTTATTTTTGGCCTATCAGCAAGGACTTAGTCTGTGTTTTCCACATTCCAGAAATATCATGTCCTGCTTTCATTATTTTTCTTGTGGTTCAAAGATGATGCTTATTCATTCTTAACTTTCATATGAAAAGAGTCAAACATATTGTAAGCCAACTCAGCCATCTCCTAGCTCTGTGTTTGAGTTCCCTGATGGGATTCTTAAGCTTCTCCCACAAATATTTTAAACACAGTAGATCTGAGGGAGGGAGATGTTTTTAAAACATTAAGAATAATATTTTTATCATAATTGGGATTAAACTTAGATAACTTTTATATGCAAAGGATCCTTCACTCAAAAATAAAATAACATAGGAACATTCAGACAGCCCAATATATGAAATAATTAAGAGTGAAATAGTTCTGGGGTGCCTGGGGGGCTCAGTCAGTTAAGTGTTTGACTTCAGCTCAGGACATGATCTCACAGTTTCCAAGTTCAATCCCTGCATAGGGCTCTGTGCTGACAGTTGGGAGCCTGGAGCCTGCTTCGGGTTCTCTCTCTCTTTCTCTCTCTGACCCTTCTTCGCTCCACACTGTACCTCTCTCTCTCTCCCAAATATAAATAAACATTAACAACAATTAAAGAGTGAAGTAGTGGGGCGCCTGGGTGGCGCAGTCGGTTAAGCGTCCGACTTCAGCTCAGGTCACGATCTCGCGATCCCCGCGTCGGGCTCTGGGCTGATAGCTCAGAGCCTGGAGCCTGTTTCCGATTCTGTGTCTCCCTCTCTCTCTGCCCCTCCCCCGTTCATGCTCTGTCTCTCTCTGTCTCAAAAATAAATAAACGTTAAAAAAAAAAAATTTAAAAAAAAAAGAGTGAAGTAGTTCTGTTTGACAAGGAGCAGGGAACGTAGGGTTCCACCCATGTGACTGCCCATCTCCCTCAGCCCTGTAGGCATCTCCACATGTAACCACTCGACTGTGTGAAACACTGGTTGGAAACAGTGGTTCACATAACAATTAACTTATAGTTTTGAGTGGCAGTTATAAATAGGTGGGTAGGTAGATAGGTAGATTGATGCTGTCCTGATGCAAGGTATAAAATAGTAGAATCTTTCAAATGAAAAATTCAGGGAAAAATAAAGAAAGCTCTATCTATGAATAATATGTAATTAATAAAGGTGGAGGATAAATAAACAAGGTGGAGGATTATGGGTAGAAAATGATATGGTCCTGCAGGTTCATTTGTGAGGAAGAATTAAGGAAAATTGCAAGTTATTATGGATTTCAAGGATTAAAAATACACTTGTGTATTGTTGGGAGAAAAACAAAACGTCACCAACCCAGAAAACTTCACAAAGGTAGATGAGAAGGAAAACACTTGTATTAATGAATAAGCATTAAATCAGAATGTGATGTGCATCACAGGCAATTCTCCAACAGATTGTAAAGACAGAAGGAAATCCCATCCTTTAATATAGCCAAACAGATAAGCAATATCCAATCCTCAAGTAAGAGGACACAACAGCAATAATTGTCCCACATAGTTTACCCTAAATTTGACTGGGGATTAGAGTGTTAGTTATTTGGGAAAAGTGAGTCTCTTAATTTTTATTTGCTTTCATAATATTAATGATCTAAAAAGTATGTATATTCACTTTTTATAACTTCATTCCTTCATTTTTCCTTATTGTTCCCAAAACATTTCAAAAAAATGTTTATGAAAAATTTCAAACTAGAGCAATAAAGATAAATGTAGAATCGTGTTTAATCCAAACATCCCTCCCTTGCTTTTCTAATATACCTCACCATACCTATGGTCAATAATTATAATTTTTATCTCCTCTAAATAACAGTCCTAAATTTTTTTTGTGCTGAAAATTATTTTAAACTAATTTCTACATTTTTAGCTTTTAAAAAATATATATAATACCTCATTTGGCAAATGTTTATTAAATGCAAAATGGTCTCAGGCCTTGAAGGAAATAAATTCAACTGTAAATTAAACAAACACTTATCAGCCATCTGAGCGCTTACTGTTTATCAAATGATGTACCAAGTATACATCAGGAATACAAAGTGAAATGAAATAAAACTACTATCTTCAAGAAGCCCAATCTCCTGTAGAAGATAGTCAGTGATCAGTTATATAATGATGTCTAAATAATGCAAGCCAGTCTGTGTACAGGAAGTTCAGAAAGAAGATGGGTTTATATTCCAATGGGGATCGAATTATGTATGTACGCAAATTTCTGTATATTTGAAAAAATGAAATGGGGAGATAATTAAATGAGTTTAAGATGGATGTAGCAAACCTTGAAATTCCACATTTGAATTTAGTATTGAGGTATGGCAGGGACAACTGAAAAAAATTCTTTTCTAGCAATATAACCAGTGTTTGCAATGAAATGCAGTAGTATAGAAGGTTTTCAACTTTTCTAAGCAGTTAATAACACAGTTAGGACCACATATTGATTGTCCTGACTCAACCCTGCTTTCTAGATACCACACAGGAAGGAATTTACTGATCCTCTGAAATGGGTTTTGGTGGGTGGGGATAAAGAGTCATTTTTAGAAGGCCCAGACTATGAGATTCCTGCGCTCCAAAATGAGGATGTGGTAAGAATCTTTTAAGAGTTGAATTAACCCCTGTCACCAGAATTTTTAGTTTGTTTAAAATCAGACATGGTATACACCTACTTAAAACAAAATACTCCATGTTTCCCCTTTGTAATTCATCCAAAACCTTAGAATCAGTGGTAGGACCCCTTGTTATCTGTGCCTGTTCATCATCCCTTTTACCACTATGCTCAACTTGTAGTTTATACTTCAGAGATTACTGAAGTAGTTGCAATTTCCTGAATCTTGCAATAGTTGGTGTTGCTCCTATAATTATGTCAAGAATGTCCTAAGTATTTTATTCAGAGGATGACTCTTACACATGTATCAAGATTCAACACAGAAAACACATGCTCTAAGAAGGTTTGCCTGATTCCTTTCTCCTTCATCTACAAATACTAATTGAGATCCGTTCCAATGTACACGCATAGCCCTCTCTGTTTTCCTGCCTTATCACACTTTATTATAGCTATCACTTGTCTTTGCAACTATAAAGGAAGCTCTTTGATGGTAGATACCCTCTTTTTTTGTCTAAATTTTTAATGGTTATACTTTAACATACCTTGCAAAATAATAAGCATTTGTTACATATATGTTTAGATGGATAGAAATATAAATGGATGGATGGATGGATGAATGGATGGATGAAAGACTTCATATAACATGTAAGCCAGTGATCCAGTTACTATGCATTGTGTAGCAGAAGACAGAGTCAAAATATGGACTTAAAAATAAAATATTCAAAAGTGATGTATTGATGTATCAGAATTCTTTGGTTATTAACTTAGATTCTGAAATTAAAACAAGGCATATTCAGAGTTCTGACTCTATTATATTGGCTTATTTCATGTATTTCATAGGCGGGCGGAAGTTGGAGTGTTAAAATACTCAATGTGATTGAATGTAGTCACTCACTGGTTTCTCTTTTTTCACGTGACTCTCTTCAGCTGTATCCATTATTTTTCAGGAAAAAATGCTATTACACTGACCGGAGCAGCAAATCAATGGGCAGGTTAGTGGTGATGTGTAATTTGTTTACAACCAATCTGTCATTTGGGAAAAAGAAATAAAAAGAAGACATTCAATTACCCACATCAGCAGTTGTAAATTTTAGGAAGAAAAACTTTTCTGATTTGTTCTACAATTTCCAAAATGACTTACACCAAATTTAACCATGTTTACAATAAGATAATCTATTTTTTTTTCTACTTACCATTGCCATTTCTGGAATCCTCTCTTGATGTAATGTGTGGCAGGAGGATTTTAATTGCCAGTTAGCCTCTTAGGAGATTTTAATGTAAAAAATAGTTATAAAACCAGTATTGATGGCTAAACGATGACCCACTAGAGTAATAGAAGAACAGACAGGGCAAAAAATCTTCTGGCTAATTCAATTTAAATCTCTTATTTGACAAAGGTGGTCAAGGAAAGACTAGCATCCAGAGTAACAAAGTGGTTTATCAAGGCCACACAGCATCTTTTTGAATCACAGACCTACTCTTATTTCACCAACAGAGCTGCCTCTCATATTCTAGCATTCAAAACAAACTTTTCTTCAAGAGCATCATCTCAAAACTTCTCTCTAAATATTGTGGTAACAGTAGCTATGACAAAGGAATTAATCAAACCACAACCTTGAGACAGGAGAAACTCTCCCACCTGAATCACCTTGGCCCTGTTTCACTGAGGAAAATGAGCTTTCATTTAATGGATGCTAGAAACAAAAGGCTTCTTACACTTGGCTGTTTTTCTGCTCCTTGCAAAAGAATTCGTTAACGAAAGCAGAATGTCAGTGTGACAGAATGCACTCTGTTGAATAATGTTGCAGGATATTACAAGTCAGAATGACACAAAACTAAAATCATATAGTGTGAATATCAGAATGCTTTAGGAAGGGATTCCATAAATGTAATTCCTTTACCAAAGAAAGTGGCTGAATATAATTTGGAACATTAGAATAGGAAAAAGTTTAATTTTAGGATAGGGGAATGTTGGACTCTCTTAAGCATTAAATTTAGATGTGGTAGGAACAGGTGACAGGAAAAGTAAATCATAGGGGGAAAAATTTGAAGTTAGAATGAATATTAAAGGAACTAGTACTTAAAAGTCTCTTTAAAATAATAAAATTATTATTTATGCTCCTTAGCCAGGTCAGACTTTTCTGTTTGTCAGGTTAACATGGTCAGATTTAGAATGAGTTTTTATCATTTCCCTTGGACATATTTGGTCCTCGTCTGTGTAGCAAATTTTCAAAATTATTTTTCTATAATAAAGTAAAAGTCATTGGAATGTCACAACAATACAAATTTACAACTGCAGAGAGTTTTTTGTTTTGTTTTGTTTTCTCTACATGAGCCTGCATCATGTTGGATGTATTGATAACACATCTGGGTTAAGTTCAGTGTGCTCTATAGAATTAGTGAGATTTTGCTACTACATAATTAGTGAGTTTTCTGATAAACATCTTTCTTTCGGAGACTTGCAGAAGGATAAAACCCTGTATATTAAAATAGCAACGAATTTCTATGTAACATTATATAATCTAGTTTTAGTGCGCACTTGCTTTTGGAATGTGTGATAAACATGTATATTAGACTCTATAGAAAACATTTTTAATAGTGGAAAAAGTATTTTTTTTCTGTTTTGGTCAAACTTAAAAGTAAACTAGAAAAATAAACACCATATTGTATATCATAATATGTTTTATTATCTTTTGTATTTATTATTATTTTCTGTTTAATTTCACAAAATGAAAATTCAGTTATATTATTCCAAATAATTCTTAAACTACTTTAAGCATTACTATAGCCTACCTCCTTACAACTTACTTACCACAAATAGTAGTAAGTATTTACAATTTACTTACTACAAATAGTGATAAGTATTTACTGACTTTTTGGATGCATCTGGGAAGGGTACAAATAAATAGGACGGGCATTTATAAATGTATATGACATACTAAACTGAGAAAGAGAATGTCCTGTTATTTGCTTGAGTGTAGACTTTCAATTAAGGAGATGACTGATTTTGATATTTTTCAGACTTTAACTTTGGAGAAGAAATTTAAGTGTTATCTCGCTTTCTTTTGTGTGTGTGTGTGTGTGTGTGTGTGTGTGTGTGTGCACGCGCGCGCGTGGTGACAACCATCGTTATAAAAATTTAAAACCTAATTTGTATACAGTTGGAAAGAGAGAAATGAAAATCAGTTATGTGCACCGAGATTTCACTTGTGCTTTTCCTTTATTGGAGTGGGAAAGATATTTTGTGCATGGGTATTTTGACCAGGAAACATTAGGTGGTAAATAATGTACAGGCAATTATCCAGCTTTTCAAGATCATCATTTCTCCTGGCAGTTTGATAGAAAATGGCTGTAGTTTTATTATTGCTGCTATTTATCATTTGTTTACAAAGCGTTTTCACATTCAGTTACCAAGGCATCTTCAAAATAACCCTTCAGGGAGGCAAAACAAAGAGTAACTGGTTTCACAGATCAGGGAAAATAAATGACCATTATCACCACTCTGCACCACCCTGTGCCTCATTCCCCGGCTTTCACAGCTGGTTGGGTAGAGCCTATGCTCTGACTGCGTTCTTTTGGCCCTTTAACCAGATATCTTACCAATTTCCAAGAATTCTCTGCTTTCCATTGATGTTAGCAAAGGAACTTAAAGCTCCATTGGGAGTCATCTCCACAATGTGCCATCCATGAAGTCTTGAGTCCGTAAGATGGCCAAGGTGACACAGATTCGCTAGAGTGTAGATAAAGCATTAGATTATGTTGGTGATGTGTTGTTGAGACTGATACTAATAGACAGAGTAGTAACACTCTCTTTCCTTATTATTATCATAAACATTAGTGAGTACTGGGTGGATTCAGGTGTTACATATTTAATTCTCAAAATATCCCACCTTTTAAGATAGGAGAAAATTGAATGAGAATCAAGGAAATTGAGTAATAATCCAAAATTTTGCATCCCATGATTCAAATCCAGACCTGACCACATTTCACTATCAGAATCATTTGCTTCCTCGTGGGAAGTGTATATGAAAAGTCTTAATTATAATATTGTTTATTTTTGTAGAAAATCAGTGATGGCGTGAGAGCCTTTTTATTTTTTAAATGTTTTTAAAGTTCACCTCCACTTCTAATGTTTGTATGTTGTCAGAGGTAGGCCCTCAGGATCTGTAGTTCATCAGCATTTCCTAAGACCAGTTAGAATGTATCCTTCTATTTGATCCTTCCAGCCACCTAACAAGGTAGGACCGATAGAGTCACTTCCTCTCTCTAGAGATGAGGAGCCAGAAACTCCTAGATTGAACTTGCCAATTTCAGTAACTGACAAATTAGGTCCTGGGACACTCATCCTCCACCTTCTACCCCATTGTGTCCCTCACTGTGCTAAGTCTGAAAAGCTGGAGTGATTGCTATATAACCCATTCAGTGATTTGTAAGTGTCTGTGCACTCGTCGCTGAAATATGGAGATATTCTGTGATTTCGGAAGCTTTTGTTATCATGAGAAGAAGCAAAGTGAACACCTCAGATATTGCTCATGTATTATTCTAGGCTAGAAAGTAATTCTTTGGTCCCTCCAAAACCAAAAATGACTTGGCATCTGTATGATAACCTACCTGGCAAAGGAAAGGTCCAGACTCTCCACATGCCAAACTTTAGGTCAGGAATTGATTGCTATTTCAAATGATCCATACTAATTTTACCATAACAGATTTGAATGAAATAATTCCTAAGATACACTATTAGCTGCCTGCACCTTGCTATACTGAATTTTTTAAAGCGTAAGCAGAGCTGACCAAGCAGATATTAAGAAGCATTGTATTTGTCTAGGAAACTATTCTCTCCTGCTACTTTGACTCTTGCTATTGCAGAAGAGCCCCAACATTGGTAAAGATGGAACCTTGTAAGTAGTGTGTAAATATTGTGCTATTTTTAAGTAAACATAATTACTATAGTCACTGAGAATTAAGTTTTCAGAATCAATCTCTGGAGTCTATGTCTCTTTCTTTTGCTTTTTTTTTTTTCTTTGTAAAGTAAAGATGATTCCAGTCAGTATGTATACATAAGAACTGGGTTATGACTGTAATCTAAAGCTGAGACCGAACGAAGAAGTATCCTGATGTAAAATTTCCTGAAACAGTATCTTAATGTCATATATTTAGTGTCTGTGCTAAACCCATTACTCAAAGTGCAGCCAGTGGATAGCAGCATGGGCATCCCCTGGGAGCTACTTAGAAATGCAGGATCTTAAGCCCCACCCTGGGCCTACTGAATTAGCTTTTTACCAAGATCTTCAGAGGATTCGTTTGCCCATCAGTCTTAAAAGTACTGCGAAGGCTCCTTGCCTCAACTTGTTAATAATCAAGCTTAAGAAGACACCAACTTGCAAGTCTCCAGCAAAGTCAATATGTTTTTGATGAGTGAGGAACCTGAGGCAAGAAGTTAAGTAACATCTGTCAGTTCGCACAGCTCCTGTGGCGCCATGCTGCCTTTGAACTGTTTTGCTTGACTCCAAAGCCTTCGCTGTTTGTATCAAGGCAGAGGCTCACAGCTCTGCTGGGTGTGTTGTACTCATTTCTTTCTTTTTTTTTTCTTTCCTTTCTTTCTTTCTTTTTTTTTTCTTTTTGGTAGGGCCACATTGCTGTAGATTTTTCAAAGAATCAGGGAATAATCAATAGCTACATATGTATAGGTATACATACATACATCTATGCACTCACAACTTTGATAGATGTGTCATGCTACTTTTATTGTGTTTATGCTCTTTCCTACCACTGTCTCTATATATGATGATTTTTTAAAATATTTTCCACAAGATATTTTGCATAAGGATAACCTAGTTACACTGACTTTAAGCAAATGCAAGGTTTGCTTTGGTTTGAAATTTATGTCTTTTGTGTGAGAACAAAAGAAATGCACGTGTGTGGGTATGACTGTCTTTTTGGAACTCCTTTCCTTGCCCCCCACCCCCCCCACCCCCACCTCGGAATGGTGATGGAAGGTAGGCATGACTCTGGAATGCAACCTAATCTAGTTCATGTGACTTTGTTTCAGTGTGCAAAATTATTTTAGAAGGATAAAAAAATGGATGTCCCAAAACCCAATGGTTCTCGACAAGTCAGCTTTTCCACACCTGGAGGAATCAGACTGCTATACAGGCCCCTTCAGCCGTGCACGGATTCACCAGTAAGTTCACATTTCTTTTTCGTCCACCACCTGCCTCGATACCTTTCAGTATCTAGGAGTTTTTGATAAAGTAAAAATACCCTGGAACAGTTCCATTGTTTGCCAAATAAGTCAGAGAATGTATCATTTTATTAAAACGTTTTTATACTTAATTTACCAATAGCACTCAGTGAGCATTATTAATTCCTGATCAGCTGATTTAGGGACATTCAAGTAATGAATATAATTAATTGTAAACTCATGGGCCAACAGTCTAGCTCCCAGTTCTTTCAAAATAATTATGATGATGGTAAATACCCAGTTAAAGTAAGTAATGGTAATATGAATAGAATTGCTATTAAATAACATGATTGAATATGGATTATTCTAATTAATAAATTATATATAATTACATATAATTAATATGTATTTATTAGTTTAATCCACTTGAGTCTAATTGTATGAAACTAAGATGAATGAGAATTTTTTTAGGGACTTGTTGCATAATTCTTTGTCTACATCCCAACAAGTCTCTATTCCTAAATTCATTCTACTAGTATTTATTGAGTTTTTTCATAATAAAAATTGAGGATATGACACAGTCCCTGTCTTTATAGTTGTTGAGAGGCAGGATGAAACAAATGAATTAAATCAAATATTTGGGAGGAGAGAGTTCCCATTAATTATTGCCTCTGTAACATGTCCAGTGGTCCAGAATCCCATTTCATACTGCCTCTCAATGCTCCAATGTCTCACACTGTGCATTTCCCTATCTTTATGTTTATCCTATATTATCTAATTATTGCTTTACATTTCTGTCTGCCCTGCTACACTGGGAATACTGTGAAGACAGGGACTGCAACTTATTTGTTAATTTATATACCATGTGTTTTCTCCCTCTATAATGCAACTCCATGAAAAAATTGAACTTAACCTTCTAAAGAAATATTTGTTCACGGAATCCTGAACCAATCTGATGGTAAAAGAAGTGTGTGGACACTGCTTCTGATTATTAGAATTAACAGAGCACAGAGCAGCTATGGTAACTTGGTGCATAGCCAGGTACAAAACAAAAAGCACAATATCAAAATCCTGGAGGCTAATAAAATGGACAAGTATACAGATTAGCATGAAACAAAGCAGAGTAAAATCAACGTGTTAGGAAAGACACAAATACAATGCACATTTGTACAAGAGAGGGGGAAGCTACATCCAGAGGAAAGGATCTAGGAAGCCTTTTTGAAGAAGATAGTCCTTTTCAGCAGGTAAAAATGTGGAGGAAGGTGGAGAGAGGTGGGGAGAAAGACATTAGAGACAGCAAAATGCCAAGACAGCAAAAGAAGTGTGACATTTTAAGGTGTGATAAATTCTACAATTTGAACAATCAGATGCAAGGAGCCAGAGCTGTAGGGGATCAGACTGAAGGAGAGGCTGAAATGCAAAAATAGAAACCTGAGAAGAAAATGAAAAATTTAATTATGCACGTAATGCTGAAACATTAAAAGTAGGAGTGCTCTAAGAATCAGAACTATGCTGGAAAGGTCAGGTTGGAAATTGGACAGCCAGTTAGGAGGACATTCTTCTCATAACCTAGGCAGTAGGACTTAGTAGCTCAAAGCCAGAGAAGGGCAGTTCAGGTAGAAAAGTTGATTAGTTCAGCAGTTATTTGAATATGGATGGTAAAGAGAAAACAAGAATCATAGAAGACCTAATACTTCAGTACTAAGTGCCAGAAAAAAAATGGCAGATTATTAGTCACAGAGATAACTGGAAAAAGGAAGCGGTAGAAATTGAGAATGCTTCCATTTTTTTGAGGCTCCCGGCATATGACAGAGTAGATGCTAAAACAGACCCTTCTTTTCCTGTCAAGACCACCCTTTTGCTCTTTACTCATTGGCTCTAATATGGTTCCTCTTTGCAAAGATACCTACCTGGGTAGAGTACAGGGCATGAATGGAAAGGGAGAACTATTGTCACTCGTTGCTGAACTTCTAAAAACAAGACAAATTAGCTTGGAAGGTGTGGTATGGGCAAATGATATCAATTTTTAATGTGTTCTATTTGGCACTATATTGCTTAAGGGAGTACAAAATTTACGGGAGCCAATGGACAGTCTAATGCTGTCCTTGTTTCATGCGAAACAAGAAATATGAGGACATCCAAGCTTCCTTATAAACTGAAAGATACTTAAATGAATATTTGATAATGTCTGTATTATTTATAAGTATATTTTGTCTCTGCCAATTGATTTTTTTAAGAGGATGGTTTGACTTACTATACCTCTCATGCATTAGTTTTAATGGGAAAACAGATGGATGAAGACCTACGAATTTGTAACTGTTGCTGAACTCTGTGCTCTGCTTTGAATATTAAAACAAATCCCTTATCTTAACAGCTTCATAATAAACAATAAGGACACATTCTTCAGTAATGCTACTCGAAGCAGGATAGTCTATCACATGCTACAGCACACGAAATATGAAAATGGAATATCAAAAGTGGGTAAGAACACTAATTAAAAATATAGAAAGGGTAGAATTTGCTGTTACTAATTATATCCAGAAATATTTATTTTGACATCTGAAGCTTTGCCCTCATGCGTTAAATATGAGGATATAATGCATTGAGCACAAACTCTAAGTATTCTCTTCTTCAGCCTTTCAGTAAAACAGAACTAAATAAAACAATAACAACAAAAACTTCTTCAAGGGCATTTAGCCATATGTATCATATCAAAACATGAAGAGTGCTAACACTTTGGAACAGAAATTTCATTTCTTGAAAATTTTCTTAAAGAAATAATCAGACTTTTGAATAATAATATATGTAGAAGTTTGTTAATAGTGGCTTTGTTTTATAAACAAAGATTAGAGTAGAATAAAATTGTAAACAGTTTAATTGTCCATCATTAGGCACTGACAAAAGTTAGCTTCGTTGCCATAAATGCATCCATTTAAAACTGTTATTCTTAATTATTTTTTGCATTATTATTTTCCATATATATATTTATTTATTTATATTATATATATATATATATATATATATATATATATACACATATATATAATATATATATAATTTATTGTCAAATTGGTTTCCATACAACACCCAGTGCTCATCCCAACAGGTGCCCTCCTCAGTGACCATCACCCACTTTCCCTTCTCCTCCACCCCTCATCAGCCCTCAGTTTGTTCTCAGTATTTAAGACTCTCTTGTGATTTGCCTCCCTCCCTCTCTGTAACTTTTTTTCCCCCTTCCCATCCCCCATGGTCTTCTTTTAACTCAATTCTTAACTCTTGACTCAAATTTATCAAACATCTGTTATATGCTATATGTCACAAAAAGCATATGACACAGACCCCTTACTTGTGGAAATTAAAAATTAGTGATTAGTTCTCCATTTACTGACTTTGAAAGAAATCTGCAATGTATAGTCATGTGAAAAAACGAACAGGTTAAAAACCGTAAGTCTAAAAAACCCCAAATAAACAACAAACTGTAAGTCTAATGTAATCCCATTTCCTAAACGCACATTCATAAAAAGATAAAAGTCTGAAAGAATGTATATACAACTTTTTAGAAATTATCTCTAGAAGGTGAAATAACAGCTAATTTTAACTTTCTGAATTTCTGTGTTGTTTAAATGTGTAGTGGTATGCTACTACTACATGTATATTGCAAAAGAAAATTTCACCTAGAAAAATTAAATGAAATTGCAGTTTACGTAGCGCAGAGCAGAAAACAGTGGGTAACAGTCGAGCTGGTCTTTTACTTATTAAGGTGAAAATTACAAGACATGAAAGAGATTCAATGTTAGTTATGTCCTAAAATCCTTACAAATGAAAAGTTGGCACACACTGGAAACTTGGACCAGTCTCTACTGAATTGTACTAAAATATAGTGCCACAGAAGTCAAATGTACTATGTCAAGTCATTTTTTTCAAGTCAGTCATTTTTTTAAAAAGGAAAGTTCAGACTTTGGTTCTCCTCTGATTAATAATTTATTTATTGCAGAGTAGTCAAAATAGCTAATTTGGACACTAAATCCTTACAAAAAAAATTGACACCTAGTTTTCTACATAAGAAATAAAAATAGAGGAATCCAGAATACAAGTTAAAAGTGTGTCTAAATGATGGCATTATGTGCTTATGTAGTCTTTATGACATTTCAAATGATTGCAAACATATTATGCCCTTTGTGGAACATACAGTATACACAGAAGAGTATAAAAATAAAATTAAAAGTCCCCAAACCCAGTTGTCACTCTCCCAAAATGATACTGAATATATACATAATAAACTTGCATGATTCTAATAATGATGTGTGTGTGTGTGTGTGTGTGTGTATATACAATGTTATATATATATATAACAATGTATATATATCATTATTAGAGTCATGCAGTGTTTATGATTTTCTGTCCCTCTTTAAAAGTATTTATGAATATTTCATCAAGTTGTTTAGTATGTCTGAAACATTGTAAATAGTTGTACAATATTCTATTCTAGGCATTCAATAAATTGCAGTTATTTACTAAGCACTTTATATAAATGTACCATAATAATTAAATGATTTCCCAATTTTGGATGTACAATGATCTTATTCTTTACCAATGGAAACAATACTGCAACAAAAGTTATTCTCCCCAAATTTCCCAATATCTAATCTTACAAAGACAGTAAGAGAATGTCCATTTCACTACACTGTCACTGAGATGGAGGAGATTTTAAGAAGTGTCACATATTGCTGTTTGTCTCTTTGGTTCACTATTAAAGATTTCACAAGACCAATATCCTTCTGAAACATTTTTTCTTTTTTGAGAGGAGACCTCCTTGGCTTTTTTGACCAAATGTTGTTGTTGTTTTGAGGCAGAAAAAAACCCTGCTCCAGTTTCATGTGATCCCCAATAAGTGGTATTAAAATGCCTCCTATTTCGTGATCTGGCAAAGTGCCATATGTTAGTACCTTAGAAATCTCCTTGCTGAATGTTGTCAGGACACAAATAGATTCTTTAGTATCAGTCTTTCACAACCCCACTGCCCTCAGAGGGGATGTGGCTATGGATGTTGTTTGGGTTGCTTTAAGTTTTTAAGTTACTTTGTTGTCCCAAGTATATGTGTGTTTCCCCAGAGGAAAGTCTTCTTTCAACAGACTCAAAAACTGTTTTTTTTTTTCTCTTTCCAGGTATCTGTAAACTTATAAATAATGGCTCATATATAGCAGCTTTTCCTCCACATGAGGTAATTTTGAAATACAATTTCAATTTAAAAAAAGTTTCTCATGATCAAAATGCTGATTTTTTTTTTTTTAAGTCTGGCTGCCGTCTTGTAAGAGGATTCAGTCAGCAAGTGGCCCTGGGCCTTTCTGAGTCCCCATTATGATCTCTGGCTGCACACTGGCCCCTGTGCTCCAGAACCTTTGTGCAATTTGTCCCATATTAGGAGTCGCGGCCCCAGAGAGAACTCAGGAACATTGTACAACCACTCTGACCTCCTTCCTCTGTTCCAACACAGAGTTCCATGCTTGACCCAGCTTGGGATCCGTACCACTCTCAAACAGGGCAGGTTCTGGTTTGTGCCTAAGACAAACCCAACAACAAAAACCTACACCCCATTATTTACATGATTCTCTGCCAGGTTATTACCTGTTTACTAATTTTAAGTAGAAATGCCTGCTCCAAGCTGTGGTGAATTCTACTGCTGAGTCATGAACGACATTTGAATCAGTTTTGAACATCCTCTCCCAACACGCACACACACACACACACGCACACACAATTTTTAAGGCAATTTTGCATTTTGAAATAAAAACGGGGTCTTTAGAGGTTTAATGTCTGCAATCTCAAGACCCATCCTTTCTATTTATAAAGGCTGAGGATTCACAGGATGTAATCCCTATATCTGAGGAATTCATAGTCTAGTAAAACGCATAAGGGATAAAAAGCATTAAGCACTTCCTATTTGGCACTGAGCTCAGTGTTTTATATGGATTATCTTATTTAATCCATAGACTAACCTTTTGAGATAGACAATAATAATAACTCCATTTTTTTAAGCTAGATCATTGAGGCACAGAAAAGCTATTAAAGGCACAGACTTAAGACCAAGAAGCCAGACTCCAGTGCTTGTATTCATTGTGGTATGCCTACTCACAGTAGGAAAAAGAATAATAACAGGTAATATGTTAGCTTGTTTCATGAGACAGGCCCTGTGCACCTATTTTCTTGTTACTCTGACAGTAATCTTGGGGGGTATATATTATTATTTTCTCATTTTATAGATACAGAAACAAGGCTCAAAGAAATTAAACACCATGTCAGATTTGACGTAGTCTGTAAGGGGTGAAGTGTTCAGTGTAGCAAACCTAAGGCCCTGGGAGAGCTTCATAGCAAAAGGTTTTGTTTGTTCTATGTGTAAGTAATTTCATCTATATAACTAGTCTATGTTCTAACAGTTTGACACTTTCTTGTATGAAATTTGGAAACTATTAGGAATCGATTGTAAATAACAGTCATTTTCCCACTTGTGTGTTGGTTGGAGGAAGGGACTATTATGAAGAGGTAGGGGAGGTGGTCACTGAGTGCACATGGTTCTCTGAAAAGAGATGGAAATACATGGACCAGCAGGGGTCATCATTGCAGTCAGTTTTCTCTTACAGCTACCTGGTGTCACTGTCAATCCAGAACAGTATGGTTGAGGTTCTTGAGCAGAATTAAAACAATGATGTACTAGGGATTCTAAGCTTAGCCCCTAAAACCCAGGAAGTACCTATGTCTGACCACTGAGAAGGTGACCACTGGTAAGGAAATCAGGTATTTTAAAAAGATGATCATGAATGACTGAAAGAAAGCTGAGATTTTGGTTCACCTTCCCTTACTTACCTGATCTCAGAGCAGTCTACCTTAACAAGCCAGTCCAACTGCACAAGCAAACAAATCTTTCCCAAGTGGACAAACCCCATGCTTGAAATCTTGACCTTCACTTTCATCTTCTTAGCTTTTGATCTTTAGCCTTTAAAAACCTTGGGCTCTCTTAGGGAAGAAAACTTGAACTGCACCACAGGAGGAAAACTTTTCTCTTCTTCCATTTGGGGTTCTTGGGCTAGCCTAATAATTAAGTTGACATAAAGCAGGTTAATAGGAGAAAAGCAAATTTACTTATGCATGTATAGGATCCCCTCAAAGACATGAGAGGCTCTCCAGCAGTCAAGCAATTGAGGTTTATATGCTATCCTGAGCTAAGAAGAAGAGGGCAGGCATCTGGGACTTGTGGAGGGAAGGGACAGGGAAAGGAGACAATTCACAGGACGATGAGAGGACGAATATTGGATGAGCCAGTGCTTGCCATGTCTTGTAGATAAGTACTTCTTATGTAAAAAAAGTTATCTTTGGTAATACCTCTCTTCCTCTCATAGGCTTCCTATCTAAATTATTTTAAGAAGTTAAGGGGTAGGTAAAAAACTCTTCTTGAGTCTATTGGCCCTAGTTATCTTCAGCTTAGAAATAATCTACATGCTGAGGCCCCTGGGTAGCTCAGTCAGTTAAGCGGTGGACTTTGGCTCAGGTCATGATCTCACGATTTGTGAGTTTGAGCCCTGAGTCAGGCTTTCTGCAATCAGCATGGATCCTGCTTTGGATCTTCTGTCTCCCTCACATTCTGTCCCTACCGCATTTGTGTACCCATTCATGTGCCTGCTTGTGCAAGCACACCCTCTCTCTCTGTCTCTCTCTGTCTCACAAAATTAAATTAAAAAAAAAAAAAAAAGAAATCATCTACATGCCAGAGTAGCACATTCTGGAGTCGCCCATCCTGAAGCCCCTCAGCACTTTACCTGTACTCCCATCTTTACCTAATCAATTTATCCATTTCATTAGAAGACCAGAGGTAAAATCCACATGTGTTTCTCATTTCAGTCTTGAGGCATCTGCAGACCATGATTCAAGGTGTCCTCTCTCTTTGTAGGAGCTTACACCCCTGGTTGTCTGGGATCACTCAGATGATAGTTTCTACTTTTCAATGGCCACAATATATCAAACTCTGTAAATTAACTAAAATTGATTTTGTACTTCATATGTGCATGCATAGCACTTTATAGTGATTATCCAAGTGGACCCTCACAAAGCTCCTCTGTGGTAGAAATCATTAATATTTATTCTTATTCTCATCATCTACATGAAGAAGCTAAGGCATAACTCCACTTGTTTTAAAATTTGGTTGAACTGCTTATAAAAGTAGAATCACACATTGGAATGAGAGGGAGTTTGTCAAATCCTGTGTCCTAAGTTTTGGTTTAGAAAATAGAGTTGCCATATCTATTGCCCTCCTTTTTTATTACGAGTGTAAAGCGTTCAGCCTTCAGGAAACACTGTCCTCTATAAGGCATATATATTCTCTGTGTCTGAAATTGTAACCCATGCAATAGTTTTTGAGGGGAGATATAAAGAACCTGAAAATGTGTCCATTTTTGGAATAGCTTATCTAAATTAAGTTTTAAGTATTCTAGAATTTAAAACCTTGAATAGCAATTGTGACGTAGACTTCTTACACTTTTTGATTGAACATTTGCCTTCTTAGCCTCTGTAAATGAAATCAGTATTTTCTGGGACTGAATTGCTTCTTAAAGCAGAATAATACTCTTAATTTCTGAAGTAAAGATTACAACAATTTCTCTCAATGATGGTGAGGGTATAGTGTTTATTAAAAGGCCTGAGGTTACAAACAGTAAAACCTAAATTCTTTATTTTAAATGAAAGGAACCTCATTGGTTTAAAAAGGGACTTTAAGAAAGGATTTTTAAGGGACTGTCCGAATATTTTCAATGAAAGAGAAATATATAAAGGCATTACTACATTATTCCAGTGATGGGCTTAAGTTTAAAATTTCTGCAGCTTTCAATAAGCTGTTAAATTGTTCTGTAGGGAAAAAAAACAGTAAAAGCAGTTCCGATTTAGTTCACATATACTAAGAGAATATGTATCAATTTATCTTATGTGTTTCAGGGAGCCTACAAGAGTAGCCAACCCATCAAAACGCATGGACCTCAGAATAATAGGCATCTATTATATGAGCGCTGGGCACGCTGGGGAATGTGGTATAAGCATCAGCCCTTGGATTTAATCAGGTAATGTGGATGGATCAATATTAGATGCTCTGTTATGCTGTTTTGTTGTCATTTTCATAGACTTGGAATTATTTCATTTAGCCACCAAATCATCTATATCATTCAGGATGCAGTTAGGAAAAAGAAGCCACTATAGGTCTTTCAATAAAGGAAACTTAACTTAGGGATTTGGTTATACAGGGGATAGGAAAGCTGGGAAATCAGGCAGGAATAGTGAGGCAACAGCAAAAAATTGCTAACAACCTTAAGGCTGGAGGGAAAATGGGATAGAGTATATTTCAGAGCCCACTCCTTGGGCCCTTGGGCAGGAGTTATACCATCCATGACTAGGACTGTGTGCAGAAAACTGAGTGTTGGAAGTGGAACCATGGAGAAGGCATGGCTATGCTGGAGGATGGCCAAGAAAGAAGGAAAGATCTTGTTTCCCTCTTCCTTCCACCTTTGACTCCTGGCCCAACTTAACCAGGAGCTATTTACAATGGAACCTGTGTAATTGACTTCCCTGTGAGAACAAATCAAAACAGGGAAAGGCAGAAAATGGATCTGAGAGCAAAGAGGAAAATGACCAACATGGCATCTATGCATATACTTGTCTTTCAACAAAGATTTTGTGTGTATCTATTCTATTCCAGGAAGTATATTTCTAGTGAGTAACTGCTCTCAACTTGAATTAGTCTCCAAATATTGTCACATTCATGATTTATTTAATTTTTGTGGGGGATAATATGTTCTTTTAAAAAAACTCAGGAAAGTATATATTAAAAAGGACTTAAGTTTCTAGCTAACTATAAATATTCTTAGAATGAAAGAAAAAAGCATTCATAAGTTTATATATGTTAATATTTTGAATTCTTTATGAAATATAAATATCAAGAATAAGTCATAACTGTTCCCAGAAGAAAATGATAGAACTGATAGAATAGGAGTATCTGAAAAAAATTTAATAAAAGAACTATATACAGAAGTATAAATAGTATCAAGGGAGCAAACATGATGATGACGAAGCTTCCAGGGACTAGCAAAAGTTGGATGTTGTCATCAATCCTAGGCCTGGAGGAACAAGGGGAAGGAAGAGTTGATAGGATTGGGCAAAACAGAAGAGGGGGATGCCTGACAGAAGCTATAGTCTTAGGAAGAAAGCAGCTCCGGCCAGACCATGCACCAGGAGGGAGAAAGTCAGGATAATCAATACATCAATATCTCTTTGATCACACCCTGGGATCTTCTGCTGGTGGTACCTTCAGTTGGCCAACAAGTCCATCAGGAAGCCAGAGGAAGGGAGGAGCATAAGTGATACAGTCCATGAAGGTGAGCCTCCTGGGGCACAGAGCAGAAAAGAAAAGCTTAGCACAAAGATCTGGACGTACGGATCATAATATCCAGCACCAAACCATTTTTATTTCAAACATATTTCAAACTTGGGCATATCCCAAATCGAGATGTTTTTATTATAATTCTTTCTATCATAACAAATTATCAGATTCTGATTTACGTAGGGGAGCGAATTGTTATTTTAGGGATACGTGAACACAGTGAGATGTGCTGGTTCACAGAACCGTATTTACTAGGTACTAAAACAAAGTTGGTATTTTCAAGCAAACATTTCAGTGTCAATAATTCTCTTATTTGCTGGACACATTGCCATTGCTGCTTCAGGTCATTTCAACAAGTGATAAATAGAGTTATTTGGCTACTATTACCAACTATTTGGATATTGTCATTGAAGGAAATTTTTGCTTATGAAAATCATATATTTTGTGTGTACGTGGCTGAAGAGAGAGAGAGGAGATGAAGGAACCACCCAAGCTGAAGGCCGTAAAAGAGTATAGATAGCATTTCAATTCATTCCTCCTCTCTAGGAACCTGCTTGTTACCGAAATACAAATCAGATCAAAAGAGAGTGACTATGGGTGAAGTGTAGTGCAGAGTGATGCCAATAGCCACCCCCTCTTCCTCCTTGCCTTCTCATGGTTTTTGAGATATCTCTAGAGATCCTAGAAGATTGTGAATACCAGTACTCGAAGTCAAGGGGGTTTTCATCAGCTTTCTCTGCCTGGAAATAGCTTCTCCCTCTCCTGAACCAGATCTAAAATCTGCTGTAACCTATGTGATTAAACTACTGTCAAATAATATTGTTGCCCCTCTGGACTTCAACAATGTGTAATCGAAAATCTCAGTAGAATTCTGTCTGTATAAGGGAGGGTTGTCTGTACAATGCTCTATGGTTGTTATTGTAAAGGCATTCCATTATGTTAGTAACATGTGCTAAAAACCTACTCCCCTCACAGAGGAACACTTGTTAAAAGGAATAAATTGCTTGTTTGAAATACCTGTTAATATAAGCTTTCCTCTGAAGTAGAACATTATCGTTGTATGAGAAGTGAATGGACCACTGATCTATGTCTCCCAGGAGAAATCAATGTAAAAACAAAAACTTAGATAAATGATCCTTCATGGAGGATGACTCCATTTCTACACCTGGTAGAATATACAAAATTTTAATTGACATAATACAGAGAAAAATAATAATTTTCAGAAAGAGAAGCCTTGTGAAGGGAAAAATAACAAGAAAAATTTCTTCCCAACAAGAATCTCTGCCCAATTGCAGTATTCCTAAATGAATAGTAAAACACCAATTTTTAAAACTATTGCTGGGACAAAATTGTGTTACGTAGCCATTTTTAGAAGATAGAGACCAAGTAGTAGTAGAGAATGCAGGAAACTATTATTTCTTATCAGAGCTTTAGAAACTGTGTAGCAGTTGGTATTGTCAGAAGACTTTGTGAAAAGAGAGAATTGGGTAGTCATTAGAATTGTCCTATCCATCTGCCATTTCCATATAAACTATGCTCGTCAGCTCAAGGGAAATAAAACACATTCATTTCCTTAGCTTCATTCATTACTCCCTGTGGTGGGAGCTAGTGAAACAAGACACAGGTCCACTTCTAGGCACTTGCAGTCTTATGGGGAGGGAGAGAAAGGGAAGAGTGACAGATAATTAATTGTCTTAAAGTGTTGTAAATTTAGGACACTGGAATGCCAGTAAGGGCAGTATAGGAGCAAAATCAGGGCTATCTTACCCAGGGTTGTAGTGTAAGTCAGGAAAAGCTTCTTGTAAGAAGTGATACAAACTGAAGGATGCATACAGGCCAGACAAGGTAAGAGAGTCAAATGTAATATTCCAAAGTCAGGGTACAGCATTAACCAAGGAAAGAATCATGTGCTCCAGGAACCACAAAGTTAACTTTGTTGTGGAAAGTGTAACATAATTGTGCAGATTGTGTCTAGCAGAAGGGAGTCTGGCCAAGGGTGCAGATGGAGACTGAACTGGAATCTACTCTCGCATCTACCTATAGGGGAGACTTCTTTCCCTAATTCACACAAAAGTAGTTTGGTTTAGTACAGTTCTGTGCATGGAAAACAAAGAGATTCTACTAGGAGAATGGAGAAAGGCAAGAGTTGGGCCATATTAAGAAATTCGACACAGAGGGGCGCCTGGGTGGCGCAGTCGGTTAAGCGTCAGACTTCAGCCAGGTCACGATCTCGCGGTCCGTGAGTTTGAGCCCCGCGTCGGGCTCTGGGCTGATGGCTCAGAGCCTGGAGCCTGTTTCCAATTCTGTGTCTCCCTCTCTCTCTGCCCCTCCCCCGTTCATGCTCTGTCTCTCTCTGTCCCCAAAAAAATAAATA
This sequence comes from Leopardus geoffroyi, assembly GCF_018350155.1. NCBI lineage: Eukaryota > Metazoa > Chordata > Mammalia > Carnivora > Felidae > Leopardus > Leopardus geoffroyi. The sequence goes on from NC_059329.1 coordinate 81,522,722, forward strand.
AACGTTGAAAAAAAAAAGAAAAAGAAATTTGACACAGAAAGAATACATTTTATAAAATTGCCCCTTCTAATGTTTGAAGATAAACAGCATCACCATCATTGGATTCATTAGCAAGTGGGAATATTAAGATACGCGACATGGAACTGAGCAGGAACTGAGCTGTTATATCCACCAAATTCTGACCAGGTGTGACAGCAACATTTGTAGTGTTGCTTACGTTACCTTAAGCTAAGAGTTTGCTTTCTTGTGCAGGCTATACTTTGGTGAGAAGATTGGGCTGTACTTTGCTTGGCTGGGATGGTATACTGGAATGCTGATTCCTGCAGCACTTGTTGGCTTGTGTGTTTTTTTCTATGGGATATTTACAATGAATGCAAGTCAAGTCAGGTAAGCTATTAACAGACATTAAAATGTGTTGGCCTTTATTCTGACTGGGAAAAATCTTTACGATAATGCTGACTATAAAAAACAAGTCATGGTGCTACAATTTATTTGCTGTTTTTTTTTTTTTTTTTTTTTGAGGGGAGGGGAAAAGCACTATTTTTAAAAGGCTATTCGATATTTTTATATGCAAATTCTTTTGGGTAAGTTCTAAGACTGTTTCTCTTTATGCAAAATTTCTCTTGCCAGTACATCCCACATAATAATTCAACAAGGCAATGAGAGTCCTATGTAATTTACATTTTCATAGTATTTGCTAGTCTAGAAAGCCCTCTCAGTACAGTAGTTCAAATAATTAGAATAGCTACAATTCTTTAAACACTTACAATATACCAAGAGCCTCCTGTTAATGTTTTTTTCTTTTGATATGAGCTTCACTACCACCCTTAGAAGTGAGTATTCCTTTTTGCAGCTGAGGGAACCTTACATAGTTAGAGAATAAACAAATACATAAGTATCTGTAGCACATGATTCCAGCTCTAAGTAATCCTCTCTCCTGAGAACATAAAATCAGTTTGTATTTTCTTCTTCTTCTCTATAAGAACATTTTTTTTTAGTACCAGCTTAAGGTATCAAGACAGTAGTAAAATAAGGTTTCACAAAAATCAAGCAGTTATCAAAATGGTGATTTTCTGTTAAAGTTGAAATACTCAAGATTTGGGTAAAGGCACAATACATTATTATTCAGCAGAGATAAGACTCACCCCAGCATTAAAGAATCCTCTTAGCAGCATCTTCTATTTAATATATACAAGGATATCATCAAGTTCAGGCTTGTATGATACAATTCAAAATATGAAATGCACTTTTTTCTCCTTTGGTCCATCTTTTAACCATGGCCTCGCTACTGGGTAGTAATCATGACAGTTAATGGGATCATAAAAATTCATTTCCTTGAATTTTCTCTAAATATGTATGTGTGTATATATATATATATATATATATATATATATATACACACACACATATATATATATAATTTGCATATGTATATGTATAACAATTTGCCTAAAAACAAAATACAGTAAAACCTTGGTTTGCAAGCATAATTCGTTCAGGAAACATGCTTTTAATCCAAAGCACTCATATATCAAAGCGAATTTTCAAGAATCATCACCTTAATTGTGATCATGTGATATTTGGCATCACATACTATTTGTATTCCAAGATATCGCTTGTTTATCAAGTTAAAATTTATTAGAAATGTTTGCTCGTCTTGCAGAACACTCACAGAACAAGTTACTCAGAATCCCAGGTTTTACTACTTTCTCTGTCCTAGAGTTAAATCCAGTTCCATAACCAACTTCCTTGATTTGGTTTCTCAGTGTCCCCTTGTTCTCCATGAAGGCCAACTATTAATTAGTGTGAACACTAAGAAACACTTACTATTCAAAAACCGGTTCATCTGGTCATATGTTTATTTCAGAGATTTGCAAACTCACTACAAGTATGGAAGGCAGCATCTTCCAGAGCAAATTTGTGCCCAGTGGGAACATCCATCCCTATGTGGGCATATCTCTATATGCTGTTGAATCAGTATCCTCTGAGCCTAAGAAAACAGGTTATGTACCGAAGTTATAGTGTCTTGAAAAGAAAAACTTTTTTTTTTTTTTGCTACTTTTCTGTTCTCCGTTTCTATGAATTTGGCTTTTTTAAAGATTCACATATAAAGTGATACCATGCAGCATTTTTTTTCCCTCTGGCTTATCTCACTTGGTATAATGCACTCAAGCTCCATCCATGTTGTCACAATTGGCAACATTTCCTTTTTTCTCATGGCTGAATATTCCATTATATACTATACCACATCTCCTTTGTCCATTCATCCACTGATGAGCACTTGGGTTGTTTACATATCTTGGCTATTGTAAGTAATGCTGCAATGCACATAGGAATGCAAATATCTCTTCGAGATCCTATTTTCATTTCCTTTGAAGATATGTAGATATTTAAAAGTGGGATTCCTGGATCATATGGGAGTTCTATTTTTAATATTTTGAGGAACCTCCATATTGTTTTCCATAGTGGCTGCACTAACTTACATTCCCATCAGCAATGTTTTGATTATAGGCATCCTAACAGGTGTGAGGTGATACCTCATTGTGGCTTTGATTTGCATTACCCTGATGATTAATGATATTGATTCACCTTTTCATGTATCTGTTGATTTGTATATCTTCTTTGAAAAAATAATGTCTATTCAGTTTCTCTGCCCATTTTTTAAATCAGATTTTTTGTTTGCATTGAATTGTATGAGTTCTTTATATACTTTGGATATTAACCCCTCATCAGATACATGTTTTGTAAATATTTTCTCCCATTCTGTAGATTGCATGTTTGTTTTGTTGGTTAATTTTTACATATGGTGTAAGATAGGGGTTCAGTTTCATTCTTTTGCATGTGAATATCCAGTTTTTCCAACACCATCTATCAAAGAAACTATCCTTTTTCCATTATATATTTTGGCCCCTTTGTTGAAAAGTGCCCACATATACATGGGTTTATTTCTGGGTTCTGTATTCTGTTCCATTGATCTATGTGTCTGTTTTTATTCCAATACCATAAGTTTTTATTACTATAGCTTTAAAATTAATATTATTTGAAACCAGGAGATATCATGTTTTCCATTTTGTCCTTCTTTCTCAAGATTGCTTTGCCTACTTGAGGTTTTTCATGTTCCATACATATTTTAGGATTGCTTTTTCTATTTCTGTGAAAATACCATTGAACTTTCATAGAGATTGCATTGAATCTGTAGAAGTCTTTGTGTAGTATGGACATTTCCACAATATTAATTCTTCCAATTCATGAGCACAAAATATCTTTCTATTTATTTGTTTCTTTTTCAATTTCTTTCATCAACATCTTAGTTTTCAGTGTGTAGATCTCTCACCTCCTTAGTTAAATTTAACCCTAATTATTTTATTCTTTTTGGTGCAATTGTAAATGGGATTATTTTCTTAATTTCTCTTTTTGATAGTTTATTATTAGCGTATAGAAATGCAACTGATAAGTGTATATTGACTTTGTATTCTGCAACTGTATTGAATTCATTTATTAGTTCTAACAGGTTTTTTTGGTAGAGTTCTCAGGGTTTTAGAAAACTACTCTTTTAATATGAATGGATGAAGACAAAAAATGATTCTCAGATGGTTAGCTATTGTTCAGATTGGTTCTATGGAGAACATATTCACAAAGTTTTACCATGTGTTGTAGACTCTGTCCTCTACCCCTGCAAAGCTGAAAATGAGCAAAACAATGAAAGGAATAGATTTGCTCTTGCTATTGATTTATGTACCAACAGAGTAAATTAGACTTCTTGTATATAAGTACCTTTAGAACAAGGAGTGCTTTAAAAGGCATTAGCAAACTCTTTTCTTCAGCGCTTTATGGTATTCTATTACTGCTACTCTGTCACACTATAATTAACATCTTGTCAGACTTTCTATTCTAAACCAAGATAAGCATCACTGAATATCTTGACTTTCAAAACTTCATGGGACTGAAATTTTCTATTCAAGGTGTCAGACATGGTTAAGTCGTAGGTGTTATGGCAGGTCAGGAGAGGGCACGGGGCTTTTATTTGGTGTTGCATTGTCTTAGTATTATTTTATGAAACTCTTTATTTTTTATTACAAGGTAACAAAATGTTAAGAAGCTGAAATTGGGTTGGATTTATTGTGTTTCTACTGTCCATATTTATATAAATTAAGGTCATATTACCTGTTCTGTAGCTCATTGTAGAATTATGTAGCAATCAATTTGTGGATTATTTATTGTATATATATGTACATGTGTCTATTTATATGTGTTCATTGGCCTTACCTAACCAAATGTGGTCAGATTTTTGCTGGCAGACTACATATCATAGGGATGTGAAAATGAACAAGCAGGCAGATAAAATAGTTTTTCGGGTCCAGAACAAAGAGCAGAAGCCCCAACTTTCTGGTCCCTTCTTTCCTCTTTGGTATTAGAACTTTCCAAGAAATTTATGTGGTTTTCAGTATCAGACCAGCCTTTCAAAAACAGTTGGGTAATACAGGACCTCTTGAACCCTCTACTGACAACATCCTTAGCAATGAAGTTTCTATTTATCTAGTGCCTACGATATGCCGGGCACAGTATCAATATCCCTTATGTAATATCCCAGCTAGATATTATCTTCATCTAGAGATGAATAAATAGATCCTCAGAGAGGTAAGTGACTCGGTCAGGAGAATGTATATAGTATGTGGTCAGCTAAGTTTTAAACCTTTACTGGATTCTTTTTAATTGTGGTAAGACGACTTAACATTAGATTTACCCTGTTGACAAAATTTTAGGTGAGCATTACAGTATTATTAACTCTAGGCACAATGTTGTACAGCAGATCTCTGGAACTTATTCATCTTCTATAACTGAAACTTTATATCTGTTGAAGAGCAACTCCCCACTTCCTCCTCTCCTCCCCTCTGGCGACTACGATTCTGTTTTGTTTCTCTCAGTTTGACTGTTTTAAATACTTAAAATGTGTGAAGTCGTGGAGTATTTATCCTGTGCATGGCTTATTTCACTTAGCACAATGTCCTCCAGGTTCATCATTCATGTTGCTGCATATGTGGAATTTCCTTCTTTTTTTTTTTAAGGCTGAATAATATTCTATTTTGTGTTTATACCACATTTTCTTTATCCATTCATCAGTGGACACTTGGGTTATTTTCGTATCTTGGCTATTGTGAATAATGCTGTAATGAACACAGGAGTGCAGATATCTCTTCTAGATCCTACTTTCAGTTCTTTTAGATATATACCCAGAAGTGGGATTGCTAGATTATATGGTAGTTCTAGATTTAATTTTTTGAGGAACCTCCGTATTGTTTCCCATAGTGGCTGCACCATTCTACAGTCCCGCCAACAACGTGCAAATGTTCCAAAACCTCCACATCTTTGCCAACACGTGTTATCTTTGTTTTGTTTTATTCTGTTTGGTAATAGCAATTCTAATATCTTGCGATTTGGTTTACTTTTCCCCAGTAATTATATCTAATTCTAAAATCCATGTTTTGCTCATGCTTCCATACTGCCTTCTCTTAAACATACTTTCACATTTTCACTTTCCTCAAAATGGACATCACCAAGCACCTTTTCTGTGCTTTGTCATCTTTATAGGATCACAGGAGGGCCCGGAAGCGGGTCCAGACATCCACCCCCAAAAGGACAAATTGCTAGCTTCTCCTGCTATCTTAAGTTGGTGGTAATTATTATTTCCTTCAAATCAGCCCTTGGTGATATGTCTGACAGTAGATGTCAAATAAAAGAAAGCCACAATTCAAGTGGTGGTTTCTGTTATCAGGCTGCGCAGAAGATATGAAGAAACACTCATGCTGTGCACTCTCCCTCCCTCTAGTGGTTAACTAAACTCAAAGAAATTTGTGCTAGTATTAAATTCTTTATTTTAGGCTAAAATATATGTTGTCAAAAATTGTTTATTTTTTTTATGTTACATACCGAGTTAAACATTGAACAACTTACCAAAAATGAATTTAATAATTCTGGAATTCAAAATAGTGTTCAGTCTGATGGTTTGGGATTCTAGACACGGTGTTTTGATAGATTTGTGCTTTTGTTTGACAATTTAGGAGATGGGAAATATGACATGGTAAAAACTGCCTCTAATACTTTTTAGTATGGGATTTCAATGCAGGACACATTGTGTTATTCTTGAAACACAATGAAATTTAAATTGTAAGCGAAATTTCCTTCAAGGACTGTTTTAATTCTTCTTGTTCCTACAAATTAGTAGCATTACTAAGAGGAGGTATCATCTTTTTCTTTTGGTCTTTTAATATGTATGTTTTACCCGCTTTACTTCATATAGACATCCCAATTACTAGCAAGATGGTGTGTGTGAAAGTAGGAGAATTATAGTATTTTTTAGACCCATAACACTATCATCATCATTAATAAAAGTTTTATAAGAAAATTATTTATTTTATTTTTTATTTGCCAGATTTTTTTATTCAATTAAAGTTAGTATACAGTGTAATATTAGGTTCAGGTGTACAATATAATGATTCAACAGTTCTGTGAGTTACTCCGTGCTCATCATCAGAAGTGAACTCAATCCCCTTCACGGGAAAGTCACTTTTAATATGAAATAAAAACATTTCTCTTTGAGATATGTTGTAGCTGATGGAGAATTTGACCCAGAATCACAAAAACCTAAATTAGGCTCCCTGAAGTACCTCTTTTTAGCTGTGTGACCTCAAGCAAATTACTTAAATTAAACATCAGTTTACTCTCAGTTGTGGAGATAATTAACCATTGCAGGAGATTGCAGTGAGGACCAGACTTAATGGACATGAACCCACTTTTGCCCACTTTAAAGCATGGTATTACTATATAGTATTATTACTTACTATTTATTCCCACTTTAGAGTGAGATTTTATACATCCAGCATTTGAAATACATTGTTTTTTTGCTTCATTTGAGGGTGTATTTTTGAAAACAGTAAATTGTGCTGTAAACACTGCCAATTAAACCTTTATTAACAGTTGCATTTCCAGACTTACTGTCAAAAGCCTTTAAATTACTTTCAACATTTCCAGAGCAGATTTAATTAAAGACAATTTATTTAGAGACTACTAAGTGGGAAAGGGCCACTTCTGACAGATAAACACACAAAACATTTTAAAATAGGTTGCTGTGAACTCAGGCTGAGAGGCTTTTGAGAAATTGTTACTGGTGCCCTACTCCTATCACAAGTCATCTAAAATGTATGCTGATATCTTTAAAAGGTAGTGGGCATAAAACTGAAGAGACAAGTATTATCAAGTTATATTCTAATAGAAAATATAGGTTTCAGTAAATAAAGACTATGTCATGTCATCATGACTGTGTGTCAAGACACCACACACACACAAAAAAAGTCAACTCCCTCAAATTTCCACTGAATGTGATGCCCCTGTTGGCTGGAGGGCGAGTTATGAATTTGTGTGGATTTGTGTGAATTATGGGTGCTGTTCATCTTGGTGATTCTAAGGCGTGAGATCCAGGAGAAAGATTTGATTTCAGCTCAGCCACTTCCAAGCTGTGAGCTTGGCTGAAACTCCCTTGGGTGTTCCTTACAAGATTACCCTCAGTGCCACGAAATCATGTGTAACTATCTTTGTAACAAAGCCCACAAGTGTCTCACAAGTGTCAAATACGGCCTACTATCATTACCGTATCCAGGCAGAGACTTCTAAAACTGAAGAAGTCAACAAAAATGTCCGTATCACAAATATCCTAAACATTTGAGTTGGAACCACTCTAAGTTCTTGCTTACCTGTCCACCACTCCCACTATCCGTGTCTTCTTTTCCTCTCTGCCTTGCTGCTTCCCACAGGACTAGCCAGAGGAGCTAAGCACCTTCTTAAACGTGGAGGTTCATGCTTTCTCTCTCTTCTTTGGTTTCCCAAGCCAAGAAATTTGCAAGGCCACCGAAGTCTTCATGTGCCCTCTCTGTGACAAGAACTGCTCACTGCAGAGACTCAATGAAAGCTGTATCTATGCCAAGGTGAGTGTGGACCCTCGCATTCTCCTTCCCGAGCTCTACTTTTTCTCAGAAGTAGGTAGGAAAAAGTGAAAACTTGAATAGATCATCATTCGGCAGCAATTATAAAATGAGTGTATTTTTATTTGAATATTTTAGTCTTCCTTCGTTTTTATAACCGATTATTGTCATATGGACATAAACTTCCACTTGGAATGACATCTAGATTCTTTTTAGGAGAAGATGATTATATCTCTTGCTAATAATTAAATTTCCATCATCCATGAATACTCATTACAACACTTTTAATTTTAGGGGTACCTGGGGCTCAGTCGATTGAATATCCAACTCTTGATTTCAGCTCAGGTCATGATCGCAGGGTTATGGGATCAAGCCCTGCACTTAAGATTCTCTCTGTCCCTCTGCCCCACTCCCCAGTTCATGCTCTCTCTTTCTCTAAATAAAAAATAAAAACAAACAAAAAACCCCAATACTTTAATTTTACAGAAGAAAGGAAACAACATACTAAAAATTCTCAAGTCGCTGCCTATTAGGATAACCTGAAGGCTCTTAAAACTTCTGAAGCCCAAGCCACACCCCAGAGTAATTAATTAAATCAGTATCGTTGGGTTTGGAACATAGACATCCATCTATTTTAAAACTTCCCGATGATTCCCATGTGCATACAAGTTTGAGAAACTGAATTTTACAATGATTATTGTTTATATTTAAAACTTTTATTGAAGTATAATTAACATATAATAATATGTACACATCTAAAGTGTGTAAATTGACACATTTTGACATTATATATGCACCTGTGAAACCATCACCCCAAGAAAGATAATGGACATATAATCACTTCCAAAAGTTTCCTCATGGCCTCTTGTAATCCCTGCCTCCCTCTCCTCCCCAGTTCCACCCCTGTGTCCAGGCAACCAACTGCTTTCTGTCTTTATAGAAAAGTTTGTATTTTCTAGAGACTCTTATGTAAATGGAATCGTACAGTTTGTGGGGTTTTTTCTGGCTTCTTTCACACAGCATAGTTATTCTGAGATTCAACCATGCTGTAACATTTATCAGTAGATCTTTTCTTTTTATTGCTGAGGAGTATTGCATTACCCAGCTATGCCAGAATTTGTCTATCTGTTTATCTATTAATGGACCCGTGGGTTGTTTTGAATTACCATTTTACCTAAAGCTGCTCTGAACATTCATCTACACATCTCCATATAGGCACTGTTATTTCTCTTGGGTAAAAACCTAGGACTAAAATGATTAGATTATATGATAGGTGGGTGTTTAACCTTCTAAGAAACTGCCAAAATGTTTTCCAAAGCATTTATACCATTTTACATTCCTATCCACAGTATATGAGGGTTCCAGTTTTCCATACAGTCACTAATCCCCAGAATGGCTAGTCTTTTTTATTCTAACTATTCTAATAGATGTGTAGAGGTATTATAATTTAGTTACTTGGAAATAATTTGGTCCTTTTGGGCCTTGCTTTTTTTTAAGTTTTATTTATTTTGAGAGAGAGAGAGAGAGAGAGCCTGAGCAGGGAAGGGACAGAGAGAGAGGGAGACACAGAATCCCAAACAGGCTCTGTGCTGTCAGTGTAGAGCCCAATGCAGGGCTCCATCCCATGAACCCTGAAATCATGGCCTGAGCCAAAATCAAGAGTCAGATGCTCAACTAACTGAGCCACCCAGGTGCCCCAGGTCTTGCTTTTAAGATTTGTAAGGTAGGTTCATAACAGTACTGTAACTAGCATGATTTTTTCCTCGCAATGAAAGCAAGATCTGGCCGTGTACTGTAGCAACTGCACTGCAAATAGAGGATTTCCAGTCTGGCTGGTGGGAATGGGCTCACTAATAATCCTTTCAGGTGGTTCTTTCCTCAAGAGGTTTCCTCACGGACACGCTCACTGGGCACTGTCTGGGGTGCCCATGTTTACATCCTACGAACTCTTTCCGTGCAGTAATCTGAGGCAGTTGTAATGCTCACCTCACGTGTTTCCCTCCTCCCAAGGATCATTGATGGTTCTTCCTGCCTAGTATCCACTGTCTTGAAATCTGTTGCTTATGTATTTTGTGCATTTTTTGTTGTTTCCAGAATAGGGATAAAATCAATCTCTGTTACTCCATCTTGTTCAAAGTAGAGGTCTCTATACAATGAAGTTTGATGAGGCAGAGTATAAAATCAGAAGTCACTCAATACCCTACTACAAGACCAAACCTAGTAAAATTAGCTTCTGGATAGTTCATTGTGAATACAAGGCATAGGAAAATCTGTTTTGTTTATAGTTTAGTTGATAAAATTATACTTCGTTTTGAATTTGTTTAAGTGTTCCACAAAGATGTCTTGTTTTGGGAAGCATTTTCTCAATACGTTTTGCAAAAGCCACATATTGAAGTTATGAGATGTAGAGATACATGTCCTCCTAACCCATGCATTTCAAGGATATATGACATCCTTAGGGATACCAACAAATCCATATATATTTTATTTCTAGTTTTACTTGGACAGAGTTAATAAAACACACTAGCAGTATCTGAACACTAAAAATAAGAAACACTCCTAATGGCAGAGTGATAAAGCAAAGAAACTGTCAAAGGAAACACTAAATATAGGAGGCTTTTTGTCATTATGCAATATTAGTAGAAAAGAGTATGTATAGGGACAGGTATGACTAAGAAAGAATTCAATTAATAACTATTTTAAGGAAGGTGGAAAAGTTACCTTGCAGAGGAGAATATTGTGTTCTGGAACAATGCAAGAAATAAACGCCACCAGGAAGAAATATTTAATATGTATTATATATGTTTCTCTGGCTAAGATAAAATGTAAGTACTCGTTTTATACATTAAAAATAAGAATTACTATTCTTTCATTGATGGAAATAATGTTCTTTTTTAAAAATGGTTTATAAACTTACACATCTAGAAGTTATTTGAAGGGAAGTGTCAGAAATAAAGGAATAGATGATTACCAAAAAACAGGCCAGACAATCTAGGATCATCTAGCCACGTCTTCTAGAAACTTGCTAATTTCTTGTGGAGTCATTCACCGCTTGTGACAAGTAACAGAAAATTAAATCTGTCATATTTTATTGAAAAGTATGCATGTGTACATGTAATTATTTTAATAATTTAAAGGATGTATTTCATGGAACAAAAATGGTCCCATCATATGATAAAAATTTTATTTAAGTACATTAACATTTTCTTTGATGATTATTTTCAATTTTAATCCTTAAAAATATGGTAATTAAGAAATTTTTGCAATTAAGTAATTCAGTGATGTTTGCACATTTATTTAAAAGCACCTAACACCACAATGTCAGTTCGCATTATGGTAGGATTTCTCATTTAAGGTACTATCATTGGATAAAAGAGTTCTGCATTGTTTTCTCATATAATTTTAAAAGTGCCTCAACCCTCAAGGTGAGCCTTGTTCATAATAGTTATTAGTTTCTGGGTTTTTTTAACTGAATAAACTTTTACTCAATACCAAATATGAGCTCAGACCATATATTTATATTGAAGCTACAATAGAAAGAGGACAGAGTATTTTTTCTTTAAGAAACTTCATAGAAAAGTGGGTATGGGATCACGTAAGACATTTGTTAAAAAGTAGATTCTTGGGCCCCAAGTCCTAAAATTCAGAATCGATTGGTCAAGATAAGTCTTAGAATTCTGCATGTTAACAAGCTCCTTAGTTGATTTCTAGGACCACATTTAACAAAGATATTGCCCTAAATAATAATGGATCAGGAATGGAGAGGAGGTTAGGTGTGGACTACTGATGTTTCCGTGTTTGATGCAGCTTGTAATCAGGTGCAGTGGACATAGGCAGTTACACAGATTTTGCCCTGTCTGAGAATGAAGGACTGAGGAAGTGAGAGAGGCATGAACTCCAGCCTAAATTCCACCTCCTTTCTCCTCTTTGCACATAATAGCCTGGTCTGCAAGGTTGAATCTGCCCAAGAAGTGCCTGTTCTCCTTGGCCCACAGGGGCTTTAATGGAGTATCAGTGGCAGTTCCCACATGCTTATGCTCCTCTGAACCCGTCAAATAATTTTAGAGACAGACCCAGCAACTACAGTAGAAGAGGAATAGTCTGTAAGCTTCCAACCTAGTAAGAAATTTACCTCTGAACAATACCCACATTTATTGGTTTCTAGCCACACTCAACTCTCCAAGAGAAATCAGATGTCAAAGATAACGGAGAATTTGTGCTTCAACACAGTTTTGTTTGAGGTTCAGTTTGCTTCTGTCTTTATATATTATTCCTATTCACATCAACGATGTTGAATAAAATGCTTGTCCATAGGTCCCCCTGTGCATAAAGGGGAGCTGTTTTTCTCATAAAATAAGTCATTGCAAACATACACTTGTAGATAAGACAAACTTCCTTTTGCTTTTGGAAAAGTCTATTCTGTTTTGGGAATTTTTTTTTGAGATTTCATCTGGAATTTTCTTTTATAGGGCAAGCGACCCTTTCCTATTGAGCAGAATGCCTCTTTCCCCCTTTATTCTCCTGCCAATCATCCGCTGAGCTTGAGCCATCCATGCTATGCTTGACTCTTTCTTATCCCTGTTCCCTGTTTTCATTCAACAGCTCTTAATATCAACACCCTCAATGCAACCCTTAGCACCTCAAGCTATAACCATAGGCATCAAATTGCTCTTACTGTGTCTGTGGCCCCCCACATCATAATGCATCCCACCTGTAATATCTTAGTGGCTCTCACACAAGGATTTTATACTTTTATACTCCTCCTTAGGATTAGTTCTCAAGTTTTCCATTAACTCCCATTTTAGCTTAATCTCCCATTACATACATGGAATCTGACATTACATGAGGATTACATGTATACCTTGCTGTGCCTAATGGATGTATTTCTAAATCATTCATGTTTAATTTATGGAGTAAAAAAAAAAAAGGTACCTGAAAGATTTGTAAACAAACTTAGAAGAAATAAAATGAAAAACATTTTTAGGGAAAACATTGCATAAACTATAACAAATCATATTCATACCACACAGTTATTAAGCATGGCTTTTCATTTGCCACTTTTCTAAAAGGACTGCTCTTTCTGGAGCAGGAGAGAGCCATTATTCCTTAGTGACCTTTAAGTCCCCATGTGTAAAGTCTCTGTTCTAACACTCTAAGAGGCTGTTTCCTGCACTAAGTCTGTTATAAAGGAAAGCAGACAGCTGTTCAGCTGCTTGGCAACAGCAGGTGTCTCCATGGGATGCCTTTGGAAACAGAAACGCTGGATTCCCCCACTGGGTGTAATTTTATGAGCACTGTAGGAGAATTTCTTTATGGCCCCTTTCTCTCCTGTACATAATATATAGTGATGACTCTTGTGAAAACCAACTCACATAACATTTTTAGAACTCCCAAACCTCATCATAGAAGTTCAGGGCCATCCAGGACATCTTGCACCTATCCACAAACCTTCGAAAGGAGCACATGTGTTGTATAATGGTATTTTCAGTAGCGTTCTATCACAGGAAAACACACCCTACCTTTATCTGTTTTACATATTGTTTTGCAGAGTGTTCCAGATGTTACAATTAAAATACATATTAATATTGTTTTAATGCTCCCACTGACCAGTCTCTAGACTGTAGACTGAGCAAAACAAACGCCATTCTATTCCCACTTCCCTTATAATAATGTTCTTTTGCCCTTATTTGGCCTTTTTCTCCTGTGAGGATAGTATCCCTCTTTTCCCTATAGTTTCTATAGTATTTATATGACTGTCAAATATATATTGCCTTGGCTATACTGTTTTAATATCCCTCACTATAAGTATAGTGAGGGCATTATGCAAATGAAAAGAAGCAAAGGTAAGTTGAATTTACAATTTATTGAAATCAATCTTTGCAACCATGATTATTGTATTCAGTGATACAATTTTTTGTTCTTTATAAAAATTTGGATAATGTCTGATTCAAAAACACTCGGACTATATACTAAATCTTAAGTGATATATGAAACTTCTTAAGAAAAAAAAAAACAACTCATAGCCACTATTGGACCCATGGCACATTCTGAAAGATGTCAGAAAGTAGGGATAGCACTGTGATACTTTCCACTGAAAGTTCTGGCTCATAGGTGGAATTCTTCATTTTGAAACTTCCTCAGTCCTGGACGTTTTGCTGACAGGAAGTGCAGCTAGGTATGCCTCAACTGAAAAGCTAACTTTACCTTGACCATCTATGCCCCACAAATACTTCCTTAGGGTACTAGAGCCACTTTGAAGCAGAAATTGAAGGTGAAGTCCAAAGGGAAGAAAAGGAAAGAAAGAAGAAAAGGGGGGAGGGGAATGCTGATCCCTTACATCTCCCCAAAGAGAAAATCATATGAAACAGTTTCAGGACCCATGAAAGGATCTCATATCTCATATTTACAAATCATAAAATAATGTGATTCCTTTTGGGAAAAAAATCATAGAATCTAAATGTAGATGGCAATCACTAGATTATTATAATCAATATGTGACTAATATTTTTGCTTTGTTTTCCATTAAGGTGACATATTTGTTTGATAATGGAGGAACGGTCTTCTTTGCTATTTTTATGGCAATATGGGGTAAGTAAGTTCTTCTGTTACTTAATTCCTGGTCCTCATTTTCTGAGGCTACTGCTGTGTTTCTTCACACACACATGTGCAGGCACACATGTCCATTTAACAGTGAGACCTCTTGCTTTGTTTGCCCTCTTCACACATTCAGTGCTTCTTGGGGAATTTAACTATTGATCTAATCCTCTAGTCCCTAAAACCTCAACCTTCCTATACTAAGAAGTCTATTTTTCCTGCCGAAAGCAGGTGGTAATTAAGAACAAACTGAAACATATGATTGAAAGATGTCATATGAATCCAAATGACACTTATTGTATTTCTGCTTGTAAAAGTGATGCTCAAAAATTTTTGTTTGTGTAATATTTCCATTCATCAATTTTTTAACCTTATACTTTATACACTTAGAGATACAGAATCTATTCCATATATGATCAAGCAATGATACCTAATACATAATAAATCTTGCTCTTATTTAACATCTTAAAACTGTAAAAATTATGTACAAATATATGCTTTGGCTGACTTTTCCCCCCATGATTCTCATTGAGTCTTTAAAGCACCCAATTAATTGAGGCCTAAAATAAAACAGTTTAGAATTTCCCACTCTTTGAAGAGAAGTGATTCTTTTCCTGGTTAGGGTCAGTTTTCCAACCATGGCCCTGTTGAAGGCAATGTCATTGTCAACTTGGCAGCAAAAGGGTCTTACCATGGATGTGCTGATATAGGAAAGCTAAATGTACTAGAGAACAATCTCTCACTCCTATTACTTTAATTTCCCAGGCACAGAAACTCTGTATACTCTCTTTCTTGTTTTAAGTCAAAATTAAAAATAAATTACTCTTCCATTGTTCCTTGAAGAGAGTGACAATCTTGATGTATGGCATTAGGAGTATAGAGTTAATTAAATTATCAGGCAGGGCAGTCATGGTGAAACTCTTTAGTTTCACCTGATTCCCACAAACGTTTCCTACTAACAATAAAATAGACCAAAATACAAATTAAGGTTACTCAGTAGATGATTCAGCACAGCCAAAAATGGTAAGAAAGGAAACCTTTCAGATTATCATCTATGTTTCTGCTACTAGTCTCTTGCTTTTATGGTTCTCCTTGGCACAGGCCACATGACAGTGATCTTGCTTCAGCTTTTGGAGGATGGGTTTGTGAAAAGACTAGGATGTAGGCGATCATTTGCCGTCAGAAGCCTTTCCTCTTGGTTTTATACCGAGGTACGAAGTTGAGGTATGTCATCCATAGGAATGCCGTCACGTACATTTTCTCGGCCTGCTGGCATAGATGAATCATTCATAGTTGAGTTATAATAACTAGAGTTCCCAAAACTTGCATCATAAGGTTCCGGTGCATTGTCTAATCGCAGAACTAAAAAAGTAACCAAAAAATAATTATTTTATGGTAACAGTCTGGAGGATGCATGCTGAGGCATCTGCCAGACTATAGAAATTGTTCTAGATGAGTAGGTGAAGTACATCTGTTATATGGGCTTTTCAGACACTAGGTTTGAAATTTAAACGAGTGCATATTTTTCAATACACATATCTTTCCAAGACTAAGAGAACAGTTTAACTTGTAAAATAATTTTGCTGCCGATGGACCAAAAATAAAGGAAATAAAGGAGAAATCACAACAAAAGGAGAGCAATACTTTTCATGAAGAAGTATAGACATATGTCTCATTGATTTTTGAATCTTGTGAATTTAAAGCATTGTCAACATGTTCAGAATTTTTGCTTCTGGTGCAAAAAATAATTTTTAAAAAGTGAAGAGCATTAATTTTAAATCAGAGTCATGATTTTACTAAGTGTCTCAACATGTTTATGGTTGAGCCAGGGAAGATGGAGACAGAAGAAAACTATCTGTAAAAGCTTATGTTTCTTTATGATAGATCCTAGTTATCATGCACTTGACGTTTTCTGATTAACGTTATAAGAGATTATTTTTTACTTTTTTAACGAATAGCCAATTATTACTATCTTAATGATCTTGAGTTTATTTTCAAAGAGAACTTGGCATGTACTAGGTACCTTTAAATATTAAAGCAGTGACTAATTTCTAATTAGATTAGTGATCTAATTATTCATTTAGGTAGTCTCATATTCTAGCTATTCTTTAAGCCATCTGTTTACAAACTGGGTTCCTGGTAACCTGGGGGAGCTGTCTTGAAAGAGTAAAACTGGTGATATGATTGAGTTATTCCCCTCTGCCTCAATCACATCTTAAATTGTATCAGTTTGATAGACTGAGCTTTTGCTTCTGATAACAGATAAAGAAAAGATTCTGGTGTTAAGAAAAAACAAGGTTGGATACCCCTGTTTTTGAAACCCTATCCTTTAATTTGGAAAAGTGCCACTTTTTATTTTATATGGATTGCTGGAAACCCCCAAAATAGAATTAAGTTAAATTTTCAATTAACAGATTTGGTTCTGAAGATGAACAATATGTCAGTCATGATCTGAACTTATTAAAATCAAAAGACTTTCTCAACAGGATGTACCAGGGGCATTTAACTAGTTTTTTTGTTTTTGTTTTTGTTTTTATCATGGCAAGCATCCCTTATGTAAACCAGAAAACATATTTTTTTCCTGTAGTATTAAAAAAATGAATCAATCATTTGAAGTTATTTCATTTCTATTCTAATTAGTATTATTGCATTAAGAACAAATTCAGTGCTTTATTCTTAACAGATAAATTTCTTTTTCATAGATGCTATGGTTGGTCTTTGCTATCACATGAGTGAAAAATTCCTGAATTACTGTGACTTTATGTACCCAAATATACAACTCTTTATAGATTCTGTTTTAGAGACTTATTAAAATAATTGATTGAGGGCAACTGTATCTGTGTAAACTTTAGAAGAACTCCAAATTAGAATAAGTCATTGTTCAGGGGCACCTGGGTGGCTCAGTCTATTGAGTGTCTGACTCCTGGATTTCCACTTAGGTCATGGGATCAAGCCTTGTATCAGGCTCTTTGCTGAGTGTGGAGCCTGCTTGAGATTCTCTCTCTCTTTCTTTCTCTGTCTCTGTCCTCCTCAGTCCTCCCCACCCACCAACCTCTCTAAAAAATAAATAAAAACAATAAGTCATTGTTCAAATTCCTGCTGCTAAGAGATCCAACATGACAAAGAATGGCTTTGCAGTTAGTGCTAACAACACTGGCCATTTTTTCCTTAATAGCATGCCATTATCTTCCAATTTTATAGACATGTTTCAGGTTCTGGGATTTGGTTTATTTAAAAGTAATTGTGATGCAATGAACCACAGTTCCAAATGGTTTCCAAATTCTACCCACAGGTCCATAATTATTTTGGTTATGGTCTTTGAGAAACAGAGAGAGATCATAATAAATCTTTGGTCTGTTTTTGTCATATGAATCTCTGAATCCCTTCTAGGTAAGGTAGTGAACATTAGCATCCCTTTTTAATTAAAACCACTGTATGTAGTGAAGTTCTAAAAGTTGTTTTACCTGGTTCGTTTCTGTCATCATAAAGTCGCCGATGGGAAAATGAATCTGTTTTCCTTTTTCCGCACAGCAAGTAGCCAACAAGACTAAGTAATGAAGCACCCAGAATAGCACCTAAAATGGCCCCAAATACTACTCCTGTATTTTTATTCTCTAGAGAACAAATAAAAAATAATTAACAGATAAAGAAATAGAAAATAAATTTTCAAAGAAGAGAAATATATACATGTGGACTTTATAACAAAGACTGTTTAAACAATATATATATATATATATAGGTATATATATATATATATATATAGGTATATATATATATATATTTATTTAATTAGATAATGGTGATGTGTGTGTGTATATATTTTATGGAATACTGAGTATTTGGGATATATTGGCAAATATACCTCCCGATAAAACCACACTTCAAATTTTGAATTACTTTGAAATACTTCTTAGTTTTATAACTGTCTTTCTTTCCTTTATAAACAACAATAGTACTGAAATGCCATGTGTATGCTCCATTAAGATCTGATTTCTCTATGGACTGCCATATTAAGTTTTTAATCAATTCTGAGTCTCTAATGAACTTTAATGATGAAATGAACTTTGAGCTTGTTTCTATAATAATTGAAAAATAAAAAGCTAATGGGAATAAGTGGGTAATAGAAAATGAATCTACAAAACCCTAACAGAAAAGGCATTATAAGGAAAAAAGCAGTGTATCCTGATACAGGATATTTCCAGATACAACAAACAGATCATAAGCAAGATGTTTTCAATGTCTTGCATATTGAGAACAGATGTGTAGGTCTGGGGGTTCAAAATTTTACTCAATCTTCCCTTTCACCAAGTACCCTATCTTAAGCTAAGTTATCAATAAACTATGTAATGCTCCCTGAACTCATATTTAGTATATTGTATTTTCAGTTTAAAAAAAATTATTAATTAAGTGGATAAAATTAATTAGTTTTATTAATTAAGGGGTCTTATAAAGTCTGTAATTCTGTATTAAAGCCCACTTTTAAAAAAATCACCCATACACTGGAAGCTTTAGAGCAAAATTATTAATAAAATAAAAGTAAAGCAAAGTTAAGTAATTTTCTTTTGATTAAAGAGTAAAGGTAGGCATAAGTACATAGCATTCTCAGTATATATATTGAGTGTAGACAGACAAAAGAGAGAGAATATTTATTAAAAATCTTTCTGATGTAATACCAGAGGGGATACGAATAAGAGTATGTGTTAAAATTATAGCTAAAATGAATATATATGTACACAATGTATTAGTTGCAGTGCTATTTTAAAGCCTAGATTTCAGAATTTAAAACTTTTCCTGTAAGCTAACAACTTTCAAGTAGGAATGTGTATGTGTGATTTTGTGTTTACATCATTAATATAATCTGGAAACAAGTTGTATTGGAAATCATTGAATTCATGGGGGAAAAAGTATTGTTTTAAAAATTTCAGGAAAATAAACACTTGGTTAGACCTGAAAAAATAAAAGATTATGTATTAGATAACTTTTCTGCTTTACATTTGAAAGCTTGGAATAATCCCTAAATGAATTATTAACATGTTCCCATGAAACAATTTTCTTGTGACACTCACAGCTGTATTCAATTTTCATGGTGTTCATTAGGTACCAACTTAAAAATTCAGGAGGATCTTCTTTGGTTGAGTTTATTTACATGTAAAATATATATCAGTTTTCTTTTTTCCTGTGATTGTTCTGTGGTATCAGATAATTTATAAATTCATTTATTTCAATTTTCACATACGTATGTTTTTAAAGTTCAGTTTTATATTATTCCTGAAAGCATGGGAAATTTCAGGTAGCTTTCTAAGATACAGTGAAAACTGTTATCTAGCATCTCAAAACTGTACCACTACCTCAGTCTCTATTTCTTTTCAGCCTAACCTCTTTTTAAATTTGTCCCACTGTCTCCTTACGTTTCCATACAACAGTGACTAGTGCATGCTGACTTAAGCCCTAAAATCCCTTTACTATTTCCAACGAATATCATGGTCACCCCCTCAAAGTGAGAACCATGTGTGCTATTGCTGACTTCCTGGTTTTTTTTGTTTGTTTGTTTTTTTAATATGGCACATTCCTGAGATATAATCTATATGACTTAGTTCGAGATTCAATTTCACACAAAAAGAAAGTTAAATCCATTTATATTTACCTTCTTGGGGGTCTGATGTGTTTGAGAAGAGTTTTGAATTATTGGTAAACTTTAAGGTGGGCTGTAGAGTGGTCGTTTCTCGATAAGGAGTAAACCCTACGAAGCTATCACTGGTTGTGGTGAGCCATTCATCTGGTTCCGTTATCATGGGGGACGCAGACGTGGTGTTTGGTGCTGCAGGAAGGATGCTAATTGAAATGGAACTGTTGTCAGGAGTTTTCATGGTATCACTGGCTGAAGACCAAGTGAACTTTTCTGAAGATAGAGCAGATGTAGCATCGGGAGGTGCTGAGACAGGCTGAGGATTTTCGTCTGCTATAGATGAGTTCTGAGGCAATTTAGAAACAAAGCCTTGGATCAAGGGAGGATTTGTGGGAAGTGTAGGCGTGGATCTTGGATTCCCAGAAAAGTTGTTTGTCGATGAATTGCCAAAGACCTCTGTTGTTCCATGGTTTTTATTTGATGGATCCCAAAGAGAGGAATTACTTGTCTTGGGATTGGAGATTTCTCTATTTTCTTTATCTGAGCTTAAATTTGCATCACTTTCCAAAGGAACAGATGCATTTTGCATCGCTTTTAAGCCTGCTGCAATGCTTTGTGTTGTGTTTATTTCTAGACCTTCTTCCCCAAGGCTTCCAATTAGTAGTAAACTAAACATTTTTGAAATCAACAGAATTTTGGCTGAGGTCAACATTGTAGCCTTTTTTGGTACTGGTGTAATTAAGGGGAATCTGAAAGAAAAAAATAACAAGCATCTGAATTATTCAACAAAATAGTAAATTTTTAAAAATGGATCTACATTTTTAAAGTGATGAGGATTGAGACACCTGGGTGGCTCAGTAGGTTAAGCATCATACTCTGGATTTCCGCTGAGATCATGACCTCACAGTTTGTGAATTCGAGCCCTGGGGCTCTGTGCTGATACGGAGCCTGCATCAGATTCTCTTTCTCTCTCTCTCTCTCTCTCTCTCTCTCTCTCTCTCTGTCTCAAAAATAAATAAACTTTTTTAAATTTTTTAAAATGTTTTTATTTATTTTTGAGAGAGACAGAGTGCGAGTGGGGAAGGGGCAGAGAAAGAGCCAGACACAGAATACAAAGCAGGCTCCAGGCTCTGCCCCAGCTGTCAGAACAGAGCCTGTTGAAGGGCCTTGAACTCAAGAATAGTGAGATCGTGACCCGAGCCCAAGTCAGATGCTTCTCCAGCTGAACCACCCAGGTGCCCCCCAAAAATCTTTTTAAGTGATAAGGATCTAGATACATAACACTAAATTGATAATACCATACTCTTTGTTCTTAAAGTTTATTTTGTTTGGATTATGTACTAAAAGTAGAGTGAGTTCTATATTCTGTATAACATTTCTTTCTTCTTTCTTCTAAGGAAGTGCCATGCCAAAACTTTGTCAAGCCATACACCACTATTCCACTATTTGAAAGATCATTTAGCTTGAGACAAGTTGAAATATATGTATGAACTATGAACATATACATGGAGTTCATATGTATATGGAATATTATATATAGATTGCTAAGTAAAGCATTGTAAATATGGGACATGTAGAGCTGGCTGATTTGTTTAACCTATTTAAGAAAATATGTTCTTTATAAAGATGTAACTTGGAATATTTATGATGAAAATGATGTTGCTGATTGTACAGTATACATACCACTTTCAAGTGAATCAGTCAGGAAATCCACTTGAAAATATTTCACTAGCACCTAATCTGAATTATTTGAATTTGAAATTAACATCCCTTTTTTGACAATACTTTTCACTTCATGATGCCCTTCTTCCTATGAATCCCAAATTAGGGAAATTCAGAAAGACTTTTAGATTTTAGGATATTTTTTCCTTGTATCCCCTTACTGTGTAAATGAAGAATCTGGCTGGGAGCATGTGTGGAAAAATGACGTTGCCAGATAGTAGCAGAGTTGGGGGTTGAAACCCTTGCACAGTTCTCTTATCCAGGCATATCCTTCTGCATCTGAAGTGTGGAAATGCCACAGTTCACATAGCAGGATATAGGGACAAGGTTTTAAAATTAGATTTATATTAAAATTCTGACTTGCATTATGGATAACCTGTGAAAAATAATCATCATAATAAGCATCATCATCATAATCATATTGACCTCGCAATGCTGTTCTGAAGAGTGAAGATTTAAGTACAAGTACCTTAAACAATACCTGACCTAAAGTAAGTAGCTAATAGACATTAACTTCTATTTTTTTATTATTAGAATATAATTTCTGTGTCTTACATTTCAAAGGGTTTACAGTTTCGTCTTACTTGATCTTCACAATGATCCCTGGAGACCAAAAAAATTATGCTTGTAATATCTTAATTTTGCACAGGAAGAAACTGAGGTCCAGAGTGGCTAGTAATGAAAACTAGTGAATGGAAGAGTAGCACTGAAATCCAAGACTACTGACTCCAACCTAATTAGATGCTAAAATTTGAAAGATCGTTAATATTAAAATATTCTTTTAAAAACATTAGGCTATTCCTCCTCAAAGGATAGAGTCTGAAAACTGATATCCTGCTCTTTGAATTGTATCTTAGAGCTTATTTTTCACTAACAGCATCCAGGGTAGGGAGGTACAACTGCTATTTTTAAGGTCCAGTATTACCTACCTGCCTTTTTTTGTTTCTTTAAGGCTTATTTATTTATTTGAGAAAGAGAGTGTGTGTGTGTGTGTATGTGTGTGTGTGTGTGTGTGCGCACGTGTGCGTGCGCGCGCACGCTATGGGGGAGGGGCAGAGAGAAAGGGAGAGAGAGAATCCCAAAAAGGCTCCACGTTGTCAGCACCTAGCTGGACACGGGGCTCGATCCGATGAACCATGACATCATGACCTTAGCCGAAATCAAGAGTCAGATGCTTAACCAACTGAGCCACCCAGGCTCCCCACCTGCCATTTCTTAAGAGCGCTTCCAGAAATTTTTGTAATTATTTTCAACCTTAATAATTTTTTATTAGGGTTTGAGGAGCCTCAATGTACTCCCTTTGATTTTCTTTTAAGTGCCCTCTCCCTGATTAATAGTACCTTACATAGTGGTACAATTTAAGTATATTTATACTACATCCTGATATATATATTTTTTCAAAAGCTTTTAGTAATTAGTCCATACCTGTGGATTTCTAAGGCTTTACAAATATATGCCATACCTTATGCTTATCACTTAAAAAATTCTACTTAAAAGCCTAGGCAGACAGGCAGACAAGAATATTCATAGGAGCATTATTTATAAATGTCTCCAGCCTAAACATCCATCAGTAACAGATCAGATAGTAAATTGTGCAATAGTCATACATGAAAACTAACAAACTAGAGCCATGTACAATAGAGGTGATTATGACAAATGTAATGCAGAGCTCACAATGCCAGTTGTAGTGTGTGATTTCGTGTATGTAAAATTCAAAAACAAGTAAAACCTGTCAAAAGTTTTTAAAAGAATATTAAAAGTCAGGAATGTGGTTACTTGTGGGAAGGAAAGAGACAGTACTGATTAGGTAGCCATGGAAGGGACTTCTGTATGCTTGTGATACTGTCTCTTAACCTGGTAGGGATTACCTAGGTGTTTATATTTGTGATACTGTTCGTTTATATTTTTCACATTTCTGTGATAGCCAAGAAAATGGGTATAGGTCCTAAAAATGTTAACATAATTGGAAAACATATTACTATTATGCATTTATTAAGTCAGATGCTTCACATGTTTTCTCATTTAATTCTTACCCAAACCAATCAAACATACAATGAGGAAAGGATTGTCAATCCTGTTTTACACATAATTAAATGGGGCATTAAAAATGTAAGTAATTGTGACCAAGACCACAGAGCTAATGACTGAGAGATAGGGTTAGGACTCAAACCTCACTATTAAAGCTAGTAATCACTCAACTGCATAAAAGAAGTTACAAAGGAATATAGAAACTGGTTACAAAAGGATCTAGAATTCAGCTGCTTTTTAGAAACTTTTTCCCACCAATATATTTTTAGCACCGCTTCTCAAAATTGTATTATTTTACCCAAAGTAGTTTATAATACCATGACTGTAAACACTCGAAAACGAGGGCCTTCTACCTTAAGTACCTCTCAAACACACTAAATACACTTTTATCCCAATTTAAGAAAATGCCAGCAATCGTCTCTATGGTTCTGGGTGAACACCTTTAGCATATAGTTTACAAATTAACAAAACACAAGTTCTTATCCCCAGGACCTTTAGTTTTCACCAACACATTATTAAATGGATGCTCCACCTGGCACATTTAAAATACAATTCAGTTTAGTTTTAGAAATACTTACATGTATCTTTTCAGAAACATCCTTCTGTGAACTCTGCCAGGTTCATAGCAAACATTATAACCTTTCTCATTAATTCCAGTGGTCTGATTTCTTTACGAATTATACTTAGCCACCCATTGTGTCATTACTATACATTTTGACTTGCTTTCCCTACACCTAGGTTATTCTTTCGTCCTAATGAAGTGGTGGTCAGAGGGGAAAAAACAGCCCTTAGCTGTTCTAATTTTCTCATGTTACATGAGGAATGAGCTTTCACTCCCTTCCCGTAATGAGAATCCACGTATCAAGAGTCAGCAAAGTGAGTTTTGTTGTTCCTGACTCACTTTGTAACATTGAACCACCAAGGGGATCTCTCTACCCTTTACCCAGCTTTTGACTGTAACTTGAAAACCTAAGGTATCAATACCCCAAATGAGCCAAGGCTTCTGTTACTGCCTATAATTTATCTCGAGGGAAAAGAAAGAGAAGAGAGAGACGATGTATGTCGTGAATACTATTTACAGTTTATTCCAGTTAATGGGTAAGGCTTTTGCCAGAATCAGTTTATCCCTGTTGTCCCAGCCTGAAGCAGAGGACACTTCACTTCTGCTCCTTGTTTTCCAAGAGAAACAGTTTACACCTCTCACTCAGGTCCCTTCATCTTAAAGGGATAGAAGTAGGCAGGAATAGAAACCATCAGCTCCTTAGAATCTCAGGCCTGGGTTTTTGCTGGAGAAAAGACTAGGAAATGTCGGTTAAGTTCGACCCCATTCTGACTTAAACCAGACACACTGTAAGCAGCAAAGTCTAAAGGAGGTGATACAGATGCTCTGAAGGGCAGTAAAAGAAATCTGTGCTCTTTTTCTTTGCACTTTTCTCTCAGCCTCTCTCCATCTGTAGAGTTTAAATATTTCAACTGTGCTGTGTCCTTGTTATGTGAAGTTATGCTGGATAATGGTTGGTGTGCTCATGTGTGCCCAAGTTCATCTGTCAACCAGGTGCCCTGTGGAGGCAGACAGAGATGGGACGACAGAAAATACAATCGTAGAGCAAGAGCAAATCGGGAGAACCAGGTAGCATCATTCCCCTTCCCGGTCTTTGTCCCTTCTTGCCCCTAGGTGGGAACTCAGGAGAGGAATTTGGAGACTGTATAACACAGGAACCGAGCTAAGACCATTACAAACTTAAAAAAAAACTCTAAGACTAGAATTATTATAAAGGGAAGAAAAAAGGAGGATTTCCTTCCACTTTGTGATACTTGAAACACAGATTCTAAACCTGTCTGTATATATTGAACTATTTTTATCGTTTCTGGTAGTTAACAAATTTTAAAATATGCTTTCAGAGAGTATGAGTTTCACTTTTTAAAAAAATAATTATGGAACGCAGAGAAAATGAACACAGTTTTCTCCCCTGTTTTTTGGTGTTGGCACTAGAAAGTGGTTTCACATTTGAATTTTGTGTGGAGGGCTGCAGAGGTGGTGGGAGAAAATGGCAACCGTGTCCATTGAGGGAAACAAATTCACACTGTCTGTGCATAATTTTGCTTCCCCTTAAATGCATCAAGTCATTATTCTGCCCAGTCTTCCTGTTGTAACTGAGTCATACCCTTTTTCTACCAAGCTTTAAAAATAAGGAGGTACCCTGCGAGGTCCACCTATGCAAGGGAAGAGAAATGCTAGTTACTCTAAACTCAGTCAAATCCAACTGTTAAAGGATAGCGTTAGTTCAGGTACACGAAGGGGATAATAGAAAACCTGGATTCTGCTGTGAAATAACTAAACAATACTTGGACTGTGCTGCTTCTCTCTCGGTTGCTTTTGCTTGTTTCTTATTATAGATCTCAGGCTACAGATTAAGACAGATGGGTTTTGTTTGTCTTTGTCCCAGGAAATTCAGTCTGACATGCAGCCAATAACCCAGGCAGACCCTGAGTGTTACTCTTGAGTGGCCTTTACAATCTTCAACAGTATTTGCCGTTCCTAAATGAAAGCCACAATAAAGGAGGACCTAATGAACTATGCTCCTAGAAATGCCTCTTTCATAAAAGGGTTTTGAAAGGATGAGAAGTCTTAGTAGCCAGAACGGAGGATTGTACCTGAGGACCTTAGGGCATATCATTTACTCTTATTTGATTTAAAAAGAAAAGAAAAACATGACTTTTCCTTTAGGAAAAAAAAATTCAAGTTTGTGAACATAATTCTAATTAAAAGACTGGGGTATGCGTAAATCCAAGAAAAATATTTAGGTCACGATCCCAGCTCACGTGAGCATTCTTAGTCATAAACTTCAGTGCTGAGATAAATAATAAGGTGGAAGAGTATCAAGCTTAGAAAGAAAGACTGTCTCCAAAAGAAATATTCTGGACCCCAATTCCCAAGCTTGGGGTTTTCATCCTTCTGTTACATTTCACTGTCTGTAGAAAATGCCTCAGTAGATCAAATAGAAAGGGCTAAGCAGTAAATAAGCATCCCTTTAATTAAAGGAGCCTTTCACACAACCACAAACTGAAAATAATTTTAAGGAACTTTATCCACACCTTCATTCCATAAGATGTGTTCTGAAGCAACTGACTTAACAACGTTTTAGGTACCCAGTGACTGCCGGCCATAAGCACATAGCATGTTAAGTGAAATAGTTTACATACACAACGTTTTGCCAGTTTTTTTGATTAATAAAATCCTTGGAAAAATATACAGAAGCCTGTAATTCAAAGATTGTTCTTCAAAACCTGTCTTATTCTAGTACTTTAGCAAGAACCTTAAAGCCAAAATGCATAATTAAAATCTAAGTAATCAGTTTACATTCTTGCCATTTCCACTTTAGACATGTTGAAACTTTTACTAAGATCTGATTTAAGGAAACTCTCCCTTGTAGTCATGTACATTTTAAGTGAGGTTTTTATTTAACTCTCCAGCTGGTTCATCATGTAGCAAATTTGGCAGTAATTGGAAAAACTAAGTCACTTGGTGCAAATGCTCATTTGGAAGGTGATTACTTAACAAAACAACTACCTGTTTTTACAAGGATCTCCGTAACTACTTGCCAGAGTGGCAAAAGTTGAGCCTGCTTTGATTCTCTTTGGTAAATAAATGAGGGGGGGCAGGGAAGCAAAAGGGAAAAAGTAAGGGAGAGAGAGAGAAAGAAAGAGAGACGGAATCCCAGGCAACCCAGCACACCCTTACCTTCAGGTTTTGGAGGTATTTACAAACAGGAACTAAAATATCACAGACAGCTGTCCTGGCTGCAACGCGTCTGCCGAGGATTAGAGAAAGCAGAGGGGTGAAGTATGACAATGTCCCACTGGGCAGGAGGGTGTCAGAAACAAAATTTGGTGGAGCTGGCCCAATCTTGCTTGTGTAATAGAGCACCCAAGAACCTGACTGACCTGCTTCTCAGCTGTCAGCATGAAGATATCACCTCATTCAGGCCTTAAAAAAAAAAAAAAAAAAAAAAAAAAGCCCAACCCTCCAGCTTTCATAGGTTGGTCCATTTTGACTTTGAGGCAGGCTGGGTCTCTTGAGCGGTGGCAAACCAGGGGTCATCTGTTTCCTGCCCCAAATTAAAAAAAAAAAAAAAAAAAAGGGAGAAAGACTTTGGTAATGTCCCTTGGTGTATCAGGAATTTCTGGCGCATGCTGGCTTCCCCCTTTGCAGGTGAGGACACCAAAATGACTCATGGCCCGCACCTGTTGCTTTGTGCAAGTCCTATGATGTTTTCTTAGATCATAAACAAACCTGTCTTTCTCATAGTAGGGTACCAAACACCTGAATGGAGAAAACGTGGTGCGAGCAGTAGTGAGGGGCCTCATGTGCAGGGCACCAGTCGGTCACTTAACACAAAGTGAAAGAATGTGTATTGGCATCCTTGAGAAAGCTGTGAAGCATTCGGTTAGAAATAACCACCGGGACTGAAATGGGCTTTCTTGCTGACTTTAGGGGTTTGGGGAGAATGGCCACACAATCCTGAGTAATCCTGAGAGCCTTCACGTTTAAGTAGTTTCCATCCTGTGTTCTCTTTGCTTTTACTCTCAATTTAGAAGCTGAAGAGTTTCAGAAGTGCCCGGGCAATGCTTGATTAAATACGGGAGTTGAATAACAACCTGGCATGCTTCCTTCACTTCCTTCCACGGCTTATGAAAGGGAGCCGAGTGAAACTGTAGTTTCTGGGATATTCTGCACACCAGTATTTGGGGGCCAGCGCCAAGGCCCGTTGAGCTCAGTATGCCTAAGTTTCATGCTTAGTTTCTGTTGTTCAAGGAGATAGGTTTCCAACTGCTGAGAGAGAAAATGAAACTTTAGCTGGAGTACAGGAGCTTCAAATTGAATGCAAAGAATCTACCCAGTTAATTGGCCCGGGAAAGAACAAGGTAACGCTATAGTTTTAAATTTTCTGAAGCCCAAAGGCCCCTTCAGAGTTTCATTAGGAATTAAGCCAACCCCTAAAAAACATTCCCTCAAAAGATATTTAAGCTGTATCTGCACTGGTATGAAGAAAAGCAAGTTAAATTAAATCAAGCAACTGGTTACTGAGCAATAGCTTAATAGAATTCATTTGGTTATTTTCAGATTAGTCAGTTACTAGGAAAAAATCCAACTGAAAAAATATTTTATGTCTCTTGAGAGAACTGAACATGATTTGGCAGGATTGGGTGTGCCATACCCGTAGGGATTTTCCTAGATATGTGTATGAATATCATTACCACTTTCTGACTTGACCATAGTAATTATGGCCTATACCAGGCATGGAAATTATAAGGTACTTCTGCTATGCCTGTCTGCTTTCACTGTGTAAGAGTCCAAGTCATCTCCCATGACCCTCTTCTCTGGAGACTCTACCTATGGCCTCAGAATCCTCTTCATCACTGCTCTCCTGACAGCCATCACCAATTGATTAAAATGACCCTGGATGTAAACCCTATTTACCCTTCCTGTCATGAGCACATCTGGAAGTAAAGTCATAGCATAAAAATAATGCATATATTTAACACCTCAGTGGTTACTTAGCTCACTTGGTTGTGATCAGAAATCTTTGTGAAATCACCTGAGTTGGAGTTAAAATGTAATTTCTTGCCAAACAAACAAGTCTCCATGAGATACATTTCCAGGTATACACCATGTTCTAGGTAAGACCAATCCCATTTGGCCCTCGTTTCTCCAGAGGGACTCAACAGCTGTAAGAGACAATTAGCTGGCACTTTTATTAGCCAAGCCAGCTGAGATGACACATTGTGTGATGCCCTACCTATTTTTTTTTTTGTACTAACCTACTATGGTACCTTTCATCTGGCACTCTCCAATTGCTTCCCACCCATTAAGTCTCGTAATATATACTGGAAGAAGCAAACCTTTGTTTGTCTGAAATGGTAGAACTGATAACAAGTGGAGTTTCTAGAACACGAAGTTACATTATTGTCACCGATGGGTCTGAAAATGGACCCAGAATGTAGCTTGGGACCATGCCTCAAATAAAATTAAAAGATTGCTCTGGATCCAAAATATAAAAAAGATATTTTATTTGTATAAAAAAAGATACATACAAATCCTATAGCATCACATACCTGATGCTGATGTCACACATAGGAAATTTTTTGCAATAGATCATTAATAGCAGGTTCTGAGTTTGAAACAAGATATAAATTGAATTTATGTTTTGTCTCTCCCTAGGGGCATGGGCACTTTAAGAAAAAGAAATACTTGAATAATAATTAAACAAGCAGCATCATGGTTATATTATTTGAGGATAATTTAATGATATTCTTCAGAGATACAATGGAAATTGATGACTGGGAAATTCCTTATGGTTGATAACACTAACAATTGTTTAATATAAGCTTATTTTTTTTCCTGAGTCATATGGCATTATAATATGGTCTTCTTCATTTAACTGTATCTTTATGGAAAGATTAAGTGCTCCATTTTGTTGCTAAGGACATTCTACAACAATGTCCTTTGTTAAGTAGAAGTTGTGACATAGCATATACATATATGCAGGTGTACATACTTGTATGCATACTTACATAAACCGGGAGCTAAGGAAGGTTGTAAACACCCGATTTAAGAAAACCCTAATAAATCGGGGCACCTCTCCCCTGCCAGTTCCATCAAAGGGAAAAAAAGCCAGAAAGAGAGTGGGGGGTATTGCTAAAAGATGACGGAAACAATTTAAAAACAAACACTACCTCCTTAGAGCATTACCACTGCCGGCATGGTCTGCCTATATTACCAGGCTTTATAAGCATAAGGTAGCCCTACTGAATCTTTATTCAGTGCCAGAACTCTGAGGCTGTCCCTCTGGCTGGGTACTCCTGGCTCATAATCACCAAGAGAGCAGCATGCATGGTAGGAAAGGCTCAAGATACCAAGTCATAATTTCCTTGTTGAATCCTGGTTTTGCTACTTACTGGTTTCATGAGCTAGCCTGATCACCATCATATTTCTCCAAGACTGCTTTCTTATTTATAAAATAGAAAGAGTGCCACCTACCTCCTAGTCACCTGTGGGGAGTCGATGAGATAAGGTAGGGAAAGTAATTCTGCATTACCTGACACTTAGTAGGACTCCATTGGTCCTAACTATAATAATTTTTGTTTAGAGATGGTAGAAATTAAAGGTTCAGCACCAATGCGAATAGAAGTCGAGATGATTCCAACTAAGCATGGAAACATGCTGAATTATTTTGTATCCATGTCCATACCTTGGCACATAGTAAATATACTCAGTAAATGATAATTGGATGAAAATGAAATAATTTTTCTCCAATTTTAATTGATTTTTTTTCCTGACAGAGAGGCTTTCCACGGTCATCTTATAAAGTCTACAACCCTCCTTTCTTGACCTATTCTATCTCCTTTCCTTGCATTGTTTTACCCATACCACTTATCGCCATTTAACATCCCCTATATCTTATTTTTGCTGTTTATTGTCTGTTCCTGTACTAGAAAACTCATGAAAGCAAGCATTTTTTGTCTGCATTCTCAATTGCTTTATCCACAGAGCTAGAGTAATTCCTTTAACAGACTAAATTCTCAATAAGTGTATAAATGAATGAATTAAATAAGTATATAAACAAATGAATATAATTAACAATAATAACAAAAACAGTGAAAATAGTAAGTATAAGACATCTGCAAACTCACTTTTCCTCTGCCTAGGATATTCTTCCAATTGTTGGCTCATTCAGATATGAAATCTGCTTTCTTTTTTCACTTGAGGATAGTTCTTGGGCATCTTTTTATGATTGTACATGTACATTATTGAACAGTTTGCTTCAGCAAGCAATAAGAGTTGGTGGATAGTTTGTGAGAAAAGTTCATTTTAACTATGTGTTCATAAATCTTCTGTTGTAGCAGGTGAGAGTGTAGACGTTATTGCACAAAAGTGTAGATAATTGTGGGTAGATGTGGTTTGGTGGGTAGTTTTTTTCTGTATACTTTTTTTTTTGATGTTTATTTATTTTGAGAGAGAGAGAGGGAGAGGGCATGATGAGCAGGGGAAGGACAGAGAAACAGAGAGAGAGAATCCCAAGCAGGCTCCAGGCTTTCAGCCCAGAGCCCAATGTGGGGCTCAAACTCACAAACCGTGAGATTATGACCTGAGCTGAAATCCAAGAATCTGATGCTTTTAACAGACTGAGCCACCCAGGCACCTCAGTACACCTTATTTATAATAATAAGGTAGACAGCAAAATTGCAACTGAGAGTGTTAGGAGTGTATGTGCTAGATGTTAAAAGAGAAAAGAGAAGGTATGACAGCATGGCACAACTCCAGTCAGATCATTAATTTAAAACAAATCAACTCCCCGCAGCATACCTATATTTTCCTCCAGTGATGCTGGTGTGCGTGAATACAGATAGACAGGATACAGATGGAGCGTTGGTTTTAACTAGGATCTGATAAAACTATGAGTTTATGATAAGCTGAGACAAGAGTCAGAACCCTGAGGGTATACACAAGTGGGTGAGTATAATGGCAGATAATTAGAATCATAAAGAAGAAAGTGAGGGCACAAGGGGAGGAAAGGACCGTCAAAATATAATGGGCTGAGAACTGAAAAATCTTGGTCAAGAGTCAATGGATTGAAAATCTGAGTCAAAGGATTATTGGAATTGGAGGTTTTGGAGAGTAAGCTAGGAGGATGGAGCTGATAATTGGAGATTTTAGAGAGTTTGCAGTCATTGATCAAAAGTATGCTATGGGAGTACATGAGTGAAATAGAGTAGGAGAAAACAACTTTTAAGATAGAGCCAAGGTCCTAGAAAGATGATCTGTGTATATTGCAATTTCAAAGAATTATTTTAGGAGTCCTGTTGAAAGATTTACACTGAGCCAAGAATTTAACAATCTTTAGAAAAGCTAGAGAAGTGTCCAATGGTAGGTGACATCCACTAGGAGAGGTAGTAGAAAGTATGGATTGATAATGTGAGACTCAAATCTGTGAACCTTTAACGAGAAGGGAGAGCAAATGGTCTTGAAGCAGCAACGAGGAGCAAGAAATTCACCACCTCATCTTCAGCCCCTATTAGTATGGGAGACAAATAGCTATTACCTGAGAATGCTGCATGGAAATTAGGGTTTCAGGGTTGTCCCAGGTTTTGGTTAGAGCAAGAAGGTGAGGGGACACAAAAGACATTACTGTTGATGACTTTGAACACAAGAGGGTATAGTGAAAGTATCTCGGAGTGTTGCGAAAGAATAGGAGATGATCACAAAGGCGATGTCTGTTGCCCTAAAACAAAAGAACCAAAATTTGAGGGTTAAAGGATGATCTGGAATCCCGGTCTTCTTTAGGTAACTGATATGAACAGAGTTAAGGTGCACGGCAATGGGACCCAATTGTGAGTGATGACAGGAGAAAAGGTGGATGCGTAGGATACAGATATAGGGGCATCTTGCTGAGATGGAGAGTTCTGGGCTCCCTCTATACTCGTGCTCATAGAAGAGTTCTGAAGTGAAGCCTCTTATGCCTAGCACCCCAAATGACTGCTCAACCTTGCAAGTGGCAACCTGCTGGAAAATGGTATTGCTGTCTCTAACACGTACATTCTACTCTGTTGTGTAGAAGTGCTGCACAGCGGATTCATTCCTGGATGGAGGAGTATACCATGAAACAAGTTTCTTTCTTTCAGAGCCTTGATTTCATTACAGAGCCTTATCACTTTAGATGACTGTTGCTCCATTAATCAACTAGGCAATTTATTTTTATAAGGACTTAATGAAGTTACAAAAAGGCATAAATATAATAAAAGGGAAAACTGGCAGATTCATAATATAACTTATTTTGCCACCTTTAGGAAAAGATCAATCTATTAATCCTTTCTTAAATATTAAGGCAGATAATTAGAAAATCCTGACGTCTCTTTTTTTTTTTTTCTGGTTAGAAAGCTAGAATAGCTAAATAATAACCATGGCAGCAACAGCACACAGAGTTTATTTGCTGAGTATCCTCAGTGCTGAGCCACGACCTTGCAAGGGGCAGAGCGAGGAGAGAATGAGAGGCCGAGACTAGGTCTGTACACTCTGAAGAAGGTTCTCGATTTGTTTCTTGACTCAGAACCCAGGGCAGAAGAAAAGGAAACTTATCCATGACCTGAAGGGAATTCCGAAATCAAGTTCACGGATAGCAAATAACAATGACAAGTGGATTTTTCATCCATTCAAGGGACTCTAAGCCCCTTAAACACTTTGAAGAGAACAATGAAAACATGTTCTGTTTAACGAAGCTGACAGTTCCTAGGAGCTCTTAGCTACAGAAAAAAAAAAATGTGCAAATCAGGTCAGAACCCTTAAAGAAGGACACCTAGGATCATTGAAAATCCCCTCCTTTGAAGGAGTGTTTGAAATCAGTAACCCTGGCTTAGGAGTTAGAGTGACCTGGGGTACAGAGTCAAGTTCATCTGGGAGGAGTAAAATAGCAACCAAAAAATCATTTCTTGTACATGAAACTGTTGTGAGGTTTTAATAAGTTCACACGTGTGAAACATTTAGCAGGATGGCTGGCACATATGTGTGTGATACATTGCAGCTATTCATGAGAAGAAGGCACACAATTTTCAAAGCTATTCTAAGAAAATAATACAAAAATATGAATACAAAATAAGGTATGAAAGTAACTAACCTGGGAAAAAATCACAAATTTGCAAATTAAAAAAATCTTCAAATACATAACATAAAAATCCAGAAAGGTAACAATATTTTAATTAACTGTCCACATGCTTTTTGCTCTACATTTTTTGTCTGTGTTTTATGAAAGTACCTTTTAATATGACATTTAAAAAATATTCCATAGAACGTGTAGGAGAATAATGCAGTCTTTCCTCTTCCTGTAGCATGGTTGATTGATAGTCTTTTTTATTGATAGTTTTTAAAAGTGTATTTTAGCTTTAGAACTCATTATCGGTAATGTCATGTATTTTTAATATTGTGGAAAATTTGAAAATGTCTGAGATGTGTTTCACATATGAGTTGAAAATGTAAACATAATTTTCCATGGCATATTTTCTAGCTCCTGTACTTCATATCTTATTCCTTTTGCACTATCAGTGCTGGATGCCATAGAGCACCTCTCCATACAACTCCTGGCCTGGCACCTGAAAGTGTCAGCATATGAAGGGGAAGGAGTTTCTCCAGAATTCATTGCTGTATTAAGATAGTTAATAATCTTGAAAAATTTATGGAAGTGCCTGCAAGCCACATAAATGTCTCTTGCTAAATCCGAACTAAATGTATCCCTGACTCAACAGTCAATTAGTCAACTGTCAAAAACACTCAGGGCCACTCTGCCACCCAGTATTTGAAGAGGTCAGAGATTCTGGCTGCATCTACAGGGAACTTTTAGACAAAATTATAAATATACACAATTCAGTTACTCTTTGACTACTTCAATATTCGCTTGAATTGTGGATCAAGAAGCATTATGTTTGTTTGTGCATGTCTGTCTCCACAAATTCCAATAAAACAATGTATCTTTTCAGATAATTAAGTGATAAGCATGTATCAAAATCTTATTAGAGTTTTACTGCAAAGGAAAAGTCCTCTAAGAGACCAATGCAGAGATTTCTGTGTTGGTAGAGGCAGTCAAAAGAATGGTTAATAATCATTTTTAGGCTCCAAACAAAAACAAAAACAGAAAGGATTTCAGGTCAAAGAACTTTAGACTCTTGATTGATGGAGCACTGAGTGGATGAGCAGTGAGCCTTCACGAAGTTCTCCATCTCATTTAGATCTATTAGAAATTTGCTTAAACATTTTCATCTGTGCTGCTAATTTCTTCCCAGAAAGATGCTGCAAATTATATAGCTCAAAAATTTCTATCCCAAACCATATTTGGAGTCGTTTTGCTGTTGGCAAGAAAAAGGTCAACGTTCAGATTTGGATTTGGATTTCAGCCAAATGTCTTCCTTAGGTAACCTAACCTGCAAGAGCTTCAATTTGCTTATCAACTGAATGAGATCAATAACATTTTAATTTACCTGCGTTGTTGGGGAAATGATATTGGTTAATTTAAAAATAGCAAGCACAAAGTCTGGGACAATGTAAGTGCTCAGTAAATGCTAGTTCTCTTCTTCCTCTTTGGGACTATGATGCAACACATTTTCCTTTTTTTTTTTTTTTTTTTTTTGTATACTCTCTTTAGGAATAGACAAATGGACTCTCAAAACCAATAAGTTTTGAATTAAAATATTTACTCTAGAAGCAGTTTTACGGTCTTAAACTCAAAAGAAGAAAAAGGACAGACAGTATGTTGTTTGCTAGGTTATGGGCAAAAGATGAAAAGTATGTGGAAACTGATTATGACTGAATTTGTGAATCAATTTAAATATAAAGAGTGACAATATCTTTATTTTTCTTGCAGAAAGATATACAATATGTTTCAGTTTTATAAAGTATATTTTATATTGTATATCTTTTATGCAGTAGAAACCAAGAACTTTGTCTATATATAAAATTTCCTCTGTATGACAATAGAATATTGAGAAAAATTGGTTATTAAAATTTGTTATACAATTAAAATGAATTAAGCATAGTTAGACCACTTACAAACTGCACCTCATTTAATTCATTCATCTCCCCTATGAAGATGATTTTACTACTCTCAAAGTTGTGAAAATGGAGAGTTATCATTATTTAAGCTTCTGTCCCTGTCATTTGTCACACAATTAGAAAGGCGTATAGGCAGCTTGCAAACCCAGAACATGCCTACTCCAAACCACATTCTTTGTCTAGCACCACATTGCCTTTCCTAGGTGTTTTTGTTTTTTGTTTTTTGTTTTTTTGTTTTTTGAAGATCACTGTAACTTGATCAAGAAGATAAATTTTGTTGTGTTTATTATAAAAATGAAGTTAGTAATTTCTTTAAAAACAATTTTTTAATGTTTATTTATTTTTTTTTGAGAGGGAAAGAGAGACAAAGTGTGAGCAGGGGAGGGGGAGAGAGAGAGGGAAACACAGAATCTGAAGCAGGCTCCAGGCTCTGAGCTGTCAGCACAGAGCCCAATGCGGGGCTTGAACTCATGAACTGTGCGATTGTGACCTGAGCCAAAGTCCAGCACTTAACCAAGTGACCACCCAGACACCCCACTCATTTCTTTTATACTGGCTGTCATTTGGGGCACCTGGGTGGCTCAGTTAGTTAAGCGTCCGACTTCGGTTCAGGTCATGATCTCACAGTTTGTGAGTTCGAGCCCCGCATCGGGCTCTATGCTGACAGCTCAGAGCCTGGAACCTGCTTCAGATTTTGTGTCTCATTCTCTCTCTGCCCCTCCCCCACTTGTTCTCTCTCTCTCTCTCTCTCTCTCTCCCAAAAATAAATAAAAAATGTAAAAAAAAAAAACACAATTTTATACTTGCTGTCATTCACTGGTCATGCCAAGCACGGTTCTGAGTGAACTCTACCCAATTCCTGAGGGAAATTGGAATTATAAGGGAAAGGCAAATTTTTAACACTGTTTAGGGCTCTGGCGCTAGCTTAAAATGAATGCAGACCTTAGTTCTGGATCACTTGGTTGGAGGCCACAAGCTATTTCAGAGATTAACTGGTCAGGTATCCTGTCTTGGTGAAGCTTTCCTGGGGAGGTCAGGCCAGCACATGAAGGGGTGTCAGGCATTTCAGAGACTCAGTTATGAATTTGTTTTTTCTTTTTTCTTTTTTTTAATTTTTTAGAAGTTTTATTTTTGAGACAGAGAGAGACAGAGTATGGGTTGGGGAGGGGCAGAGAGACAGAGACAGAGACAGACAGACAGACAGT
Organism: Leopardus geoffroyi; assembly: GCF_018350155.1. NCBI lineage: Eukaryota > Metazoa > Chordata > Mammalia > Carnivora > Felidae > Leopardus > Leopardus geoffroyi. The sequence goes on from NC_059329.1 coordinate 81,560,471, forward strand.
TATCTAAAATACATGCCAGACTCTGAGCTGTCAGCACAGAGCCTGTCGCAGGGCTTGAACCCAGGAATGATGAGATCATGACCTGGGCTGAAGTCGGAGGCTTAACCAACTGAGCCACCCAGGCACCCCATGTTTTTTTCTTTTTTCAGTCATAAATTAACAACCAGTGTGACCATACCTTTGGGTACATACCAGTCATAAATACACTGTTCAAGAAAAATATTTGGATGGAATTACCAAAAATTTCATTATAGCTGTTTATCAATGGTGAGAGTGTAGATGACTTTTATTTCCTTCTTTCTTTTATTTTCTTCATTCAGCATATACTTCTTGAAAGCTTCATATAAAGCAGGCACTGCTACACCTGTTTCAGAAGTGAACCAGGCAAGGTGCTGGTCCAGTTATTTGCGCTGGTGTTTTTATATTTGTAATCAGAAAATGTCCAGCAGAATTGGGAAATTTAAGTGTATCAAATAGTTGAATGATAAGATGAAGAAAGGGCCTAAAAGAAATTAATCCTGTGCTTGAAATGGTTATTATATTTTAGAAAACTATGCGGCAAATGCTGATGAGTTTTTATTTGTGTGGACTCCCAATTTTATAGCAAGTCAATTGAAAGTATCCATTTAAATTTGAACAAATGCTACTATAATGTGTATACATAAATGCCAATACCATATTGAGTGACAGAAGAGGTAGCTTTAGAGGGACTCTTAACATCAAAAAGTATGCTCTGGTCAAGATTGTCGTGGGAGTTCTCATGGCATCTTAATATAGCATGTTGCTGTTTCTGTGTATATTCTTACTTCTAAATGCATTTTCCTAGAGGAAAACCTATCAAGCCTGATTTTAGGAATTGGTGAAGACTGTCAGTGCTTAGGGTTCCAATGCTGGCCTTACCATGTTCTTAGAACCTAGTTGTTTGTTGTTTTCTTTTCTACTTAGTGTTGTTAGAGAGGAAGAAGGAGGGGAGGGAAATTGGAAGTAAAGTTAAAGAGAGACATGATGGCCTTAGACAAAGAGGAAATTTAACAAGACAAGCAAGTCCTGACTAACCAGTTCCCAAGGCACAGTGTCAAGTACAGTTCAGTCCAAATCTTGTCACTTCCACATATTTATAAGGTCTTTCTGTTGATTAGCCTACTTTATAGTTATGTAAAGAACTCCATGAACTATATTTTTTGTAAGGTGCTAAGGCGGGGAGGCGGGGGAGAAAGTAGCTTTCTCTGGGCATGGACACATCAAGCGTTCCACATTCGAGGCCCTTCTGCTAATGGTAGAACCTGTTCTGTGAGGTTTCTATTTCTACCTCATGTATAGTGATGTTGCAATCCTCTGTGGGAAAGGCACATTATGCTTGAGGATGTTACTGAAAATAAATCTGGGGAGTGGAAGAGAGTCTTTAGTGGTACTTGGATGTTATCTACATTGGCGATCTCAGAAGTGTTGCTCTGATAAACTGTTGTTTCAGCGGGTCTTCTTTCGAGAAGGCTTTAAATCTTTATCTCTTCTGATGAAAACAATACTTGGAATTCCTTTTTGCTCTCTGTATTCAGACATATTTAACTTCGTTTGTGCTGGGGACTGACCTCTTTCCCCTGCTCCTTCTCCATGAACTCCTACCCCCTGAATGTAGTGAAGTCGTTTTTAATTTTTTTTTTTTTTTGAACGTTTATTTATTTTTGGGACAGAGAGAGACAGAGCATGAACGGGGGAGGGGCAGAGAGAGAGGGAGACACAGAATCGGAAACAGGCTCCAGGCTCTGAGCCATCAGCCCAGAGCCCGACGCGGGGCTCGAACTCACGGACCGCGAGATCGTGACCTGGCTGAAGGCGGACGCTTAACCGACTGCGCCACCCAGGCGCCCCGTGAAGTCGTTTTTAAACCTTTTTAAATAATAATTGTTCCAAATCAAATTGAACTTAATTGCTTAATATATAAAACAGGTATAGAAGGGACTTCTCTATGGGACTCTCTTCCCATATCTCCATGGAGCATCATTTGAAAACCTCTGGAATAATGGAAAGAGCACTTAGCCAGAAGTTGGAGTCACAATCACTGGATTCCACTCAACAATTCAGATCAGGGGCACCTGGGTGGCTCAGTCAGTTAAGCGTCTGATTCTGGGTTTCAGTTCAGGTCATGATCTCATGGTTCATGAGTTAGAGCCCCACACTGGGCTCTGTGCTGACAACGTGGAGCCTGCTTGGGATTCTCTCCCTCCTCTCTCTCTGCCCCTCTCCACACACGCCCTCTCTCTCTTACTCACTCAAAATAAATAAGCTTAAAAAAATTTTTTTAATTCAGTTCAATGTAACATTAACTGATTATGTCAGTGTGCCAAACACTAAAAATGCTAAGGAAGAAAGAAACTCTAGAAACTTAACTTCTAAGTGTAGATGAAAGCAGATGTAGAAGAAGGTAAAGTGTTGTAGATGCTTTGGCAGATTTCTAGGCAAGGTCAGTGATGCTTGTCAACCACTCTGGGCCTTGTTTTCTGAAATTTGAAATAATGGAGAAAACTACACATGGAATCTAACCTCTTTGAGATGCTTAACTTTATGATTCTGTTACTCTGTGCCATTGGCTTTAGATCACAAAGGGAAGCCACTGGCATTGGACATGAGGAAATGGAAATTCAAGATGCAGCCTGTGTATTTTAAAGTTTTTTTTAAGTGGAGAAAACTGTCACTATAGTCAGAGGCAGGAGTAAAAAAAATAAACACAATGTATACTTGCCGAGGGACAGAATTATGCCACATCATCCTCAGCTTTTCCATAATATTCCTCCTACCTCCATGACTCATGTGAAAGCTGACTTTGCCCTGATAACAAAATGCCCTTCTCCAATGGAGGCCTCTTATCTTCCTCCCCCATCTGCAACCCAGTTTCACAGGACCAAGAGGAAGAGTTGATAAACTCTACACACGGAAGGGTAAAAAGAACATAGGCAGTTGTACAACTTGTACAATGTATACTTTGTAGGAAATAAAACTGCTCTATAATCCATTTCCCATAGACAATTAGTGTTAAAACCTGGCGTATTTTCTTTTGGGCACTATGTATATATAACTATAATATATCTGATTTATCTAGCTACTTATCATATATACACAATATATATACACATATATATACAATATGCTATAACTTTCTATAACTTCATCAACATCTATATTTGTATTGACACTTTGTTCTAGGTGAAATTATTTTTCCTTTATACATTTTCATTTTTAAAGTATTTTCACTTTTACATTGAGAAACTTTAATATACTCCCTGTCCTCTTTACCATCTCACGGTCTCTGCCACCCTGCTCATTCTGAGCCATTGTTCCTTTGTCCTTCCACATGAGTGCATGCCAAAATTTTCACCACCAATTACAATAAAATTATGAATATTTGCTTGTCACTTTCATGGCTTATAATATACTCTTTTAGAAGTCACTGATTAGAAGACTCCTAATTCTTCTTGAAATTCCCATACCAGTTATTTAATCCTGAACTACATGCCAGTTCATCCTCTCATCCTCTACTATCAAGAGATACTCAACACCCAAAGAGCAAACAACCCACTTAAGAAATGGGCATGCGGCGCCTGGGTGGCTCAGTCGGTTGAACATCCAACTTAGGTTCAGGTCTTGATCTCGAAGTTCGTGAGTTCAAGCCTCGCTTCAGGCTCTGTACTGACAGCTCAGAGCCTGGAGCCTGCTTCACATTCTGTGCTTCCCTCTCTCTTCCCCTCCCCTGCTCATGCTCGCTCTCTCTCTCTCTCTCCCCCCCCCAAAATAAGTAAACATTATTAAAACTTTAAAAAATATAAATGGTCAGAAGACCTTGGGGCTTCCGGGTGGCTCAGCCGGTTAAGCGTCCGACTTTGGCTCATGTCATGATCTAGAATTTACTTTTTAGAATTTACTTTTTAGTGTAGGAGGCAAACCAGTGGGACATATCTTGCTGATGACTCAGGGCAGTGTGGTGGTTTATTTGATTATGTATTATTGAAGTTTGAGTGCGTTTAGATGGACTGAGCACTTTGCAGTTTATGGTAAGTCTTAGTCTTTCCTGCTGTGTTTATATTAGGCCACACACCTGTACCTACTTGAAAGGACCTTGAGGCCACTTCAGCAGGATGCTTCCGCTCCACCCTTTTTCTCAGGTGTTGGCATATGTAAATACCCTTTCTTCTTTCCATGGCTATTTGATATAGTTGTGTCAGGGTATCGTGCAAGCCTTCCTAAGGTTCAGCCTACTCTTCAGGTCCCATCTAATTGCCCAAGTTCATAATTTGGGTTTTGCATCTGCTCTGAAATTGGCTGTACAATGAGATACGGTCTTCCCAGAATCCCGCTTCCTTTTCAGGCCCTCACTCAAGCTCAGAGCCTCCTGCTGTAAACCTGGGGGGAAACTTCAGGGTTGTCGTAAGAATCAAGCCCATTGATATTTTTCATCAGTTGGTATTTCAAAATTTACTTACTTTCTAAAATATGGTCTTTGGGTCTTTTGAGGTATAATTTACATGCAATGAAATCTCCGTAGATATGTTTTGATCACTTTGGAAAATGACAAACTTTTATAGCCACCTCTCCTGTTAAAAGTATGGAATATTTCAGGGCTCCTAGATGGCTCTCCTGTTAAAAGATGGAATATTTCAGGATGCTCCTAGGTTAAGCATCCGACTCTTGTTTTCAGCTCAGGTCACGATCTCACAGTTTCATGTGTTTGAGACCTGCATCAGACTCTGCACTGATGGTGAAGAGCCTGCCTGGGATTCTCTCTCTCCTCTCTCTGCCCCTCCCTGCTCATGCTGTCTCTCTCTCTCTCTCTCAAAAATAAATAAGTAGACTTTAAAAAAATAAATGGAATATTTTAATCACCTCCAGCAGTCCTCTCATACCACCTGTCAGTCATCCTAGCCTCAGAAGCAACCACTATTCCAATTTCCAAAGTTAGCTAATTTTATTAATTTTGTTTTTATTAAGTTTAGTAGGAGTTAATAAGTAGTACTTTCCTTCCTTCTTTGATGTTTGGTATACTGATAAATTGCATGACCTCCTTCTAACTAAAAAATTTTTTAAGTGAGAATATTGATTCACTTTAGTTTAAATAATTTGTGAATAAAATGAATATATGTCAAACTGAGAATGGATCTTTAACACGAAGCCTAGTTTATCCCAAGGACAAAGATTTGTGAAAGTTAAAATTACACCAAAGCCAGCCTTCAGGCTCACAAAAACCAAGATTACCTTTATTTCTTAGATTTTCTGGGAGATGCTTCTAGGCAGAGTTTTGCTGGGAAGATACATTAGGAAATGACCACGTGACACATTTAAACTTTAAACCTTGACTGAAGTCAGTAATAATTAGAATTTTATTGCACATTCTGTGTCATGTTCTGTATGAAAGACTTTAAGTCCTAGACTTATAATCACTTCACATCATAGCTGCCTATTTTAACACAATGCTTTTCTTTCTTCAGTTTTCCTTCCATAATAAGTTATTTATCTGTGTCTCTCCTTCAGTGTACTTCCTCTATATCCCACCTATGTTTTAAGTTCTAGATCTCCCTGTTGGTAACAGTAATCATGGCCAACTCTTTTTATAGCAGATCAAGTATTTGGAAAACTTCATTTATCTTCCTGTCAATGCGCTTGGCTATCTCGATTCTTTTAGCCATACTTCCTCTTATAAAACTGTATAGAAAGTCAGTATATAACTTATAGAGTAGGACTGGGGAAAAAATTAAAGCCATAAAGATTGTATGGACAATAACTAGCAAGAGTTTCAGTCCCGACTCTACGATTTATTAGCTATGTGTTTTTGGACACAGTAAATTCATACCTTTGTTTCAAAAGTCTGATGAGAGTAATACCTGCCATATCTACCTGTGTTATGAAAGTAACAAAATTAGGGACACCTGGGTGGCTCAGTTGGTTAAGCACCTGACTCTTGGTTTGGCTCAGGTCATGATCTCACGGTTTGTTGGATCGAGCCCCACATTGGGCTCTGCGTTGACAGAGTGGAGCCTGCTTGGGATTCTCTCTCTCCCTCTCTCTCTGCCCCTCTCCCCACCTCATGCCTTCACTCTCTCTTTCTTTCAAAATAAATAAACTTTAAAAAAAAAAGCAAGTGACAAAATTAAATCATATGTGAGAAAGTGAGATATAAGATAATGTGATTATGAACATTGTATTTTCTAACCAATATTAGGGCTGATTTCTAATTATAAAGAAAAAGACAACAAAACCTCAGAATCATCTTCCCCTGGCATTCTTTTCTGAAGAAGGCAAGAGGCTGTATTCACAGATAGGAAAGAAGACTTCACTCCTTTGCTCTATCAACTGCTTGTGGTGGTGGTGTTGGTGGTCTTTTCCCAAAAACACGTGTTTCTATGTTTTTGCTATAATTCTTCCTTCATTATAACTCTTACTACAATGTAAGTTAACTTTCTTTAGATGACTGTCTCACTCTACCAGATAAGAAGATCCCTGAGGTTAGAGTTCCTTGCCCCAAATGAGAGAACAGCAAATGGATGGATGGATGGATGGTGAGATGGATGAATGGTACCACGGCTTTTAAGAATGCATGTATGAGGTCTTAATGATGTCCACAAAGTCTTGAATGCTTGCTGTAAGATGAAGACCACTTACCAGAAAAAAAATCAATCTTTCGCTTAATTGTTTACACAGAATATTCACATTATGGTTCAGGCATTTCTTTACTTTTTCCATGGAGGCCCTTGTAGTCCATGCTGAGTTCACCTAGAAAATGCATCCAAGTGTTTTCTCTGGCTTTTTTCTTTTCTTCTCCTTCCACCATGATAACCTTGCACTTTTCCTCTCTCTTTCCCAACCCATCCCTCTCTGGGTTCTGGAGGAGTAGCATCTAGTCTTTATTGTCATTCCTGGCTGGAGAAGCCATTCTCTAGGTCTTTTAAATGATTTTGAATAAACGTATACAAGTCAAAAGGGACAATATAGATTTAGCTCACTAATATTGACCATCTCTTGTAGCATCACTTTGATAGGTCATACTAGCAAAGGTCTATGCTTATAATCCATTGAAAAAAATTACTTTGTAGGAGTTTATGCTGACAGTAATGTACAGAGACATGGAGGAAGGGGTGAGGGAAAAATAAAAGTCCATTTATATAAATACAATACAAGTTTAATTTGTTTTAATAATTTAACAATGCAGTGGAAATGCATTAATCCAAAAAAGAAAAGCAATGATGAAAGAATGTGATGTGGTTGGGTAAAGGGTAAATAATTAATAATAATAATGATGATTAATATTATCTGTAGCCACCGTCTTCTTGGAATTTTGGAAAAGGAGAAGAAGTACACTGACCTATACTTGGGACCTTATTGAATGGGAAGAAGAGGAGGTAAGATGTTATGAAACCAGGAGATACAAAAACTGGGATAACACAGGATGCAGAAAAGTATTCACTGTCCTTAACATCCAAGCTGGAAGCAATTAAACACCATTAGATTTTCCCTTGGTGTTTTTTACTAACAACATTTCTTATTTCAGGAAGAGAAGAGAGCTCATTGATGGAGTTATGTAATTTTTTTCAAAGCACTTCCATGATATTTCCTAAAATGACATTACTGAAAAATTGTGCTAATTAATATATATGTTAGGGATTATCTGGAAAATAATTGGCATTTTATTTTTTTTTAAGTTGCTTCTTTTCCAAGACTTGCTTATAAAAGTAAGCCAAAATCCAGGAATTTTGTATCAACCACTGGATGATTTTTTTTTAATTTATGACTTTGATATGTAGGTAACTTTAGTCTCTCTTCCAGGAAACACTTCGTCCCCAGTTTGAAGCCAAGTATTATAAGATGGAGAGAGTGAATCCCATTAGTGGGAAACCTGAGCCACATCAGCCTTCCTCAGACAAAGTCACTCGTCTTCTTGTTTCTATCTCAGGAATATTCTTCATGGTAAAGTATAACCATCAGTATCAGAATGTTGTTGGATTCCATGTTTAGAAGGAAGTTCTAAGATACCAACTTATTTTGCAACCCTCAGAGCACAAGAAACCATATCCAGCTCAATACCTTGGTACTACATACTATTAAACAAAATTAAAATAACGGCAGGTCATGAATGATTGCAAAGACAATTTGGGAATATCTTTAAATAAAACACTCTTTCAGAGAAACAAAAATCATCTAAGATAAAATGGATATTTTTTGTGTTTCCCTGAAATTTATTAAGACTAAGCATTCCACTTGAAAGTGGAAATTTGAGCAACTTAAATCTTACAATATGTATTTTGACTCTAATGTAACTCAATCCCTTAAAAGAAAAAAAAACGATGTATTCTTTCTTGGAAAAGGCAACTCCTTTAGCTCTGTGGGGGCAGTATATTAATCTATGGTATTGCTTTTGGTTTGTGAATTATGCAAAGTATGGATGTCTCCTCTGGTCTCCCTTATTGTAGATTTCTTTGGTGATCACTGCAGTGTTTGCTGTTGTCGTGTATCGCCTGGTTGTCATGGAACAGTTTGCATCGTTCAAGTGGAATTTCATCAAACAACACTGGCAATTTGCAACATCAGCTGCTGCTGTCTGTATCAATTTTGTAATCATTATGGCACTGAATCTTGTAAGTGTTTACAGTTTTCAATAGGCGAAAAGGCATGGGTAGGGGAGAAGTCTGTTTCCTGCATGCTTGGATTGTATTTACGGGAATCCAAAATGAGACCAGCAATGCAACTCAGTTTAGCAGAAACAAAATTCATCTGTGTGGTATGGATAATGGATTTTTTTAATTAAAATAAATAATGGTTGTACTGTCATCCTTGTCCTTTGAGTTTATAGTCTTGTTAGTGAAAACTTCCATTCTAGCGTGTCTAGTGTGGGCTAGAAAAAGTGCTATGCTCTTTTCATTCAAATAAGGGATTTTTTGGGTTCAAAAACCATTCCAAAAAACTGAACCTCAGTGGAGAATTTGTTACAAAGATATAGAAAAATCTATTCGAAATAGAAAGCTTGTTATCTCCAAGGCTTAATGTGATATAGAAAATAGCTACTCTATTTCTCTTTCTCTGGGTCTAAGCATTTTTCTCCTTCCTTCCTTCCTCCCTTGCTTCCTTCCTTCCTCCCCTCCTTCCTTCTTTCCTTCCTCCATCCTTCTTTCCTTCCCTCTTTCCTTCCTTCCTAATTTCCGTCCTTCCTTTCTTCTATCCACCCATCCTTTTTCTTTCTCTTTTCATCTTCCTTCCTTCCTTTCTTCTTTCTTTCTTTCTCTCTTTCTTCCTTCCTTCCTTCCTTCCTTCCTTCCTTCCTTCCTTCCTTCCTTTTTCAGTTCTTCTGTTTGCATGTCTACCCTCTTCTATCAAGAAATGTCTGCCTTTATTCAACCATGATCCATCTTTCTCTCATAGCCGCCAGGGATGCTGTGGTATTGCAATGATTTTGTTATCTTCTTTGGCTCTAACTACATGACCATGTTGGTCAGGTTTCCATAGTCCGTTTAACTGAAATTATCTACTGTTTCAATGTACTAATTTCTCAGAGAGAGCATCTGATTGGTTCAACATCATGTCCACTGATTGACTTGTGACCTATATGGATGAGAGGACATTATTATGCCTAGGTCCACATTTTCAGCAAGGACTATGGGTGGGGTCCAATTTTCTCTGAAGACAGGAGGCACTGTTTAGCACACTTAGGATAATCTCCGTCCTTTAATTATTCCAACAATGACACAAGACCAGTATTCTCTCCATTATGTAAATAAGGAAACAGATTTGGAGAGTTTAAATAACTTGTCCTAGATCATACATATACTAAGTGTTAATGCTGATATATTTACATCATGAGATAATTTTTGTAGATATATGAGCAATATACAAATAACGATGTTGATATTATGTACAGGTAATGTGCATTTGGTTCCCAATATAGATTGACACAGATGCTTTGCGTGTTTAGACTGGAGAGGGCTAGGACCATTTAAAATAATCAGGAAAGATTTTCAAAGAAAAGTGAAAAGTGATTGTGATAAGTAAGTTTTAATGCAAGGATGATAGTTAATATTTCCTACTGGGATCAGCTTTCTTCAGATTAATTTTTCTGGTAGAAGGAAAATACTATTTGCAGTCTCTCCAAATAAACCACATAATATATTTAATTTATGTCCTTGGCTCATACATTAAAGTAAATAATAAACACTGAAAAAAATATAATACGAAGATGGGGAGGCATGGATGGTAATGTATGTAAGGTACTATAGGTTGCACACTGCACAAGTCACTACATTGAAGGAGGAGCCATTCATGGCATAGATGTAGGTTTTTATATTTATGATTATACTCTTCTGGTAGACAGTGAAAGATCTTGGTTCTAACAAAATCAATTGGTTATGACAATTTTACAGTAAACAAAGATTATTTGGATTGGCTTCATTATGTGAGGAAAAGGAGGCTAAATAAATGATGTGTTTGTTTCTAGGGAACACAAGCAACCAACCAGTCTGGTCTTAAATTGACTTTGTTTTTTATTTTTAGTAGGTTAGTTGACATAAAAATGATTGTCCAGAGTCCTGCTATCTAGGATGACCTTACAGGCAAGTAGGGACATGGAAAACACTGAAGAATGAATGTTATCATAGTCGAAGCAAAGAAGGCTTTGAGTAAAATGGGAAAGAAACCACACACTGCCCCTTAAATTGGTAGGGTTGTGATGGTGTATCAGAAGACTCCATGCAAAGAGGACAGGGTACTTATTCTGATGAGCCAAGAAAGAGCAGAAAGTGAATTGTCATTTGGGGAAATTCAACCCACAAATGTACAGAACCCCAGAAGTGCATATTCTTTGTTCTAAGGGAATGGTAAGGGGTGTCTATAAAACATAAATTTATTGGAGAATGAAGAAAGAGAAATTAGAAAAGTAGATCAGTGCCTAGCTGTGGAGATCTGGAATAGCATGTAAATAATTTGGACATCATCTTTTTTTTTCTTTTTTCTTCTTGTGAGCAGTGGGGAGCCACTGGGTATTTGATAGGTGAATAACCACTAATTAGTGTACACTAATAAGTGTACCTAATAAGATACACTTACAGATACGAAAGACATTAAAATATTAGGATATTGTATTATGTAATCACTATGCTGATAAATTTTAGAATTCTCAGGAAAAATGTCAGGTTCTCTGGAAAAAAAAAGTATGTTCAAAACTCCTAAAAGTAAAAGTAGATATTCTGAGTACATTATCAAACATGGAAAAAATTGGAAAAATAATGATTACACAAAAGTAATGCTATGTCATCTAAAACACTGTATTAATAAGATGTTCTTTTGAATTTTAAGTAAAAAGATGATAATTTCCTGTTGTATAAATTAATCCCAAATTTAGACAAAGATGTAATGATTGATGAACAAACATAAACCGGATTTTAAAAATATATCGGGCAAAGATAGTATCGAAAATCAAACTAATGAGCAATTACAGCTACACAGATAAAAATCCCAAGTATACATAAAAATGTTATCAGGAGTTATCTCTGAAAAGTACTGGTGATTATTTTCTTTACATATTGTCTAATGGTAAACATAGTTTGCATTTTCACGTTTTTTTACAATAAGCTTATTTTCCATTTAGAACTAGTAAAAGATAAATATTTGATATTAATTTCTGATATTTTAAAGAAATCATAAATGATGGCAGGCCAAGATTTATGTAGAAGTATAGGTTTTTATTGTATTATTTAAAGTAGTAAATATTGGCAACAGACCCCTTAAATGAGCAAAAATAAGAGAATATTAATTCAAGTTCTATATAATGGAACATAATATAACCAAGTAAAATGCTATTTTAATATTATTTAAGGACATGACATGCAGATACATACAAAGCATCTACAACTGCACTTGATTTCCATTAGAACATACCTGCATTTTTAAACTATAAAGGAATAACAATAAAATGTTGACACTGTAAGGAATGGCAATAAAATGTGGTTATCTCTCAATAGTGGGATAATAATTTGATTTAGTGTAACCTTTTTGGTTCTTTCAAATATTTATATGTAGATTTTTACTTATAATCAGAAAAAAAGAATCTTTACTTTTAAAACATTCTACCATGGCATAAAATTTGGAACAAATTAGAAATGGAATGCACTTTATTTTTACTCTATATATGAGTCATCCATAAAACCACACCCACCCAGGTAGCAAACTTGGGTCACTTTTTAAATTTTGTCTTTCACTGCATAGAGAAAAGGTTTATCAGTGGCTGAGCCGCATGCCAGCACACGTGCGTGAGCGCACGTGCACACACACACACACACACACACTCTATTCCCTCTGTTCCCATGTGTGCCCCCTGCCCTTCCCCTGCCCTCTGAATACTGCCCAGGCTCTCATCACTTTGTGGTGTCTCTCCTCAGTTTGGTGTCTGAATAAAAAGCAGTGGACACAGGACAGAAGCAAAGCAAAGATTTGCACTTGATCTTTGTGATCCTAGCCATGCCACAAACATCTCTGAGCGTTCAAATGAGGGTGATAAAACTAACGCATAGGAGTATTGAAAGATTAAGTGAGATCTTCTAGTATGTGGATGGGTCTCAATAAATGTTAACCTTTTTCCTATTTGCTTCTCTTCAATATTTTAAAATTTTATTTCTGTTTATAAGTCCATATACACCCCATTGTCTTTATTGCAAAATACCAACACTTTCTTTAATTTTTCCCTTTCTTTTCATCTTTAAATGATAGAGTTTATTTATTAACCTTCAGTCCGATATAGGAATGCCAATAATCTTTTCTTTGTTCTTTTTAAGCTCTTCAAACCACATCTCATTTATTTATAATTTTTTCACTTTTTTTCTTTAAATATTACCTATTACTCATTCATAAATTTCTAAGTACTCAGAGTTGTCTGTAGAAAGGGAATCACATCTAACATGTTGTATTATGTATTTTGATCCAATGTACATCTAAAATATAAGAAAATTTGAAATATTTAATTGGTTCATGCAAAAATCGTACCACTGGGCTAATTTTCAGTAGTCTTACTTCTTTTTAATGAGTTTTTTCCTTTCTGAAGTCTATTATTTTTATCTATTTTTAGTTTTAAATTACAAAATTAATACATTGTTGCTATATAATGTACTGACAGTATGAAAACATTAAAAATAATAAGAAAAGTTGCTATTTTTTACCCAAAATTCCACCATTGTCACATCCAACCATAAACTCATTGTACCCATTGGAGGTCATCAATGTTAATGGTTTCATTTCTGTTTTTTCCCCTCACCATCAAGTGTTAGTGCCTTCAAAAGAGTACCCTGTGTTCCTGTGTTTGACAGTTTGTTCCAAAGACCTACTGGTCTTCAGAAATATCTTAAGTGAATTAATGAACTGGGCTAATATTTTTGAAGATGGAAATTATTACATAGACAAAGAAAATGAAGAAACCCAATGTGTATCATTAATTTATGCTTGGGAAGGCAAGCATGACACTTCTGGGAACAGAACCTCCAGGTCCAGGGTTCAATCCTTAATTTCCACCTATCTTTTCAGTTAAGCTAAAGAACTTGTCATGATCAGAACCTATAATTGAATAAAATAGGACCCTTTACCTTCATACATTTTCCTTACAAAAGGATTCTATTTTCACCAAAAATTCAAGAAATTGAAATTTTGCTGCTGTTTCCCTTGGTGTACCAAACTCCAATTTCGTATTATTCCAGGTGCTGCTGAATGACCAATCCCTTAAGCTCTGACTCTGCCCCATTTCCAACCCCCAACCCCAGTTATCATCCCTTCCCTAGAATAACAATGAACCCACATACACACAGTCTTCTCTCTCATAAGCTTCAGATACAATTTGTTCTCACTGAGTTTGTACATTTAATGATGTTCAATATATTCTTTACTCCAAAGTACTGCATTTTACAGATAACAAAGGCTAAACTAGATGGATTTCTACAATCTCTAATTGTAGAAATAAGATCTCCGGAGGCTGATGAGGATAGCATTATTTTTGTCATAAAAACAATCTTTTGAGATTCTCAAAATCCCACTAGCTCTATTTAATTAATACAGGAGCCCATGTAACTACCTAGTGCTATAGCTCATCCGTTGTTCCTGAGAGAAGACAAAACTGACTTTCTTTTTTCAAATGTTTATTTCAAATGTTATTCAAATGTTGGGAATTTTGACATAAAGATTTAGAGATTGTTGGAAGTGAACTAAGCTGTAAAATTTCTCCTTTGCCCTTGCCACTAACTTAGGAAAAGATTTTTTAAATGGATTTAGCATAAAGGAATTGAACTACAAAGCCAACTCAACAAATGTGAAAAGAATGTCATATTCCTCCAATTTAATCAGTATAAAACCATAATGCCCTTCTGAATTTATGTATTCCCCCCCTACTCAAGATGTTAAGGCACTTCACATTATTTAACAGCCCATCTAATTTACCTGAACCCACAGGGTCAATTTAAGGTCTTAATCAAATAAACATAAATTAAAACCATTAATCTTAAAATGTCAACACTTTAAAAAAATAACACCACCAAAAAGAATGACCTAGAATACCAAACACTACCATCTGTTATTTTTGGACAAACACTGAATATGCAGCACATAAAAATGTGCTTTTTGTTTCTTAATAGCTAGACTGTGTGATCCTTGTGCTACCATAGCCTCCAAATGAGCATTTGGCGTCAGTCAAAATAGTCTACTAATCTCATAGGCTTTTCAGCTATAATACATGTGCATGAAATTATTAAATATAGGCATGGCAAAGCCGTTTCAATCAGTCTAACAATTTTTTAAATCAGAAACTTTTAATATTTAACGTACACAGCCAGAAATCTTAAGGCATTCATGCATTTGTTTTGTCTCTTTCATCGCGTCAATGACTGTTGTGACTTCTGCTTCTGTAACATCTCTCTTACCAATTCCCTACTCACCATTCTCACTTCTACTTCCTTAGTTCAGCTACTTGTAATTTCTAGCTTGGACCATTGCAGTAGCCTTCTCACTGGTTAGTCTTCCTGTCTTTGTTTTTCAACTCTTTTCATCTCCCTTGCCCACTGCTCTTAGAAGGATCTTTCTAAATTGCAGATTTGGTCATTTTATTTTGTACTTGAAACTGCTTAACAGGTTTCCATTGCCTCTAGTGTAAATTCTAAATTTATTAGCAAGGCATGGAAGACTTGGTTATTTAAAGTCAGTGTTCCTTTCTCTTCTTGTCTAAAGTTGGGCCTCACTCCCTCCCTTTCAAACCACTCTTCTCGCTCCCTGGCATTTTACTTTTTCACAACCGTATCTCTTGGTTCAGCCTATAAAACCACTCCAGCCTACAAAACCATTTCTGCTTGCTCCCTGGCATTTTACTTTTTCACAGCCCTATCTCTTGGTCCACAGTGCTTCCTCTATTTACCTTTTTAATTTCTTTTATCTCCTTGGAAGCTATTTCTTTATCTATGAAAATTCCAGTAAAGGATCATTTCCTTCCATAAAGCTTTTTCTCAATCCGAAATGTAGAATCAAATAACTCTTCTTTGTGTTCATTTTTCTCACAAGGTGCTTGGACATGCCTATTCTCCCTCCTTATCAGACTCCCTTGATAGAATTAAACAATGCCTCCTGTAAATGCTCTCCTGTTACAGTGCTTGGAGCATGACTTTTCTCCCACTATCGGGGTGTAAGCTCCTTATGAGCAGGCCTCCTCACTTTTCTATCTCCAGGTCTTTTGCCTATGTCAAAAAGATATTTATAATATTTTCTTCATATAAATTTTGAATACTCTGTTCTCTAAATTTTCTAGCATCTTGAATATTATTCACATTGCAGAAATCTTAGCATCTTGGATAATTGCTCAAGGTTATTTTTGTTATTGGAATTATATTTTCAATGTCTTTCAAGTTTGCAGCACTCATTATTTTCATTCAAGCTAATAATTAAAAAGAATATACATCCTCTAAGGTTTCAAAACAAATGGATCATAGCATCCCTAAGTAAATACTCCATTTGGGATAAAAATATGGGTGAAAATAATTAAAATTTGATCACAAGTCCATTCTACAGATCATGAAAATACTGAAGAATGTTTCCTGTTCTTACTATGCTTCAAATCACCTGGAACACTTGAAAAACTAGAGATTTCTGAGTCCCATTTAGAATCTCCTGTGTAGAGCTAGGAAATCTGTATATAAAACAAAATATTCAAAAATATTCTCTAAGTGAGTCTGACCCAGCCAGTCTCTAAAATGCCATTAGGAAATCACCAATTTAAAGGATCTGAGGTAATTTTGATACATAGCCAAGATCAGAAACTACATTTTCAAAACTAAATCACAAATAATTTAACAATGATTAAAACTTCAACATATTATTTTAACATCTCTTTACCAGGTATACAGCTAAAAATCCACAAAACCAGAATTTGAAACCAGGAGTTACTCTTCACTAATCCCATCCTTTTTGTCCTTTATGTTGCTGCCCTGAATGCTATACTACTTAAAGGTACCATAAGTAGCAGGGTTACTATTGTATCAGGTAATATTTCCAAGAAGATTTTAATGTAAATTAAAAATGTGCAGGGATACCTGTGTGTCTCAGTGGGTTGAGCATCCAACTCTTGATTTTGGCTCAGGTCAGGATCTCAGGGATGAGATAAGATAAGATAAGACAAGGTAAGATAATTTTTGAAAAATAGAAATTAAAAAATGCTTAAATGTTCAAGTATTCCAAAATGTATATTCTTGTTGCCTGGCAATCAAATCTTAATTAATTAAAGAATAGGTGACAGTAGCATGACAGCTGTCTGGTCTCATGATTAATGTGTAATTTTAAAGAGAAAATAGAAACATCACTGAAGAAATACTCTTGTAGTTCGAAATATCTGGGATTAAGCCAGTTAAACTATTTCAACATTGTCAACAAAAGAATGAGCTTTTTTTGATATTCTTCTTTTCATTTTAAAATTTTTGTACCCTTTGTACACTATCACCAAAAAAAAAAAAAAAAAAAAAAAAAGATAATTCAAAATACATTTAACTAAAGTATTCCATGTTGATTCTGGACTCTTTCACATGAGAGATTTATTTCCATCTCTAGATTTGAGAACATCCATTCTTATGTTTCTCTCATGGGCCTAACCACTGAAGACCTCAAATGTACCTAACTTCTTTAACACTTGGTTACCAATTACAATGCAAATAGGTTATTGTGGAATAGGGTGGATCAAAGGATTGGACCACACCTCTTAATGTGGAAAAGAGGTAATGCCAAATGACTCATTTAATAAGAGGACCAGCTTTTTAAAAAAAGCATTAGTTTTTTCATGTCTATATCCATGGTTTCTAGAAATTCAGAAAGGTAGAATTGAATTCTACAGACCTTACCGTGGACTACCAGGCCCTGAAAAATGGTTTCCTTCTGAGACCTCTCTAACTCCTTTCTTACTACCTTGCTCCTTTACTGCCTCCCCTCCTGATCCTTCAACATCCTTGCCCTTTAACACACCAAATGCGTCCAGTCTCAGGGCACTCCCACTTCCTATTTCTGCTCACTTCCAAGGTAGTGAGCTCAGATCTCTTCTTGGCTCCCTCCCTCACTTCACATATGAGCTCTATGCTCAATTGTTGCCTTCTCAGAGATGTTTTCCTGACCACACTATAAAATAATACCATTTAATACACTATATAATACACCATAAAATAATAAGGGTGCCCACCACCCTTCTCTATGTACACAGCCTCCTGTATTTTCCCTTTGGGTACTATTCTTTTCCTGACCAATTGCATATTTGTCATTTGTCTCTAACCACTGGTATGTAAGTTCCATGAAACTGGAGACTGTGTGTGTCTGTTTACTGTGTTCTTTTTTTTTTTTATGTTTATTTTTGAAGGAGAGACAGAATGTGAGTGGGGGAGGGGCAGAGAGAGACTAGCCACAGAATCCACAGCAGGCTCCAGGCTCCAAGCTGTCAGCACAGAGCCTGATGTAAGGCTCAAATACACACCGTGAGATAATGACCTGAGCTAAAGTCAGATGCCCAACCGACTGAGCCACTCAAGCACCCCTGTTTACTGTGTTCTTGAACGCTATCTGGCCCATTAGAAATTCCTCATAATTAATATAACATAATTTAACATAATTAACATAATTAATATATATGACCAAGAGAATTTCAGCTTACTGAATGCACTAGAGAGTGATGGCTAGAAGTATAGGTTCTCCAGGGCCTCTGGGTGGATCAGTTAAACGCCCGACTTCTGGTTTTGGCTCAGGTCATGCTTGATCTCAGTCTGTGGGGCTCCATGCTTGACAGTACAGGGCCTGCTTGGGATTCTCTCTCTTGTGTTTCTGCCCCTCCCTCTCTCCCTCTCTCAAAAAAAATAAATAAACTTTAAAAAAAGTACAGCTTCTCCGACAAGAGATCTATATATATAATGTACATATATAGTGTAGTGACCACAACAATTGTCCCTGAACTTCCCTATTCTCTCTTCCCCCAAATACATATCCATTCCCACCTTGCACGTGTGTGTGCATGTGCGCACACACACACACACACACAGCCCATGATTGCTTGCATACAGCATACAGTTAGATATATCTAATTATGGTTTCTTCCTGCATTTTGTAGTTTTGGAGTTAACAAGTCAGTGTGCAGGAGTTGACTTTGTAGCTCATCATCATGGTGGTGCCAGTTAGCTACCATCTGGGCCTTCGATGATGCAGGTTCTCAAGTACCCCAGAAAGCTTTCCAAGACAATATTTCCAGGGGTGACGTAGCATTTTTGTGATTTATAACATTCTTCCAAAGATTACTGTAATCCACTGGGGCATCTCCTATGGATATTTCCATTGCAGGGAAACAGACAGGTTCTGTGTGCCAGGTGTTAGGACAAAAATCAGAAATGGTTTCTGGGACAAGGCACAGGATAAATGGTACAAGAGAACCATAATAGTAACTCCTGACTTGGCTGTTAGTTTAGTAGTGTTACTCAGGCAAGGTACCTGACGTTCTAAACATTGGTTTCCTGTTCTGTAAAATGGGGATAATCATACCTATTTGATAAAATTGTTGTAAGGACCAGATTAAATAATATTATATATGAAGCACTGCTTGGCACCAGCCAACTACTCTAAATGGCAGTTATTAAGTAAAATTTTCTTTCACTCTCTATGAGGGCACTGAATTTAGTGCTAGAAGCACAGTACTGTGGAAGTACTATTCGTTGATTTGTAAGTCTATCCTGTCACACTGCTTTGGAGTGTGGATTCTATAATCATCTTACTTGATAAATGGGGCTTGGAAAAGAACATGTGAAGACAATTTTGGTACTCATGAATTCAAGGTAATCTTGTTCTAAAATTTTTAAAAAATCACGGTTTGTGTATATAGCTAAAAATTAAAACAAAAACCACAACAAACTGCACAAGAGGTAGAATGAGACTGTTTATACTCAATATAATCTTTCTGGCTCAGGATAGCTCTTCAGAGGAAGAAGTTTTGAATCAAGCAGATTATGAATCATCACAATAGTTTTAGTGAAAGAACTGTCAGGGAAAGTGAACAACTTTTAGAGTGTCCAGATACCTACCTATTAATTTGGCATGCCAACAGGTAGAGTTCCTGGAATTTATAATCTGAAGAATAATGTGTTGAATTATGGGGTTATGTAGTTATATTGGCATGTACCCACGTATACCCACAAGCACACACTACCTTTCTGCCTGTAGCGTATTTGTTTTCTGCAATATGTTTACTTGGAATTTTGGGAAATATGTTTCCTCTCCTTAAGTCTGTATGAGTGATGGACTGGGTAAGAGGAGAAGGGGGAGGGTGGCAGAAGGTGAAAACTGTTACCACAAAACTCAGTTGTGCTTGTAACTTACTTTTGGATTCCACAGATTTTGCTTACCAGTCTTATTGTAACACCAAACCTGTTTTGTTCTTTAGGAATGCAAACTACCACACACTGTTGTCTTAGCTTGGAAATTCTTTGTCAATAATAAAGAACCTAAACTTCCCCTTAGAATTCCAGTATAGTTAAAAGTATATAGGGGCACCTGGGTGGCTCAGTCGGTTAAGCGGCCGACTTTGGCTCAGGTCATGATCTTGCAGTCCGTGAGTTCGAGCCCTGTGTCGGGGTCTGTGCTGACAGCTCAGAGCCTGGAGCCTGTTTCAGATTCTGTGTCTCCCTCTCTCTGACCCTCCCCTGTTCATGCTCTGTCTCTCCCTGTCTCAAAAATAAACAAAACATTTAAAAAAAATTTTTTTAAAAAGTATATATAACTTGGTGATCAAATCCCAGATCAGCCATTGATTAGTTGAATGACTTTTGTTAAAAAAATATTTTTAGCTTTTTAAAGTCTCATTTCCTTGATTTATAAAATGAAAATAAAGATAGCTACCAGAAAAGACTTATTATTACAGAAACCAAGTGTGTCTGTATATATATATACACATATTTATAACATGTTTATATTATACATTATACGTGTTTAGTGTGTGTGTGTGTGTGTGTGTGTGTGTGTGTGTGTGTGTCTGTGTGTGTAAAGCACCACATAGTAAGTTTTAAAGCATGCTTCAGCTTAATTAAAAATGTAGCCACTTTGGGGCGCCTGGGTGGTTCAGTGGGTTGAATGTCCAACTTTGGCTCAGGTCAGGATCTCGCGGTCCGTGATTTGGAGTCCCGCATCTGGCTCTGTGCTGACAGCTCAGAGCCTGGAGCCTACTTTGGATTCTGTGCCTCCCTCTCTCTTTCTGCCCCTCCCCTGCTTGTACTCTGTCTCTCTTGCTCTCAAAAATAAATAAACATAAAAAATTTTTTTTATAAATGCAGCCACTTTGTAGACTACACTTTAGATCTTTCCTTGAATAGTGTAAATATCAGCCTTTTCTAGAAGAAAAGAAATAACATTCACTATTTGTTTTCTTTCATTACAGGCTTATGAAAAAATTGCTTACCTTCTCACCAACTTAGGTAAGTCCTTTGTTTTTACCTCGTTCCCTAGTTAAAGAGTAACATATGGACATATCAGTCTGTAGTTGCTTTATGTATTTTAGCATTTTTTAATGTTTATTTATTTTGCGAGAGAGAGTGTGAGAGCACGTGCAAGCTGGGGAGGGGCAGAGAGAGAAGGAGAGAGAAAATCCTAAGCAGACTCTGGGCTGTCAGAGCAGAGCCCAGTGTGAGGCTGGATCCCACCAACCGTGAGATCATGACCTGAGCTGAAATCAAGAGCCCGGACGCTCAACCAACTAAGCCACCCAGGCACCCCTATTTTAGTATTTTAATATCAACTTCAGTTTTATAAATTGTCAGTCAAAATGAAAGACATGCATGGAAGGTTGGAGCATTCTGTATAACTACAGAGAGGCAGTTTATGTAGTTAGCACACCTAGTTCTCCCTACATGGAAGTGCTTTTTCCCTACCTTAGCAGGTCTTTGGGCTTTCCCCCAAATATTTGTTTTTACCAAAATGTTGTACTATATGTACACAAATTAAAAGGCAAAATAGTATTAAGAAATTTATAAGTAAAACCAGTACTCTGCCACATTACCCATTCTGATTTTCCACTTTCCTGAGAGACTACTTTTTAATAATTTTAGTAATTTCTTTTGTTATTTCCTATCCTATTTCTAAATAATGTGTTTCTCTGACATTCTTGGATTTTTCAGCTTTGGGAAGGTATTGCCTTTCTATTCCAAATGACAAGAACTTAAGTCTTAACATTCTCTGCTGTGTTCTCTCCTCGCACACTTTCCCTCTGTCACATGTTATACACACACAATTTCGCCCACTTCCAAAGTAGTTATAGTCAATGGATTTGGACTTTTAAAAAAAATTTTTTAATGTTCGTTTATTTGTGAGAGAGAGACAGACAGACAGACAGAGTGTGACCAGGGGAGGGACAGAGACAGAGGGAGACACAGAATCCGAAGCAGGCTCCAGGCTCTGAGCTGTCAGTGCAGAGCCCTACCTGGGGCTCGAACCCGCGAACCATGAGATCATGACCTGAGCCAAAGTCAGATGCTCAACCGCTCAACCAACTGAGCCACCCAGGCACCCCTCAACGAATTTGAACTTTAACTCAAATTAACAGTGTTTACATCATTGTTTTCTATATAACTGTTTTTATATATAAAGTATGGGGTGTACTATGATTGTTTCCTTTCTTATAAAACCTTTATACTTTCATGATGCTAATAATAGCCCTTTTTTTCCTTGATTTTCTACATAGTTTCCTTAATTTATCCCAAACTTTCTGCCTCAACTCTGAATGGTCTCTAAACACATTCAAAAACATCAAGTACTCTACTCATTTTCTTTTCTTCTTAGAGTTACCCTCCCTGAACCCAGTGTTACTCCAGTCTCGAGGGCCTACCCTTGACAGCTCAGAGCCTGAAGCCTATTTCAGATTCTGTGTCTCCCTCACTCTCTGCCCCTCCTCTGCTTGTGGTCTCTCTCTCTTTCTCAAAAATAAACAAACATTACAAAAATTTAAAAATTAAGTCAACTGATGAAAAGAGTGTCAGTTTTGTCAGACAGAAGTCAATTCAAGAACAAGAGCACACATATGAAGAAAATAATAAGAATAAAGTCACCATGTTAATATTAGGCAAACCAAAATTTAATATCTGTTTGAGTGAGAAAGAGAGATACTTCATACTGATGAACAGTCTACCAGGTCAGTACAATAGTCATGATTTGTCTATATCTTTTTATAAACCTCCAAAATATAGAAAGCAAAACATGATAGAAATTCCCCCCAAAATTGATGAAACCATACTCAAAATATAAGCCAGGATACAAAGCATTTGAATATCATAACTAACAAGCTTCTCTTAAAATATATATAAATGGGATGCTCAACAAAAAATATACATGTTCTTTTCAAACACTTGATAACATAGACAAAATATATCCAAATAATTTGAAGGCAAGTGAAACTGCAGCTTTTTTGACCCAAAGCAGAAATCACACAGGAACGTTTGTGGATCATGATGCAATAAAATTAGAAGTGGAGAACCAAAAACAAACTACACAATGGGGATTTTTTAAAAATCCATGTTCTCATCTCTAAATAAGTTTTATGCTAACTTTGCAAACTGTTTAGAATGCAGCAGCGGTGAAAACACAACCAACCAAAACTTTGGAGCAACACAGGCTCTCCAGACTGCTGTCACTATGGCCCACCAAGCAGTCAGCCTGGGGACCACCCCACAGACCCCTGTCACTTCTGGCACATACTCTCGTTGGACTTGGACTCCCGCCAGACCAGTTCCCCTGTTCCGTGTCTGGATCATGCATACGTCGGGGCCCATCTTTTCCTGAGATCAGATCCCATCTATTTTCTATCCTTCTTGAATTCTTTAATTGTATGAAAATGCATATTAGCTGTACATACAGCTCTTCTAGCCTTATTTGGATACTGGGTGGGAGTAGAGGCTACAATACACACTGCTACCTTTATCCCATCTCTCTCATTATTTTTGTTTTGTTAAGAGTCATAGAAACATAGGACATAAGAATGGACAATGTTCTTGAAATCATCTTGCCTAATTCCTTGTTTCATAAACATTAAAATTGGTTGCAAAAAAAAAAAATGTAAAGAGATCCACTTGAGATCCCCAGAAAATTAGGTGTAAAGTTGAGATAGGAGCTCAGCTCTTATGACTGAGGTAGCCCTCTTTCCTTTTACCATTCCACTTCTGTCTGTGCAAAATATCCATTCTTTAAAGAACTCTGGGGGCGCCTGGGTGGCTCAGTCATTGGGCGTCCGACTTCGGCTCAGGTCATGATCTCACGGTCCGTGGGTTTGAGCCCCACGTCGGGCTCTGTGCTGACAGCTCAGAGCCTGGAGCCTGCTTCCGATTCTGTGTCTCCCTCTCTCTCTGACCCTCCCCCGTTCATGCTCTGTCTCTCTCTGTCTCAAAAAAAAAAAAAAAAAAAAAAAAATTTAAAGAACTCTGTGGATAATTTAGGTCCTTATTCGAGCATAGCCAGTTTGGGTGAAGGACTGATCCAATGTATATGGTTACTTCTAAATGACAATAGCAGAGAGAATCCTGAAAATCTTTATATATGAATAGCAGGCATTGTATTTTTGTAGCTCTGGAAAAAGTCTAAAGATTGTATCGTTGGATCCCTTTATCAACCCTGTACAGCAGATATCATCATTCACATTTTGCAGATGCTGACCTACAACTCAGTGATGCTGAATGTCTTGTAGAACTAGTAAATGTTCAGAACATGAACCTGGGGTTTCTGAGTCTATATCCATATTTCGTGTTTTTCACCTCATCTATGTAAACATATCCTGTTTTCCTTTTAGAATATCCTCGAACAGAATCTGAGTGGGAAAACAGCTTTGCTTTGAAGATGTTCCTTTTCCAGTTTGTTAATTTAAATAGTTCTATCTTCTATATTGCTTTCTTTTTGGGGAGGTAAGTCAACTTTATGCATGTTGTCTTTGCAGAGTGAAAAAGATTGCCAACCGTTCCATTGCCAGTTTGTTAACAAGGGTGACAAATTCTTGTCCCCTGCCTTAGAAAACTACTAGTCCGTCTTCACATATGTTTCAATCAAAAGACTTCATTCAAAGTACAGGACAGGTGCCACTACCAATTAAAGTTGGCATAAAAAATAAAACCTGTGTGCCATGCTTGGGTTGAATGATGACTATCCAATCATCAGTGATGGTTTTGTTAAATACGAAAATAATTTTTGTATAACCCTAGGTTATAGTTCCTTAGTGTGGAAACTTCTACCTATCACGATGACATTTTTTTCCCCTGTCTTTGCTGCACAATATGAAAAAGAAGCGTATTAAACTATGCTCACCACTCCAGCCGGTACTGAAGCTAGAACCATTTTTTTTTAAATTTTTTTTCAACGTTTATTTATTTTTGGGACAGAGAGAGACAGAGCATGAACAGGGGAGGGGCACAGAGAGAGGGAGACACAGAATTGGAAACAGGCTCCAGGCTCCGAGCCATCAGCCCAGAGCCTGACGCGGGGCTCAAACTCACGGACCGCGAGATCGTGACCTGGCTGAAGTCGGACGCTTAACCGACTGCGCCACCCAGGCGCCCCTAGAACCATTTTAAACTAAACAACTCAGCACATTACATTAATGTTCATTAGCTAGGTGCACAGAACATTAAAGATCTACAGGTGAAAGTGGAAAATTTCCTTTGGCTGGTTTGTCTGTACTTTCTCACCCCACTGGCATGGCATTTACACACCACGTTTTTTTCCTTTTTAAGTCAGGTACTTTGATGTGTAAGCATGGTCTAAGTCAGCAGTTCGGGGACAAGATGCCCCAGTGAACCTTGATGTCTACCTACACATGCACTTGTTGTGATGCATTAGATGTTCTTCAGTCAACCCCACATAAATGCTAATGAATTAAAATGCCTTTTTACAGATTTGTAGGCCACCCAGGAAATTACAATAAACTTTTTAACCGGTGGAGACTGGAGGAAGTAAGTAACCTTGTAAGGGTGGGTGTGGGCCTGGGCGTGGATATGGGTCAATGATCATAGAAGGGGAGTGGGTGGGAAGAGAGACACATAGAAGTTGGGTACACGGAATTTCAGACATGCTGAAGATGCGTTGCTGGTAGAGAGTTCTTAAGGGTTCAGAAATGAAGGAACTACATCTTCCCAAAAGAAGGGTGTGAACTTAAAGGTTAAGCCCTAAAATCCTGACCTCAGCTCTTTAATTTTCTGTCAAATCCATATCTTCATTCACAAAGCCCAGAAATTTCGGTCCAGGGATTTTTCACTTTGGGGGAATTATTATAATCTATTCCATGGGTGTTTGAACTTTTAAATATGTTAGGTTTCCTTTCAAGCAGGGAAACTTCATCCAAAAGAAATCTTACTTGAAACACCAATCTATAATTATATAGATGTGTGTCTTCTAAGTCTCATAGTTTTGTGTTGATTTATAATATGTATGTTATAGAAACAAAAGGTCTAGTATTGCTAGATCACAGGGTTAAACACTCTATATATTGTCACTGAGACTGACAAATTGTCTTCCAAAATGCCAGTCCCTATAGCGTATGAGCCTGCTGCCTCAGACTTTTGCCAACAGAAACATTTTAATTTTTACCAATATAACATCTAAAAGATATCTCTTTTTGATTTCAGCTCCTTTAATTACGAGTAAAGTGGAGAATAGTTTTCACACGTTTGTTGGATAGTTTATATTTCTGTGTGTGTGCGCTATTCTTGCTCATTTCCATTAGACTATTTTTCTCTGTCCTAATAATTTATAGACTAATAGGCTCTCATCTTTCAAATTTGCTGAAGATATGTTTCTCATTTTCTTGTATATCTTAATTTTGTTTTGATGCATTTTTTTTTAAAAACTGAAGAACATTTTTCAACTAAAATATCATTGCTGTTAATGACTTTGGGCATTTATATCATGCCAAATAATGTGTTTTTCATTCTAGAAATTAAAAAAGAAAAAGCCTCGCACTTGTACTTTTCACTAATGTTGTTTTTTTAAAATATTAACGTCTTTGTTGCATTGGAAGTTTATTTCTGTGTCAAGAATACTCAAGATTTCCCCCCACCCCAGTTAGCAGTCACATTTTTAAGTAATAATACATTTTTTCATCACTCACCAAAATAAGATTTCAGGACTTATTATATTCTCCATCTTGAAATCATGTCTATTTCTGAGCTCTGTTCTGTCTCATTGGTCATATGGTTTATTGCTTCTCTAGTTCAAAATTGTTTTAATTATTCTAATATAAAATCCAATTTAATATATGGT
Organism: Leopardus geoffroyi; assembly: GCF_018350155.1. Lineage (NCBI taxonomy): Eukaryota > Metazoa > Chordata > Mammalia > Carnivora > Felidae > Leopardus > Leopardus geoffroyi. Next base: position 81,587,258 of record NC_059329.1, read on the forward strand.
AGTATTACTAGGAGGTCATAATTTACAGAGAGGCTAACAAAGGATTCCCCGAGAAAACAGATACTTCCAGTCTCTATATAAAAATTTCTCCAAAACTCAGGGGAGTCGTCATTGATATTATCTCCCTAGAGCCTTCTAGTTGATTGGAATATATGGAAAAAACCTAAAACTTCCTGAGAACAACATGCTTTACATCATAGAAAACTGGTTCAAATGCTAACCTTGCTACTTATTAATTCTTTGCCCTTAATTTAATCCCTCTGAATATCTGTCTCCTCACCTGTAGACTGGCAGTAGTAATACTTAGGTTGCAAAGTTGTTTATAGATAAGAGGCAATTTGCATAACACACTTAGCACAAGCCCTGGTCTTTGGAAGCCACTCTGATTGTAGCTGATAGTTATCAATGCTCTGTCTCCACAGCCACCTGGGTATTATCCTCTCAGGCGAAGACAGATGAAGGTTTTCCATAACTCCAGGCCTCCAGGAGGTCCCCAAATCAAACTTGCAGTTTTCACTCATAGCCCAGATTATCCCATATCTGCTAAGAGGCTTTCATCTACCCAGTTTGGGACCCAAGGCTTACTTTTTACCAGGAGTGATCAACTGGATTTAGCAAAGGGCAGTGTGGGGAACCGAGTGGTACAGGCAGGTAGATCTGCGTATTGATGCCACTTTAGGAACTGCTGTCACCAATAATTTTGTTCAATTGGGTACTTTTACTCTTAAATGTAAAATTATTGGAAGTCATGGTTCTCCTTTGGGAATCCCAGAGAAACAATCCCGATACTGGTGTCAAGAAAAATGTTTCATAACCATTGTAGACATTTTCCACAATATATATGGATGGCCGTATTTTCCAACAAATTATTATTTATTTTGAAAAAAATCAGTGAAATGAAAAATGTGAATTTGTAATAGACCCTAGAAATTCTAGAACTGTACACATAAATCTACTTAATGGAAGATAAAAATTGACTCTCTGAATTCAATCATACCACAAGCATTTATTGACACATACTCTATTCCAGCACCCTACTGGGTAATATGGGGTATACAAATGAAGACACCCTTTTCCTTTCTTGATGATGTTAATAGTTTTGAAGAAAAGATATAGCCGTGTTATATAACAAGTATTTTGTCTTTGGAGTCTGACGATCTACATTCTAATTCAGTCCCACCCAAATGCATGATTTTAGTATCTCTAAGTCTCAGGTTTTTCTTTTGTAAATTGTGATAAGAATAACTATCTCAGTAGTATTGGTGATAGGAGGATAAAACTGGATCGTGCGTGTAAAATCCCTGGTACAAATAGTGGTAACTATTATAAACAAAGAAAAGTACCTCGGTTTTATTTAAAACATTTACGAATTGGCTATACTAACCTTTCTTCATACTATGCTGTATAATATCTCACATAAACATGTTATGTAAATCTGGGGCGCCTGGGTGGCTCAGTTGGTTAAGCGTCCGACTTCGGCTCAGGTCATGATCTCGCAGTCCGTGAGTTCGAGCCCCACGTCGGGCTCTGTGCTGACAGCTCAGAGCCTGGAACCTGTTTCAGATTCTGTGTCTCCCTCTCTCTCTGACCCTCCCCCATTCATGCTCTGTCTCTCTCTGTCTCAAAAATAAATAAACATTTAAAAAAAATTTAAATCATGTTATGTAAATCTATATAAAATGTTAATAATGGCTAATATTTAATGAGTGCTTGCTATATGCCAGCACATTCCAGCAATTGTCCCTAACTGTTCTAGATGTATTAATGCATAAATTCTATTATTATACTCATCTTACAGAAAAGGAAATAGAAATTGATACAAGTTCTGTAATTTGCCTACAATTATAGAAACCTACTTCTAAATTGATGAAGTCATCAGTTTGATTCAACCAACCTAGCATCAGAGTCCGCGCTTTGAACATTGTGCTTTCCAGCCACCATTGGGATAACACAGAGGCATAATCGAAAACATAAAGGCAATTGATTTGGATAAGAGATGGCTGAATGATTGCTGACTCACACATGTAAATTGGATTTAGAGTAAACATACTTCATGTGAAAGGAACACGGGTATCAGAATCTGATAGTCCTGTCTGTCACCTAGCTTTATCATCGACAAAATGAAGATACCAACACCCATCTTATGAGGTTCTCAGGAGGAGCAAATGAGAAACATATGTTAAGGCCCCCAGCTCTGGGCTGTCCACAGTCATATGATTTTTTGGGGGGAGGGAGGTGCAAAGGGAATGAAAGCCTGGGTCTCCCGCATGCTCATTTATGCTCTTTTACTCATTCAAAGTATAGGCTCTCTCACCAATTGAATTTTAGAGTTGAAGGACTATATTTCTCCAGAGGGAACCATTATATGAGAGGGGCAGACCCACAAAAACTATTTCTGCCCTATAAACCACAAAGTCATAAAGGCTCAATTTTAACAAAATTAAAAATGGCCTGTCATCCAGGCCACTTTGGCCTATGACTGTGGAGAGTGAGCCAATCACATGGTTCTATAATGGTCTTTGTTTTCCCTTTCCACATAATAATATGCTCTGGTATTCAAGGCAACAAACACACTTGGTAAATAGAATTCATCTTTAATGTTATGTACAAGAGTAGAGGATTAGGGTGCAACAGACCAAGGCGTTCAGTTCCATTACCAACAGTCTACACTATATGACCTTGTACAAGTTAATTTACATCTTTGAGTCTATTAAAAAAAAAAAGTTTCCACTTGCAACTGGGGTCTATGCCTGCCTCTGTAGCTTAGTAATTATTCTGTTTTAGACGTTGTACGGAACCCATTTATCATATATATGTGGGAGAACTAGGGGGTCCTAAATTAATCCTAGAAAGAAAGGGCAGGCTTACATGGGAGAATTGAGACTTCTCCACACAGTAAAAATTACCGCTGGCAAGCCCTCTCTCTGGCTCAGTTTAGGGAGTTTTAAATTACTGGGCTGGAACCAGAAAACCAGGCTCTTCGTGTCCTAATTATCTGTTCCCTTTGAAGTCCCACTGGTACCAATTTGATAGAAATAGAAACTGTGGATCAAAGCTATAGTGACTATTGTTCTTATGAGCAGGACAGGAACCCATTTCTAAAGAAACAGACCCACGCTTTCCTACCCAAGTGTCTTCTACAGTGCAAAGTTTTCAAGCAAAACACATTAGTTGCAATGTTCATTGCAATCACATTTTTGTTTGTGGGGGTTTCTAATGCTACCCTTTATTGCATATCTGAAAAAGCAGAGAGCCGCAGAGAAGGCAAAACTGGGTCATACTGACAAGCCATTCTGTGGCATGCTTTTATCACTAAAAAATACATTCGAGGTAGATATTCCCTCTTCAGGATATAGAGCAACTGCTACCTACCTTGAGAGTGGGCTAGACTGAATGACTCACTTCAGAAAAGAATAGGGAAAGGGCAAAATGAGTAACTTTACAGTAGAAATACCTGGCAAACACTGTATCAACCAAGTGATGAAGATTAATGTCACTAGTGATGTCATGTGGAGAGCATGTAGCTTCTGATAGAATGTGATGAAAATGGTACTTTATGTTTGTGATCTCCTTCCATCCTCAAAACACATAAGCCCAGGTTAAACACATGAAAACATCAGAGAATGTTGGTTTCTCAGCTTTGACAAATATACCCTGGTGATATATAAGGGGCAAAGGAGGACTGAAGTGCTTATGGGCATTCTCTGTACTATCTTTGCAAATTTTCTACATTTAAAATTATTATAAGACAGAAAGTTTATTCTAACTTACGCATTTTTCTATCTCCTGATTGTTAATAGGTATATAGTATTCATAGCAATCATTAAATAGGATCATGCCTAATACAGACCTGGCAGATAGTAAGTGCTCATTAAAAGTTTGATTTCTTGTTATTGCTGTTACAACTTTGATCACTATTCTTCTCTAATTACTGAAAACATCCCTATCAGGTGCCTTATACATGTTCTGTCTTCCTTGTTTTTATTTTCTTTATGCACTGAGATAGTGCTGCCTGGTTTTAGAATTTGCTGTACAGTTTGAGGGTGGGGATGTGTAACCAACTGAGAAGAGCAAAATCATAGTTGTTGTTCTGTTTCAGTGTCATCCCAGTGGCTGTTTGATAGACCTCTGCCTCCAGATGGGAGTGATCATGTTTTTGAAGCAAATATGGAACAACTTCATGGAACTAGGATACCCGTGAGCACTATATTTTTTAAACTTGCCTTATTGGGACCGGGTAACCAGACAGATGAAGGTTCAGTTCCCTCCCTGCTGCTCACCAAATGTGTGACCATGTGTGAGTTAGTTAACTTTTCTGAGCCTCAGTTTTCACATCTCTAAGAGGGTATCAATGGCTGTATGTGCCTTGAGAACACTGGTAAGGAGTAAAGGAAATAGTGCATGTCAAGTACCCAGTACTCTGTTCAACATATTAAGATGCTTTTTGCTATTTTTAAAGCACTATTGACAGTACAGGTTCTTAAGGATAAAAATAACTTTCTGGTTTCTTCTGGCTACCAAAAGACCAAGGCAGATGTTGTTTAACAAAAAGAACCTCTGTTCATGCTCCTCAATCAAGAAACAATAAAACAAAGATACAATTTTGGATAGGGAGGACTTGTACTCTTTATTACACCAAAGAAAAAAGTCATTAGAATAGGATTGATTGTGAAAACAACTATATATATATATATATATATAGTATTTCTGTTTTGTCTCTTTAGATAGGGTTTATCTGTAAAATGCTGACATGTTGAGTGCCTACTTTTATATCATATAAAATAACATTTCTCTTCCAAATACACTGGAATACAGTGTATGTAAAACAATGTCATATGGAAGCTGTAAGGCCTAATCAAGGTTAAAAACATGACTATTTTGAGGAATTTCTTGACGAGAGAAGGACTAGTTAACTGATGATATAAATAGCTTAGGTTTAGTCATCAAATTATCCCATCATTCTTTCTCCTTGTTGGCTTACAAATGGTATCAGGACATTTCAGAGCAGAGACCTTAGGACTGGAGAAGTGATATCAACCCTGAAATCTGCCATGAGACATTATGTTACATATTAGGCAGTTAGAGCATGGACTATGAAATGACTGAGACCTGGTTCAAATACTTTCTCTGCCTCTTGCTAAAGATGCTTATAATTTACTTCACCTCTCTCTGGCATTATTTTTTTTTTATAAAATAAGGGATTTGTGGAGATTGCATGAGATACCCAGTGGTCTTTAACCTTAATCAATAAACAACTGAGGCTTTTTGTGAAGAGATCCTCAATATTCCAAAGGGATGAAAATGAATCTCTTGTAAATGAAGAGAGCATAGGGATGTAGGGATAGAAGATTGGGTAGCCCACCCCATCATTCGTATCCCTTCCTATCCTTGATTCATCTCTTTTGAGACGTAGGGTTTGGGAATGTCGTTTGAAAATAGCTGAGGAGATTAGGTAGCAAGTGCCTACCACAAGATCTGATGTGTTGTGAAACAGCTTCATAAGCACCATCAAGATGGTATAGTAGTCATTATCTTATTTAGAATGGCTATTGTTATACTTTTCTGTGTACTTCTGTACATATCACACACTTTGGATAGCACATTTTCACGATGGCTTTGCCCAAGTGGTCAGCCTGGATTGTGTATATCAAATCCCAAATGTACAATGGTAAGGGGCATTCTGTTGGTGTTCTTTCAAATCCAGCAGGAGTGAACCAGTCACTGAACAGTAATTTTGAAAATTTCATAACATGGTTCTCTTTTTTAAAGTAAAATCTTAAGCAGACTGAAGAAAATAAAACTGAACCAGCCAGGCCTGCCTCAATCCCAACACCCAGCCCCTTGTCCATCTTTATGAGGTCCCAGAGGCAACTTCCATGGGACATACACTGAAGAACTACCTGACTTTTGGGTCAATAGTTGTTTTTTCAACACCCACTGAGTATAGATATGTAATTAATTATATGTGAGAGTTGAGGTACTATTCACTGAATCCTGTAGGATTCACTTCATTCTAGAGGTAATTGTCATATAACCCTTGAAATAATTAATTGCCCAGATGTCCCCACTATATGCATACTGGGATATTTCTGTGTCATGTAATTTCAAGATTGCCCCTACGCTAGGGAAATACTGTTGTTAATTCCTTTCCAAGTCTTTTAAGTGGACTGAGACACAGATCCATTGCCTGTAAATTATTGTTCACTATATTAACAGAATGTAATTGTTAATACTCAAACCCTTCACATTCATAAACTCAGAGGTGAATAGACTTACTAAAAGTCACGCAGCTAATACATTGCAGGATAGGGACTAGAACCTATATATCTTGAAACCTTAACTAGGACTCAGTTATTCAATGTGAAACATGACTTTACTTGTGTTTCAAGAGCACAGCTCAGCTGATTTTGGGTTATGAGCAATGAAGAGCTCAGATCCAATCAAATAGGCAACATAGAAGTTTAAGTATTTATATAGGTTGGAGTGGAGGAAGGAATCATAGAAATGGGTATTTATCTAATAAGTATCAGGAAGCACCTAAGTGTAATGGGAGGAATTAAATCCCAGATACATATGTAGACATTTATAAGATCTAGGAAGGCTGAAACCTATTCTCTCATCTTAAACTTGGAAGTTGAGACTGTGCAAATATCTCTAATTCCCAAAAATGTGTAGTGTACTCCCAGAGTAGTGATATTTGTCTTTTCTTAATGCACTACAAATTGTTTACTACGTACTTACCTAAGAGCTCAAAAGCCCTTTGTCTGTTCTGTGATATAGGTTGATCCAGAACTGGTGGTCACGACATAAAATCAAGCGAGGAGTACAAGATGCTTCCATACCTCAGTGGGAAAATGATTGGAATCTGCAGCCCATGAATATTCATGGACTTATGGATGAGTATTTAGAAATGGGTAAGGAAAAAAACTTCTACACGGCTCTTTGGCTTTCTTGATACTCTTTTGTTACTTCACACAGGCTTTGGTTTAAGAGAGAAAACCATCTTGTCCTTTCCAACCCCAGGCATTCTAAAATACATCTGTACCTTTATCTCAACATAACTAGAGAAGAGATTAAAACGTTGTCCTTGGAAGGCTCACAGATTCTGTCCTCTGTTAGCTGTAATATTTGACCAAAATGAAGTTTTCTCATAGTAGAATACCTAGCTTTAGTGCAGGTATTTAAAAGGAACAAAATAAGGCAGAATCCATTCCTGTGTCAATAACATACCATCCAGGATAAAGCAATAATTATTTCGTACAATAAACCTTTGCACAGACCTGGTATGAGTTGGATTAGAAACCTTCTTATTTATATTAAGAAAATAAGGATTCCCACTCCAGCCGTTAAAATCTTTGTGTATTGTCTTGACATTTATTTTTGCTCTGGACTTTACTTTTTCTCATGTATTAAAAAAAAAAAAGACAAGATTAGGTCTCTTGGGTCCCTTTTAAAGCTAAGAATTTTTCTTCAAGCCCTCCTCTTTGACTTCTTTTTTTTTTTTTTTTTTATTCACTCTTTCTTCATGCTGCATGGCCTAGGGGTGGAAAGCACATAAACTTTCAATCCATTGAGATCAGAGTTTAAGTGCAGGTTTTAGGATTTTTAGCTATCTACCGTTTTGCAAGCTTACTTAACATGTGTGAGCTATAATTTTCTTAGCTGCAAAATATGATGAGCATATTTACCTTGTAGAGATATTGAAAGGGTGAAAGGCAATTTATGTAAAGTACCTAATATGGCACAAGGAAAGCACTCAAGAAATGATATTGTTTGTATTACTAATTTTGTAATGCTCTCCCTTTACAGTTTTGCAGTTTGGTTTTACCACCATCTTTGTTGCGGCTTTTCCTCTGGCCCCTCTTTTGGCCTTATTAAACAATATCATTGAGATCAGGCTGGATGCCTACAAATTTGTCACCCAGTGGCGGAGGCCTCTGCCGGCTCGAGCAACTGACATAGGTAAGATTCAGGAATTAAATGGTTCTTGCATTGCTAAGGCCATCAGGTGCCTTGAGCTTAGCACCGTGTGGGTTTCTATTGTTGGGGTTCCCTTCCAACTATAACAAAAACTGAACAATTTTGGTTAACAAAATAATGAAATGAACACTAACGTACCTGGGAGTATGTTTATACTAAATATGCTATTTCATGAACTTGTTTGTAACTAAAAATGATCTCATATACACATTTCCATGTTAAGAAAAATTGCTTTGCTTCATTTTTTATAATTCCTGCACCAATTTCTATTACATGTTGTGTGACATTTCTAAAAACTCATTCCCTTAAATAGAGATGTTTAGATTGCTTCAGTTTTTCCTATTATAAACAACACTGAGGTGAACATACATCTTCATACATACTTTGGCTGATTATTTCCTCAAGATACATTTCTAGAGTGGAAATCCTATGTCAAAGAGCATATACATTAATTTTTTTTTTTGACATTTAGCATAATGCCCTCCATCCATTTAAAATGTTAATAATTTCTCAACATGTTCTCTAGAAATACTGTGACAATTGATACTCCTACCAGGTATAAGAATGGTTCTTTTTTTTTACTGTTGTTCATCCTCACAAATCTGAGGAAGAAAACCATGTGATCTTGTTATGTTTCCCCACATTTTTATAACTATGAGATTAAATACATTTGTATTTCTTCTTTACTAACTGTGTATGAAGTTTGTCTATTATATTTGATTTGATAATCTTTATCTCCATGTTCACAATATTAACCTTTGATATATAGGTTGCAAACATTTTCAAATGCTGCTTTTTAACTTTTCACTCTATCATGAATAAGTTTTTAAAGTGTGTATATTATCACATTGATATATCTCTCTTATAGTTATTATTTCTGGCATTCTTAGAAAGTCCTTTAGAACTCCCAATTTTTCACCATGCATTTTTTTTTCACCATGTATTTTAGATATGTGTATGTTATTTAGTTATCTGTTAGCCCTTTATGGTTTTATTTAAATTGTTGATCTAATTGGAATTTGTTAATAAAGGGGTTGAAATTGGTATCCAGCTTTTTATTTTCCTAAAGAGGAGTAAATTTTCCCAAAACCATTTATCAAATACTTCATCTTTCCTAGCTTGTTTGAATTATCTCTATTATACTAAATTCTATATAAACTTAGGTATATTTCTAGAATCTCCATTTGTCCCTTTGATCTGACTACTTATTTTTGGCATACTGTTTTAATAAACTGTGATTTTGTAATAGAAATTCTAAGTATATGAAAAAGCAAATTCATACTTTTCCTTCTCCTTTTCAGGAATTTTCTGGCTAATATTGCAAAGTTATCTTTTTGGTTAATTATATATATATATATATATATATATATATATATATATACATATAGTTAATTATATATATGTACATATATATGTAGATATACTCCACAGCCAACAAAGTTTATTTCAAATATACCACTAACCTGCAGAGATTTAATGCTATTCAACTTGAGTTCCCATTTTTTAAAACAACTAAAATTATTACCATTATTTAATTTAAATATATGTATTATTTCATTATTAAAGTAATATGAGCACATTAAAGAAAATCTGGAAAATAAATCAAAAAAGAAAAATCAAACCCCATTCCAGGCTTATTAGTGTTTATTGTACTTTCCAATGCAAAATTTATTACTTTGTTAACTTTTGTAGGTTGTCTTGCTCAAACCAGACAACAAAATGTATAAAAATAGTTAATATTCATCTTCCCTCTTTGCCTGTCCCTTCTACCTCAGGGCGTGAGTGATATCAGCTAGGCATTACACTTTGTCAGTGTTTTTCTTGCTCGTACAAATATACAAAAATTGTACACTTATGGATTCTGCATTTTTTTCTTCATGAATATCCTCTAGCTCAAAACATATTGGTGTCATTCATTTTAATAGTGTAATAATACTCATAATAGATGTATGATAAGTTGTATAGTCATTTACTTAGTTGTCCCAAGCAGGGAATAAACATTCATAAATATAACTATGAATAAATATAGGTGTAAATATAGACACAGACATAGATATTATATATATTGTCTATCACATATCCATAGATGTGTAAGAACAGTGTAACTCTGTTGTACAGATCCCCAAAATAAGGCCTACCAGATTAAAATGTATTCACATTTTAATTTTAAAAGATATCAGATTAATCACCACAAATACTGTAACAAGTCCTACTTCAAACAATTACTTTCAAAAGGGCGTCTGTTCCCACAGTCCCTCAATAGCAGTGGATGGTAAGAGACTCAAATCTCCTACAATCTGGTAGATTAAAAAAAATCTTATTTTTTTGAAAGGTGTTTCTCTGAAATGCTAATTTTCAACTAGTGATTGATTATTTTCATTTCCATAGCAATTACTCATTGGTATTCTTGGCCCATTTTTCTCTTGGGTATTTTGCCTTATTAAAATTGTAGGACATTTTTGTGTATTCTGTATAATAACCCTTTGTTTTTTGTGAAGCAAACATATTCTCTCTGGCAATTGTTTTCATTGAATATTGTTACTTTTGTAAAACTATATGTTAAATTTTGATGTATTCAAATGTTTTAATGGATTCTGATTTCTTGTCTCATGATTTTTTATGTCATGTATTTTTTATTTTTATTTTTTTCATTACAACTCAATATAATGAAACATAAAGATTTTGAAAAACAAAGAAAAGGGATGAGGGTTGGAGACAGTTGCCATCCTATCTAATTACCTTTAGCGCTTTTGAGTATTTCCTTCCAGGACTTTCTTTCTTTTTTTTTTTTAATCAATACTTTTAAAACGACGTTTAATCCTGTTTCAAATATCACTTTTGACTATAATCAATATTATATGGATACTGTATACAATTTTAAAAGCTTTTTTGTGTGTCTTTATACCAGATTGGGAAAGTCCTGGGTCTTGACGCAAAACTAGTTTTGCACTTTTACTTTAAAAAGGTACTTGAAACAATTCCTAATGATATTTTAATTTTCAGATCTCTCTAGGTAAGGTTTACCTTCCCTCTGTGGAAAAGTATTCAGTAGATTCCAATCTATACTGAGATACTGTGCTAAGGAAGGAAACAATGAACAGACCTGGGGTCCCAAAATAAGTAAAACATTCTCTGCAAAGAAGACTCATTAGAGGGTTTTAATGTTTTTTTTTTTTTTATTTTATTTCCTATCTTTACTCTTTCTCCTACTAGGTATCTGGTATGGAATTCTTGAAGGAATTGGTATATTGGCTGTTATCACCAATGCGTTTGTAATTGCTATTACATCTGATTACATCCCACGTTTTGTCTATGAATACAAATATGGCCCCTGTGCAAGTCGTTTTGAATATGGTGAAAAGTAAGGTTGAAATTTACACATTTTTTCTTATATATTTTGTTTGTGATTGAAATGGGAACTCATTGGGAAGTTTTGTTCTGTGACCATTAAGGTTAGTGTTTTTGATCATTGCACTTAAAGTGTGCTTATTGGATGAAATCAAGTGGGATAAAAAGGGCAACAGTGTTTTTTATGCAAAAATTGTGAAGTCTCTCTCTGTTTTTACTTGTAAATGCATCACTGGTATCCAATGTTAAAAAACATTATAATGTATTTAGAAGTGGAAGAGACATTAGAAATCATGCAATGCAATCTTCTGACTATATAGATGGAAAAATTGGGCCCACACTGGTTAATCAAATTGCTACAGGGAATAAAGCTAGTTTGTAGGAGATACAGTGTATGAAGGAAATGTCAGCTACATGATGAGAGAGTTGTCAAAAGGAATTTATAGCTAGGGATTTTAAGGTGCAGAAAATATTGCCCTGGATCTGTGTCCTTTTTTTTTTTTCCTTTGAAATTAAAATTTGAATCCATGCTTTAGAGCAGGGTTTCTCAACATCTGCACTATGGACATGTTAGACCAGATAGTTCTACTTGCAGGGATGGTGGGGGTGTTTCTGTGCATTGTAGAATATTTAGTAGAATCCTCGGCTTCTACCCAGTAGATACAAATAGCAACCTTCCTACTCCTCAAGTTGGGACAACCTAAAATTGTCTTCAGATATTGCAAAATGTCCCCTGAAGAACAAAATCACCCATTTTACAACCACTGTTTTAGGGGAAATGTGTTTTTCACATCTTTCCTTCTTGAAAGCAAGTATTAGGAAAGAATGTCAGAGAGCACTAGCCATGGGGAATAGAAATGGGAGTTTCAGCTGCAGAAACTCCTTACAAGTGGAAGAAGTTATGGGAGATAAAGCAATGATAGGAGAAGCCACTTCAGTCCTACCTCAGGGGCAGGTTTGAGCATGCGTCTCATGTAGATGCAGGGCATGTGCCCCAAGATGCTGAGCTCTGGTTTACGATGAAATCAACCCTTAGCTCTACTGATGAACCGATGTTTTCTCAGAACACCGAGACGCCTTTCTGAACATAAACATCTCAGTTTTTCAAAGAGAAGGAACAAAGACATAAAATCTTATTTTGTATTTTGGAGTCATGTCAAGGGACTTTAGCTTAAAAGCAAACACCCTAGATTGAAATTCTTACTGCCTTTTACTAAAAGGCACAATCATCAATCTGGACCCTTAATAAAGAAATAGTGTCTAAAGTAACATTTTATGAACTGTAAAAGACAATATAAATAAGCTACTTTTAGCATGAATAGTGAAAAGCCAAAAATAGTTTTTCTTAATTTAAAATAGTCTAGAAGTGGATTTTAAGGGTTTATAATATGTAGGCATGTTTGGGAACCTTCTTCCTTAGAAGTGTTGTTTGCTACTGTCTTTGCTTCCATCTAGTGGCAGGTGAAAATGAAAGTGGTTGGTTATCTGCTGTGTATTCATTTCCAGTCCTGCCTTTCATGTAGATAGCACCAGACATCTCCATATTCAGTGACTAGATGTAGAATAACTTTAAGAAGAGATGTAGAGGGCTTATACGAGGTTGAAACTGCACATTCCTAAGACCATCCTGTTATTTAATTTTTTCTAGGTATGCTTAGCAGCTAAGCTGGAGTAGATTCATTCAGATCAGAATTTTTCAGACCAAGATAGCAAAAGGACAAAATGGCGGTGGAGAGGAGGGTATTGGCAAGAGAGTGGTTAAAATGACAAATCATGGGGTCTGGGATGGACAGGCAAGGGAGTAAAACTAGTGCAGTCCTGTACTTCAGAATTCAGGGTTTACAATGAAATAGATGTACATTTGAATCCAGGTTTGAACGGCCGTTTGTTCTGGGCAGTGATTTTCAACATGTGTGTCCTTCAGAATCCACAAGGCCGATATTGTTTTCATAATAATACTAAGATATTCTTAGGTTGTTTGCTATAATGACATTAATACAGATGATACAGAAGCGATAGTGGATAAAATGCTCTTGTGGCTTTGTGTAACTGAAGGCAGTGGTACCAAAAACAGCAATGACTGTATTCCTTTGTATAACCACCATTTTAGAAAATGCCAGTAAGAAAATTCAGAATGTCCTTGATGAAACAATAATTATTACATTTATTAAACCCCCGCCTTGAATAAATGTCTTTTCAGTATTCCATGTGACAAAATGCAAAGTGTGATAAAGCACTTCTCCTATATGCTAAAGTGTGGTGATGCTCGTCTCAGAGTAAACCACTTGCATGATTATTGGATTTGCAAACTACACAAAATGCTCTTATTGTGATATAATGATTTCCAGATAAACTATGATTATTCAGACTGGCGTATGTAGGAGACACTCTTCTAGAAAATGGACAAAACTAGCTTGTCACTTTAAGAAAAATAACTGACATGTTTGTTGCCATTAATAAAGTTCAGGTTTTAAAGTGAAAATCAAAATTTTAGATAATTTTATCTACCACTGACCTTGAAAGTTTCCCAGTACTTACAGATTTTTCTTGATAAAAATCAATGGTGATATTAACAATTATGCTTTTCGTAGTCTATAGTAAAAATATAACAATATTTGGAAGATCTGCATAATTCAAGAAACAAATATTTCCCAGATGACCCATATTTAAGGTTACAAAATTATGCATAGATAAAATATGACTTCAAAACACAAGATAGACCTGTGGATTTTAATGTAAAATCCATATAAAAAGTTTATTGATACGTTAAGACTCCACGTTGCAGTTAAACTTTAAGAAATGGCACAGGTAGGACTTTGGTGTAATATCCATGAAAGCTATCAACAGTTATTTGAAGTGCTATTAAAATATCCTTTGTTTCAACTACTTATCTATGTGAGGCCGGATTCTCTACTTACTCTGCAACTAAAACACCGTACTGCAATAGATTTAATGCAGAAACAGATGTGAGAATGTAGCTGTATTCCAGTAAGACAGACATCAAAGGATTTGCAAACATGTAAAACAATGTCATTCTTCTTACTATATTTTTTGGAACTTATCACTGTTTTCCTTTAAAAATGTGCTGTTTATATCAATTTGTAATGAATTTGATAAATTATCTTAAATGAATTAATAGATAAATATTTCTAAATTTATTTTCATTTATAATGTGTGAATAGCAATGCATACACATTCATGCAAAAAGGTTCTTGAGATCCTAGTAATTTTTTTTAAAAAATTTAAAGGTTAGCTGAGCTCAAAAATCTTGAGAATTATAGACTTGGAGGAAGTTAGTCTCTGTAAAACTTAGTTCTTTATATGATGGAATTGATAATGTACATGTTCTAAGGTTATTGTAAAACTTAACTCTGACTACAATTTAATACCTCACCATCAGGATAGGAATTTCTACTTGTTTTGTTCACTGTCAAATACCAATCATCTAGGAATTTTTCTAACAAATTATAGGTCCTCAATAAATATATGTTGAATAAGTTAAATCACAAATACACATGCTGTTCTATTGGCTGCTTAATTATAATTATAATTAATAATTAGCCAGATAGTGTGATTTGCATGTATAAAACATATATTTATAGAGTTTTAACACATAGGAAGTAATTAGCACAATGCTTAGTGCACAGTCAGCGCTTAATAAATGTAATCCAAATGAATGGGGAAAAACAGTGGAGGGGTGCCTGGGTGCTCAGTCCGTTAAGAGTTTGACTTTGACTCAGGTCATGATCTTGCGGTTTGTAAGTTTGAGCCCTGCGTCGGGTTCTGTGCTGACAGCTCAGAGCCTGGAGTCTGCTTTGTATTCTGTGTCTCGTCTTCTCTCTGCCCTTCCCATGCTCATGCTCTGTCTCACCCTGTCCCTCAATAATAAATAGATGTTAAAAAAAAAAAAAAAAAAAAAAAACAGTGGACAAGAGTTTGTCTCATTAACGTAAACGTACATAATAATGGAAGTTAGAGGATTAATAGGACTTATTGAATCCTGTCATGTGTAATGAAAGAATTGGACCAGAAATGTATAGATCTCTGAATCATGTGGTACTTTTCTTTTTTCCCCAGTTGTTTAAAGGGATATGTCAACAACAGCCTGTCCTTCTTTGACCTGAGTGAGCTTGGTGTGGGAAAATCTGGTTATTGCAGGTACATACTTGTAAATTATAGCTATCTTTTCTTCTTGCTTTTATCATTCCATCTCCTCCCTCTACATGCTAATGAGCCCATTTCAGCTGTCATTTTGGAGTTTTGGTAAATTACAGCATTTGGGGCCTCCATGCTTTGGTCTCTATTCCTCACATTGTTTGTCTTGTGGATTTTAGGTACCGGGACTACAGAGGTCCCCCGTGGAGTTCTAAACCCTATGAGTTCACCTTACAATACTGGCATATCCTCGCTGCACGATTGGCCTTCATTATTGTGTTTGAGGTTAGTCTCAGGCTGATAAAATTACTATCAGTAAACCCTTTTCCTACTGATAAATTAGTTGGCCCTTTGAAGTCAGTTCCTACTGACTTCCAAAAAAGGACTTGTGTATATCCCAGTAAAAGATTCAGATACAGTGAAACTGCTATAAGACGTGCAAAAACGCAAAAGCTGAATAATGTAAGAAGGTAGGTCAGTGGGTATTTATACCAGAAAACTAAGATAAAAGAAGCTATTAACAGTTCAACTGAAAACTTAGGTTTGAGCCTGTTAGTAACCATATTTAAAAAGGAAAGGATGGGGGCGCCTGGGTGGCGCAGTCGGTTAAGCGTCCGATTTCAGCCAGGTCACGATCTCGCGGTCCGTGAGTTCGAGCCCCGCGTCAGGCTCTGGGCTGATGGCTCAGAGCCTGGAGCCTGTTTCCGATTCTGTGTCTCCCTCTCTCTGCCCCTCCCCCGTTCATGCTCTGTCTCTCTCTGTCCCAAAAATAAATAAACATTGAAAAAAAATTTATAAAAAGGAAAGGATGGTTTTCATCATGTGATGAGAGAATCTATACTTATTCATTGGGAATAAGAAACATATTTTCTAATAACTTAATTAGAGTTGAGCATATGTGTGTTTGTATAAGGGACATTGCATAATTCAATAAATAATGCCCGAGAACACTTTCATAAAATGTGCATAGATTTTGATTATCAGAGTCATGTAATAATATTAGACTGTAGTCCTGTGAAGAAATTTTGGAGAAACTACAGTATTGTTGCCTTCCTTAGCATGTAAGAAGCTTGATGCCATGGAGAATTTAGTGTTGGAATATATTGAGTATCGATTCTCTAAGGTACCATTAAGTTCTATGGAAAAACTGAATGTATCTGTTTTTTTATGGAGAGGAAAAAAAGGAGACATACATAAGACTTTTGGAAAAAGTTTTTTTAAAAGCAGATATACCTCTCCACTGATCTCCAAAAAATATGTCAAATTTTGTAGTGAAACATCCTTCATCCATAAAACGAAATGCTTAC
This sequence comes from Leopardus geoffroyi, assembly GCF_018350155.1. NCBI lineage: Eukaryota > Metazoa > Chordata > Mammalia > Carnivora > Felidae > Leopardus > Leopardus geoffroyi. The sequence goes on from NC_059329.1 coordinate 81,604,048, forward strand.
CTCTAAGGTTTAATCCAGGATGAAATTCTATTTACCTAATGATTCCATGAGCTTATAAAAGTGTCTCCTGATGAAGTGTGATGTTTCACTTTATTACAGGTAACATAAGAGAGGTTAAGGCATATTTCCAACCCAATGATTCTAAAAAGTCTTCTTGTTATTGTGTGTGTTTTTAATGTACACTTTTTCTTCATCTTCTTTTGAAACTCAAGTGAACAGTCTTAGTCAAATGCCTCAATTTACAGCAACCTGTCATCATGAAAACAAATGATTCCCTCTTTATTGTTTCTTCTTTATTCCTCATTACTAATTCCATTACCCACCCACTCCAAAAGCACCCACTCTTTTTTCTTCAGTAGAAATTTTCCCACATGTTTATTTGAACATACACATATGTATATATAGTATTGTTTTAAGTGTTCTTTTTTCAAATTACTTCAATGGTATTATGCAATAACTTATTTTTGTCTCTTACCCATTTTACTTTTTTTAGACCTAGACAGAGATCTTTCTATGAGGTCTATCCATATTTAGATAATTTCTTCAGTCTACTTATGTACGATAGTTAATTGGTTTTAAATACCATAATCCCCTATGGGTGGGTACTTGGGCTTGCAATAATCTCTCTACCTCTATAAATCTCTTATAAATATTGGACATATTACCTTCTAAACATACGTAAGGGTTTTTCAAGAATATTATACTCAGGTTTGGAAATTATTTAATTTCACATAATACTGACAGATTACTCTCCAAAATTCCCTTAGATTTTCACCAGATTTTCATATAATGTGAATTTCTAATATTTTGCAATTGAATAAGAGTAAGGTAATATTTTGTTTTAATTTTGTTTGTTTGTTTGTTTTAAGCTGTTAACTCACGTCATCAACTTTTAGTACTACAAAACCATTTTGGTTTCCTTTTTTGTGAATTTATAACCTTGATCTATTTTTGGCTGAATTTCTAGTTTATTTGTTGCCAAATTTCAAGATTTTCTTACGTGTCTACATATTAGTCACCAGTTATAAATATACAAGATATCTTTTTCTTGTCCATAACCTATTAATTTTATCTATAAACAAATAGTGTTTAATTTTGATGTCATCAGGTCCTTCATTGTTTTCCTTTTAACATTTTTGCTTTTTTTGTGTGTAATTTAGGAAATTGTCTTATCTCCAGCTCAAAAATATATTCTACTATGTATTTTACTATTAATTATATAATCTTACCTATCACATGTGTTAAAGATATCTGGACATTTTATAGAGACTAAGGGAAAATCTTATTTTTCTCATTCAATATAATTTTTATACTGCTGTTTATTAAATAATATATTATTTAACCATTGATTTGTAAACCCACCTCTGTAATATTCCAATTTCCTATAGTAGGTGTGTCCCCGGCCACAGTGTTCTGATTTCATTACTCCATTTGTCTATTCCTGTTCCTTATCACACTATTTAAATGTCCTGGCTTTGGAATATATCTTCATATCTGATAAAGCCAGCCACTTCCTACCCCTGCCAAGTTTGCTTTTTTTTTTTTTTTTTTTTTTTTTTGAGAGACAAAGTGCAAGCAGGGGAGGGGCAGAGAGAAAGGGAGACAGAATCTGAAGCAGGCTCCAGGCTCTGAGCTGTCAGCACAGAGTCCGAAGTGGGGCTCAAACTCACGGACTGAGAGATTATGACCTGAGCTGAAGTTGGCCGCCCAACCTATTGAGCCACCCAGGCGCCCCAAGTTTGCTTTTATTTTTAAAAATTGCCCTAGCTCTTTAGAGTTATCCATCATTTATATACATTTCAGAAGCCATTTTTCAGGTCCCCTCAAATATCATGCAAGGATTATGGTTAGAATTGCATTTATAGAAAACACATGTTGACTTATTTACAAAATCTGTGCTGATTCATTAATAAACATGAAATTTATTCAAACCATTCTTACATACTTTAATAGAGTCTCAAAATATTCTCTTGCTTGTTCATTCCTTTTTATTTCCAGAAACTTTATAGATATTTTTATTGCTGTTATAAACACTGTCTTAGCCTCCATTATGATTTGATTGATTTCTGTTGGAATTCTAATGGTCTTTTCTAACATGTGCAATGTTCCTTGTTTAAGTCTTTCATTGGTTCTAACCTTCTGTCTGTTAAATCTGTTGGATAGCCTTTTCAAGTGATAATACAATTTGCAAATAAGGACAGCTTCGTCTCTTCATTTGTGAGGTTTATGCTCATTTCTCCTGCTTTCCTTACTGTGTTGCTGGAAATTTCAGGAGGATATTGAATAGCAATGGTGTGAGCAATTGTATCTTGTTTCTAAATTTAATGGAAATACTTCAGATTTTTTTTAAAATATATGTGCTGCAGGTTTTTTGTTTAAGATACACTCTGTCAGTTTAAGAAAATTATCATCTGTAACTGGTTACAAGGCTGCTTTGATAAATGGTAAACTTTAGCCTTTTAAAAAATAGATTTTTTAAAATACTGAATCATTCTCTCTATGTGAATCCATTTATAGCTTCATTTATTACCATTGTATAGGACTCAGAGCATATTCTTCACTGTTTTAAATTATAACAAATGTTTTTGATTTTTATTTCTATCCTTTTGAGACCCATTGCTGGATATTTATGTGCATACCAAATATATGATCAGGAAAGAAACTCCCGATCTACTTTTCTATGGTGAATACGACAGGCTTTACTGTGACCTACTGTGCAGTGCAATTTCCTGCAGCACTGACGTAAACCCAGTTAAAAGTACCTTGAATTCCTCCTTTCCACATAAAGAGAAGGTTGTCACAAAGTCCTGTAGGTAAATTCTTTTTTTCCACACATCATCCTAACTCTATCAGTATCAGATTTTCTTTTCTGACAACTGAAAGGTCTACTCTTCTCCATGGGAAAAGAAAAAGGATGCAGTTATTATAATAGGAGATGATATTTAAGTGTTGCTTCTATTGCACCAAGCCCTTCTTTAAGCCCTTCACATATATCTGCTCATTTAATCCTCATAATAACCATTAAGGGATATCATTCCTGTCACCATTTTAGAGATTAGACACAGAGAGCGTAGGTGATTTGCAAAAGGTTACACAGCTAATAAGGGTCAGAGGATGGTTCAGACATAGGCAGTTTCATTCAGCCTCTGAACTTTGGACCACAGGTTTATTACCTTTTGGTTTTTGGTCCTGTCTTTTTTATATACAATACTTTTGGCAGTCTATTTTTAAAAATTAATACATTTTTATCATAAAGGAATTATGTAATAGAGACAAAATATTTTACAATATTTGAACTTACTAGAGTAGAAAATCTATGAAATGCATGTTCTGGAGATTGAGTCCACAGTCTCACAGAATGCAGTCATGGGCAGACTGTATTCTATGTGGCTTATACAATGTGATTATGATCTATCAGACCTGAGTTTTCCTGGATGTGATCTTTCTCATCTCTTGAATAGCAATGGTGTGAGCAATTGTATCTTGTTTCTAAATTTAATGGAAATACTTCAGATTTTTTAAAAATATATTTGCTGCAGGTTTTTTGTTTTGCTGAGTTTTCCTGGATGTGATCTTTCTCATCTCTATATATCAATGCATGTTATAATAGGATTGCATAGTATATAAGGATTTTATAGATGTGAACTTAAGATTCATTCAGTGTTTATAAAGTGATTTTTAACATGTGGCACCTAAAAGAGGAAAGAATTCTCTTTTCTCCTAATACTTATGTGATGGAAGGCAACAGTATAGTTGTTCCAATATATTTCTTTAAAATTTTTTAGGTTTATTTATTTTGAGAGAGAGAGAGAGAGAGAGAGAGAGAGAGTGTGTGTATGTGTGTGTACCAGCACAAGTAGGGGAGGGGAAGAGAGAAGGAGAGACAGAATCTCAAGCAGGTTCTGCCCTATCAGTGCAGAGCCTGATGCGAGGCTGGAACTCACAAACTGTGAGATCATGACCTGAGCCGAAATCAAGAGTTGGATGCTTAACCAACTGTAGCACCCAGGCACCCACCAATATAATTTCTGAAAATATTAATATTCTAGATAGTACACTCTGAGTTCTGATGCTTGATTGTAAGGCAAATGCAACATTGTTCACAATCTGTTCTATAATTGGCATTCCAGAATCATTGAAAAGTGTACTTTCTCCTCTTAAATTTGCAGCACCTTGTTTTTGGGATCAAGTCATTCATCGCATACCTGATTCCGGATGTACCAAAGAACCTGTATGACCGAATACGACGGGAGAAGTACTTGGTCCAAGAGATGATGTATGAGGCTGAACTAGAACATTTGCAACAACAACGGAGAAAAAGTGGTCATCCTGTTCACCATGAATGGCCTTAGTTAATACCTGAGGGGCAGTACCAATGGTGGGAATGATAGCAACCTTAAATTCTAGGGGGGATCCAGGAGGAAGGCATACCTGGCAAACCATACATATGATATGTTACTTGGAAATGCATCACAGCCATCTCTGAGATTTGGAATATCCAGGCTTCTAGGGAAGAAAAAAAAATGACTCATGACATCTAAATGGTTAGATTGACATTGCAGGAAGCCGGGATCTAATTCTCAGAACCAGCCTCAGGGAGTTGTGTGTTTGGAGACCTCTACCTTCCGTCAGCTGCAGTGTGATAGGAAGGGTGGTGGTGAGGTTTCTAGCAACAGTTTTCCATGTAAACGTTCATAAGCCAGGCATGCTTACAGTATCACCTGCTCTTCAGTCACATACTAATCTGACTTTGGAAACTTAGGTGAGTTGAGATACTTACAAGAAATGACTTACATCAGTTATTGCCTTTGCTGCCAGAATTCCATGTCCCTTCAGCTTACAAGTTTGGGGAATTTTTTTTTTCTGAGTTTATGGATCTGTGCTACAAGGAATTTATGCTGCTTTACATTGACTATGCAGTCGAAGAGTTGAACACCTTTAGTAGTCAAACCAAAAATCTAAGATTCTAAAAAGAATATCATTCACTGAAACATACTCTATTGCATTGGCTACATTCAAATGTGTTGTATCACTGACAGAACAAGTTTCACTGCCTTTTTTTTAATTAAATTTCAGTAGAGCCACATACTTATAAAATATGGGTGTTTATTCTCATATCATTTAGAATACCACTCATCCATATTTTACCGTGGAGGGCTGTTTTATAGTATGTTTAATTTTTTCCTCCCTAGTTTATTATAACAACTCTCACAGAATAACAGAATAACTTGAAATGCTGTAAATATGTTAGTTTTCCTTGTATTTTTGCACCTTGGCAATATGTAATGCAAGTTACATTTTGTGCAGCTCTGAGATCAGTTACATGGTATGCCATCGTGACTTATTTATTCAGGAAATCAGAAGCCAAATGCTTTGCAACACGTTAAGCTTTTCTAACAATGTGCACTTTTGTTCATGAGCTAATGAAAACAATGCATGAATATAAATTTATATTATTTGTAAATACACACACATGTATTTTTTGTTTTATTTCCTTTTCATCAGTAAAGGGAGTTTTCTGTTACTGTTTCTTTGATAGATTGATTTGGTTGATTTTTGAAAACTCTCTAAAACCAAGATCAAATCAACAATGACAGACATGGTTTTGCTTTGTTGTGGAGTTGCTATTTCGGTGTCAACTCTGTGAGTGTTATTGTTCACAGACAGATGCAATGGGAATGATGAAACCTCAAGTAACAAAAGTCTGGCGGAGGCGTAAACTCTGGGAGCAGGTGGGGAAGAAAGAGGAGAGTTGAAGTAAGGGAATGTGTGGGAGAAATCAAGACACCTTTCCTTGCGAAAAAAATCAAAACTGATCTCTGTTTTCCTCCCCTGGGAATGGGGTGGCGAATTACATACTCACACATTTATATACATATATATAGTCATATATATGTATTGTGTGATTATTATTTGTCCAATTAGGGTTTTTTTCCAATTAAAAATTTTCCAATTTTTTCCCAATAGAATCTTCCAGTTTTTTCCGATTGTTTTCCAAATAAAGCACAGTTGTTTCCAAAATGTATAAAGACCAGATTAAAGACAATGGAAATAAAGCTGCTTTGTATATATGCTAGAGTATCTCTAGTAAGAAAATTATAAAGTTTCTCTTACTGGAAAACTATTTGCTATCATTCTAACCCTGAAAATGTTTTTTTGTTTTTTGGGTTTTTTTTGTACTTTTTCTTCTTTTATTCCAGGAAAAAGCTGACAGATTATAGTTGTTCGTTGGTTTGTTCTTGTCAAAAATGAACACTTCCCCACTTGCCCTCTGATTCTGGGCAAAAGGAAGGACCCCAGACTCTAAACTTCCCTCCCAAGCCCTTGTTGCCAAGGACTCTTACATTCAGATTCCTCGGAGGTTCTGTTTCTGCCACCTGCTAGTCATAACAACTAGTTCCACTAACTGCACAAAGGAGTTTTAAACTCCTCCATGTTTGTAGTATCTGCAGCATTTCCTTTTATTTTGTTAGTTGAACGTATGCCATGCCTGAGGATAAATGTTCTGTACGCCTATTGAACAGGTTCATATAAATGAACCTGACATTTATGTCTTTCCCAAATTAGGGACACAAGACAAAAATATTTGTCTTACTGTAGGGCAAAGAATAGTGATAGTCATGCCCTTGAGAATTCTTTCTGCTCTTTCTAAGTTATTTTTATACTACTACCATCAGTGTTTAAAATCGTATTGATTGCCTAGAGAGAAAGAAAACGAAAAGAGAAAGGCATTTTCAATAAAAAATTATAATACATTGATTTAGGGATTGCTGCCTTTGGTAATTTTCGAGACCAATAGAAAATGAGAGAATCACTGAAAAAGTTACCTGAAATTCTCCTTTTGTGAAACAATGCAGTAGAACCTAGCTATGCTTTTATGGTTGTTGACAGCAAAATATTGACAGCCCCTCACAGTATGTGAGTTTTAAGTCACTCTGCTTTCGTCGAGAGATATGTTTTATATCATGGTTTTCATAGGAATACAAATTATTTCACAAAGATTTATATAGCACACACTATTCTCAGGAATTCTGTATTACATGAATGCTGCTTATCTATTTTCATATTCTAAATCGTTGTCTTTTCAAGCAAATGACTAACATATATGTGCATGCAGTCTGCCTTGACAAGTTGTTCAAAGCTGAAGCACTTTCCCAGTCCAGTGTGTGAAAAATTTATCGAGACTATAGCTGAAATAGTTTGCAGTTGTCTGAGTCTGTGCACGCACTTTTCGATAAAATGCTGCTGAGTGACTGCATGATGAAATACAACTTCTGAACGCTGCACTTTCTTCCAGAATGGCTGTTAGCACAATCTGTTTTAGAACGGAATGGAAAGGAACCTCTTTCACTCAATAAATTGTGTGATACGGTATTTTTCCTATAATTTGCATGTTAAATTTAATCCTGCTTGTTTTTTCACTATAAATTGGAGTGTGTTTGGGGAGAAGGGATTGCTCATTCTTTAGCTCTAAAGGCAATAGTTTCCTATTCCTGCAAGCCCTTGTTACACTCTTAAAAAGTTTTGGCTATTTGTTCTCTGATAAGCTCATTGTCATCATCAAGGCATTTGCACATGAAAAGTACAGATGGAATACCGTACTGATTCTAATAATGCTTTGTTCTAGAAACAGAGGGGAGAGGAAGGTTGATTTGTTCTTATGAAAGCAGTAAATGTTTTTCACACAGAAGCATTTTCTTTTTTTCACACTTGGGCTGACTCCACCAATCACCATCAAAATCTCCTTAGGATAGGAATTTTAGCACAGATAAAGTTCATGCCAAGAAAGGAGGACATACAGGGACAGTGTAGCCAACTGGCAACAATAGGCTACCAAATTGCCCATGTTCTCTCAACTTGATGCTCAAAATTGAAAACTTAGGTTGCCTGAAGAGTTGTGTAACTAATATGGTTGAGCTGATAAGTTTGTCAATTGGAGGCAGGTAAACATAGGCCCAGGGTATGGTGTGTGTGCTTGTGTGTGTGTTTGTGTGTGTGGGGGGAGGGGGGGTGCACGTATGCATGCTTACTCTCTGAGATATGCCCAGCTCAGTCCTACTATGGTTATAAGGTATTTCCACTACATTTCCCCCCAAATCACTATATTATAACAGGTTTTAGGAATAATTGTAGATTTCATCCAGAGAATAAGTCATCATCTTATTCTTTCTGGTATTTTCAGTCACTTAGGAGAGAACGTTTTAGGAATGGCCTAAAAAACCCGGCTTTTGATAGAAATGTGTGAATTTCTCTACAGGCACTGCTATTCAAATTGAAATGTGCCAAGAGTTGTCTAACTGGAAGATTGATTTAGCTTTAGCTAGAATCATTGGTCAGACTAGGTTCCTACTACCTAAGATGTATGCATTTGCAATGGTGATGTCTTCAATGGAACTTGCCATCTGGATTCATCTGAAAAACTACATCCACAACCACATTTGATGGTTTTCTTTCTAGAAAACACAAGTATTATAGCCACTATGTTCTAGCAAAATCCACATTAAGGCATCTTTTTTTCAGGAAAGGAAAATGAAAGCAGATACGTTGATGAAAAAGAGACTCATATTTAGGATAAAATCCAATTTCTTGTGTAATCAAAATCTACTCTCGGGGAGAAGCAGCTTATCCATCGAATCTCACTGTTTTATATGATGATCCCACTTTGTGCCCCAGCAGGATTCTCCCTAAATAAAACTGGTTCTACATCCAGCTGGCTCCAAGTGAGTCTTGAGTACACGAGAGAGTAAACTGTGTGGATGCTGTGTTACATCTTTCTTTAAGAAAGAAGGGGGCAAAATTTCCAGACATATGCCTATATTGACTTCCTCAGAATATTTATTTCCATCTTAATTCTCTCTGTGTGTGGAAAAAGCAGTTTCTCTGCTTTCCGTTTTTCAGAAGGGAAAACTTCCTAAATTATTAGTTGAAAAACAAAATTTAATGATACCTATTAAATAGTCCCCACAAAATATAACTGTTATATATATGGATGGCTAACCCCATGTGGTATTCACACTGCCTCAAATGCTTTATAATTATTTTGTCAGTGTCCATGCCACTCAACATTACCAGGTGAATATAGTCGGCCTAATTTATTTTTTAAATGATTATTGTTTTAAATAATCTCTATGCCTTACATGAGGCTTGAACTCACAACCCTGAGATCAAGAGCCACGCCCTCTACTGACTCAGCCAGCCAGGTGCCCCCGCATCAGGCTAAATCTAATCTTTCTAACAAATAGTATGAGCCAGACTTTCCCCACTTTTCATTAAGTGAGAATAGGGGGATTGAGTGGCCAGAAAAATCTGATGGCAAAGATAATTGTGGAAGCAATGTTTGGGGTATGGTTGAGGGGATGTAGAGACTTTCCTACCTAAGCAAAAGTGCCTGCTTTGCAGGTCTTATTTCAGCTTTTTCTGTGCACATACCCTGACTTCTTTCTGACTGAAAAACAACCACAGTTTCATCCATTCTGTAAAATTCAGAAGAAATGAAGTTTTTTCCCATTATTTTTTTTCTTTATCCATTTTAAGATTACAAGGCTAAATATGGTAAGCTTAGATTTCAGTGACAAGTCTAGCCAAAGAATAAAAGTCTCAGTTTTCAAAGCTGAAGATTAAAAATGCACTTAAAAATATATGCAATTTTATCTTTCTAAGATGTGTGGCTATTGGCATCAATATTGTGTTTTTCATCTAGGAAGCAGCTAGTGGAGTGCTTTAATTGAAGAGGAAGTTTGGGGAGGAGACAGTGGTTTCTCCAACCATTTTTATTCTTACGTGGATTATTAATTACGAAGGATAATTAAAGACTCCTTCTAAACTCTCGTAAGAAGTTGTAATGCCAATTTAAGGAAGATTTGCTCCTTTGAAATAGATTGACTCCATTTTTCAGGTCACCATTCTTGAAAGGTAAATAAACCTTTATTATGTAGATTCCAAATCAGTCAATGACATTGGCTCTACAAATTCTGCTGACTGTCTTCGCTGTTACAAATAAGCAATTTGTGGATTGCTCATTTATTTTCTTACATGGCAGTTACATTAGGGCATTGAATCAATATTTTTTAGCTTTTAAATATGTCAAAACAGATTCTGTAATGAGGAACTGGATGTTCAGAACATCTGTATATACACAATTGCTTTAACATTTTTTTAAAACAGATGAATGGTTGTTTCTGGGAATTCCTAAGGACAAAAAAGCCAAGGTCCATAAAAGACATTACCATTATATATTGCTTTTCTTAATTTATAGTAACCTATTATATTAAGTCATAAAATCCTTCTCATGGTTACTTCTGAGACAGTGTGTGTGTTTGTGTGTGTGTGTGTGTGTGTGTGTCCCCAAGCCTTTGGGCAGCCAAAATATTATAGATATTATCCAAAATATGTAAAAGAAGTCATGCTAATATAGTATGTCAAATCTTATTTTGATGTATGATTACTTGGTGACTTGGTAGACCTGCCTTAATCTATTAGGTTTATATAAAAGACTTTCGAGTGGATAACTATTTGCATCCCACTCCTAACCCTGTAGAAAATATTCACATTGATCATTTAAATACACTTCAATCTGAACTTACTTTTAAAAACAAATAATTAAAATAGTTATGTATCTTATGTATCTATACTCATTCTACAGACATTTTACTTAAAATTGAGTAGTTGTATAAATACAGCACTAAATTTAGAAGTATTTCATAGCTATATGAAAAAAGACACACAAAATTTGAAAATAGAAAAAAAAATTTTAAATTTCCCACTAATATACAGAAATATTAACAACTAACATTTCCATGATAGAGTAGGGTTATTTTTCTAATTTGTCATGACAGTATAATGAGAGAGGCACCAATATCTTCTCACACCCCAAGTAAGGGCCATGTTCTGATTAAATAGCCAAATATTTGTATATTTAACTCTGTCTTCTGAAGATAGCCGATATTTCAAACACCAGGAGTGCAATAATAGAAAAGGGGGCTTATGAGTGCTTGTTACTCACGTAGGCATTTGCAAATCTAGATTGGTATGGTCAGGAGATTGGAATGGAAATAACAGCATTAACTCTTTCCAAGAATTACAAATAAAAATAACCCATTAGATGATTATCAATTATGAGTTACACTTGATTAAAATTTTGTTTCCTTTTAATATCATTGGTAATATCAATTAAATTTTAGTTGTTTGGAAATAGATTATACTTCAAGGTTATTAATGTTGGATAAAAGAGGTAACTTTACAGTAAACCCAGCTACCTTACAATACTGAGATTGAGCGCATGAAATTTCTGAATATACAAATGTATACATAGAGAGCTAAAATGTCTGTAGCATTTTAAAACAACTTATTTCTAAAAACAATTTAAAAGGAGATTGCTCTACTTTTTTTTTCTATTTACTGATCTGATCTTTGTAATAATGTTTAAGTAAGATTGTAATACCATAAAGATTTGAAATATTGTTTGCAAGTCCCCTGGTGTGTGGTTTATTTCTTTTTCTCTTTAGAATGAAATGCTAGAACCCTATAAAATCACAAAGGAATGAAATTTATGTTCATGGAATATTATTTGAATTAAACAACAGAAAAGCCCTCGCCCCTTCTGCCGTTGTTGGAAGAATCACAGTTATAAACTGTGCACTGAGTCATACACGTGGCTTGAGATGCCGTTTACTTATAAGTGTTACATTGGTAATACTTAACAAATCATATATATGAATATTGCATTTTCAGTAATAAACTTATCTATCTTTATAACAGTGGGTTTTTTTTTCTTTTTTTCAAGAATTTAGGACCCTTAGAAATCATACTTTATTTAAAATTGCCATTCAAAGGCTACTGTTTGGAAATTAATGGCATGACTTTTCGTTTATAGTTTATGGTTACCTTGTTCTAATTCTTAAACCGCTTCAGTAATTCACATACTAAGCCAGTATCTTGAAAATTCTAAAGAGAAACAGTGAACCAATTTAACTTAACATGAATACTGTAATATCACTTTCTTTATATACTGCAGACTAACAAGTATTGAATGTTTTGTGGGGGCCAGTCACCATGCTAGTTCATATGACTTACCTCTATAAATCTTCACAACAACCCTATTACGTAGGGACAATTTTTGCTCCTTTTAATTTGTAAGAAACTAAACTCTAAAAAGTCTTGGCCAAGATTGCTGAGACAATTTATGTCAAAACTTACATCTAAACCTAAGCTAAGTCCAATCTGTCACCTTCATCAATAAGCTGTACTTCTTGGGGCACCTGCTTGGCTGAGACGGTTAAGCATCCACTTCTTGATTTCGGCTCAGGTCATGATCTCAGGGTTTATTTGTAGGATGGAGCCATGCATCGGGCTCTGTGCTGATAGTGCAGATCCTGCTTGGAATTCTCGGTCGCCCTCTCTCTCTGCCCCTCCCCTGCTCACTCTCTATCTCTCTCTCTCTCTCTCTCTCTCCCACACAAAATAAATAAAGATTAAAAAAAAAAAATAAGCTGTACTTCTTGCTCCAAATGGTACCAAAGAGAATATCAGTGACCAAAATGAATTCATCAGAATGAATGGAAGAAAACACTGATGTCATTCCATTTCATTTTTACTAATATTTGTGATTGAGTTTAAAAGAAAGAGACCAGCATTAAGTTTGGCACATTTTAGGCCATCTTAGAACTCATCATTCATAGCTGCATTTACTGAGAATATCCCTGGTCATTCTGTGGCAAAAATGGCCACAAGTTCAGCGCATTTCCATGGCCCGGATTTAACTTGGCACTGAACAGACCTTATACCACACCAGCAACCTTGACGCAAGTCTGAGCTGATATTCCTAGGGAGGAGTAAGAGTAGGAGAGGTGCAAGAAAGTAGTCAAGTCTACTGGCTGCACTTCACAGTTTCTTTCTGTTTAGCCACACAACAAATGTGGTTCCCGGACACTGTGGAAGATGGTTTTTCTCTTGAACTCCCATCTGGTCTCTATCTGAAGCCTTAGATTTTTCCATATTTGTTCAAATAGGAAGAATTAGGAGGGATCCTTATATTGACCTCTCCAAGCTCTCAGAATGTTGTCATAATGAAAGACGACAGAGCCATTTTTATAATGATGATGATGATGATATCTTCCATTTGTAAGTCATTTTATGCCTTGATAACACTCCAGGTAAGAGAATTAGTGACTAAGAAAAGAAAAAGTGTCCCAAAAAACCTTCTGGGAAAAATGCTGACCTAGTGATATCTGTGGGATAATTTGTGAGTAAAATTGGGAGTAAAATAAAGAACTATTTAGTACAGTTTGTTTTTGTACAATTTCAAGTGAAGGTCCAAAATCTTGAAATGTATTATTTCTATATAATACACACACACACACACACACACAAAATCTTGAAATGTATTATTTCTATATAATACACACACACACACACACACACACACACACACACGCCCCAGCAGCCTCTCACCCAGTGCCTTGAGTGTCAGGTGTGTCTGGAGAAGCAGCTCCATGCCTTACTGGTTCTTAGCAGCAGAGACCACACCTGCGTGCAGGCACCTATGCACTTCCTGGGGAGGGGGGCAGCTGTCAGCTCAAAATGTCTGCTTTGGCAGACTTCTATGTGCTCTCTGATGCCTGAGTGTCTGCTGATCAGACACGCCTCGGGGACTATGGTTCATGCCCTTGCCTGGAAAGAACACCACTCTGTGTTCTTTCTCCAGCGTTAGAATCTCTGACGGGGATGTGGTGAGAAGGCAGGATGCAGGGATAGTAACGGATTTATCTTTTCCTTAAAGTAAATAAGGGGTAATTTATCAGTAAAACATTCCTCTGGGGGGAGAAAAAGCCACATATCCAATGGCTGCTGTTTATGAAATTCTCATCCTCAGAGTGGTTGTTTTCATTCCCAATCATAAGATAACTAAGTTATCTTAAGATAACTAAACCAATGAGGTTTGGCCAAATTTTCAACGTTCACCCAATATATTTTTGAGGCTCTAATTCATAGGAATGTCCTAACTACTAAATCGTTTAGAAAACAATTGCGCCTTTCAATCTGCAAATCCTTAGATCAATACCTTCATTACCTTGCTGGACTAGAAAAAGTGTTTCTAGAAATTCTGCTCCTTCTCATTTTCAGATATTTTTCCAAATGTATTTTTTACTTATTACTTCTTTCCTTCCTTTTCCAAATGTATTTTTTCTCATGTCGCTTATAAACCACAACCCAATTCTCTCGTTTTCTCCCTGTATTCTCCTCTTCTATTGAGTGGAGGGAGAGAAGACAAGCATTGGGATGTGGCTTATAAATTCCAATTGTTTTTTAGTTCCTTTGCATATTTTTTACCACTGATTTTTTTCTATATTCTCTCCCTAATAACAAATACTGGTTACATAATTTTTCCCCCTATCTTATGCTTCTTTTAAGGTTTTCTCCTCCTGGGTTACTTTTAAACAACATAGCCTTTGGGACTTCTTATCCTTGCCCATTTGGACCATTTCTTTTTATTTTGCTGATATATTATTTCTAGACCTTTTGATCTCACTTGGCCACCAAACTAAATATCTGACACCTGCCCTAATGGACCTGATGCTGAGATGTTGGCTCGTTTCCTACTATCTTTCCTCTGGTCTAGCCCCTGGGGCACTGGTTCTTTTTCACTTTTTAAGGATTTCATTTTTTCGCTTCATCCAAAAAGCTTGCACTGCCTCTCCATTTGTTAACTATTGTTCAATTGTTTCCTGTTACTCTAGAACTTAAAAAATAATTTTTGTGAATTCAACTGTATAGATCTTTATTTCTCTCACCTTAGCCTGGTGGAACATGTTGAACTGGTGTAGAAGAGCTGACTAAGTAGAATATAATACCTGTGGATGAGGTATTTTGCTCCAAAGAAGACCCCATAACTAGTGAAATCTGTGGGCTGCTAAGCTATTTGCAACATTCTCTTCCAGATGCCATCCTAACAGCCTCCTACATAGGACATGCCTTATTCCTCTTTACCCAGCCCTGGGAAAGACTCCAGACTTTTGTTGAGCACAATCATTTTTCCCTTGTAAGGTGATAGAAAGAAAGAAATACTACATCAAGAGCCCAAAGGGAGCCGTGTGTTTAGTTATGATTGTGGCACTCACTAGATATACCAGTCCCTCTCCTGTACTGAGCAAAATTATTTATAAGGCTTGGTCAGGACAGCTGTAGTAGCAGGGATGACTGGAAGAAGACTTAAAGGTATGGGGGTGTGGGTTGAGGGGGTTGATGGCATTTAAGTGTTCCAACTGTAACTGCAGTGTGGGGTGATGTGAAATGTGCCTACATACATGTGAGATATGGGGGCTGGGGTAGATGGCATTCTTCCCTTTTATCAGCAGTGATGGAGAAGCATTTAATATGCATACCCCCTTTCACATTCTGCCTGTAAACTCCAAGGTACTTGATTCTTAGAGAACCATCAAAAACCAAACCAAACAAAAATCCTGAAGTTTAATATGACATAAAGCAAAGGGACTGATTCTTTTCACTGTGGTAAAATCCAGTCCTAATTCAACCCAGAAGGAAGTTTGCCAGTACACTTAAGGTTTGGCTGTTTCTTCTCATGTGAAAGTTGGGGTCTTCCAAAGAATATCCTGGGAATATGCTGGAAACAGTCATTTTATTTGTAGTTATAAATAAGTATAAATAGATATGAGACATCCCTGTCTTCTAGCAGTGGCAACTACACAAGTCTGCTAACCAATAGGCACATAGTACACGGTCTGTGTGTATCTGTGTGTGTGTGTGTGTGTATGTGTGTGTGTGTGTGTGTGTGTGTTGTGTGTGTGTGTGCTACACTCGCATGCATGTGTTAGAAATGAGTAATCTTCTCTAGTGCCATATTGTTGTAGCTTTTGTCCTTGGGATCATGACCTGGAATATTGACCAGGTCTTCTTGCCTGAGTCCATTCTGTAAGACAGATTCAGCCCCTTGTTTCCAGGAACTTCCATTCTCAAGGTTTTCCTGAAGAAAATGGAAAAAAAAACCACAACACATATTAAAGAGTTAGTCTTAATGTATTCCAAATCACTCTCAGTGAATCTTGCTCAGTACCACCCCCAAATGATATAATATGATCAAATGATATGATATCAAGTCAAATGTCATATAAATAGGAAAGCAATACATTTCTTAATTCATAACTATGATGATGATTCAATTCATGTAGGTACTATCTCTAATGATAATAAAAACAGAAAGAAAATTTAGCGAACATTCGCAATATATCTTGTGTTGTGTGATGAAATGTATATTGTATATCTCTCAGTTAGTATAGTAGCCCTGTAAGGTAGTAGCGTTATCTCCTTAGGAGAAACAAACCTATGTCTCAGACAGTGGTGCTGCCCTTCCTTCATGAACAGCAAGGCCTCTTGATCATAGCAGTGGGACCTACATGCAGACTCCCCCAGAGGTTGCCTAATGTCATTCTTCAGGAAAGGAACCCAATAATGACATACTAAGTATTCCCTCCCACTCTCAGCTCAGCCTTGAGAACAGAAGCTGCCTGTATCAACAGGATTTATCATTCATTCCAGAAAATTCTTGCCCAGGAATATAAGTCACAAATCAGTAAATAGCTTGATTATTTCCTTCTAGAACTTCCTCCAAACCCATTTACCAAACAATGAACTGCTTGATGAGCTGCTTTCTCAGCAAAATAGAGTGCCTTCGCATTCTGAATGCCTCTCAAGACGGTGCTCTCCTTTCTTCAGTAATTATTAAACTCAGTTTTACTTCACATCCATATTAATATGGTGTTTTGGGGAAGGAGAACAACTGACCACTTTGGTGATGTGATATAGGTAAAGAGTCTGTCTTCTAGAGTGCTGAAAGTATGAAATGTGTGGGACTGAAAGAAAGTCAATAACCCATATCTAAGAAAAAAAAATATACACTCTTACACTTAATGAGGCAGAGATGATTGACATAGATAAGACCATTTGCAAACTTAACAGGAAACGTTACATCTCCCAAGGTCTAGCTGTTGTCAAATGCTGTAATAACTCTGAGGGATTATTACTGTCTTACCAAATGGACCCTAGACAGCTTTGTTTTCATTCCAACTTAGACTTCTGTCAGAATCCTACATTGGGAACCCAAACCTTACAAAAAAAGTGCCCAGCATCCCTCTTGTTAAGGGTGGCATTGCCTGCTTTCCCTGGAGTGACCCCCACCTAACCCCGGGCTGCATCAAGTCAATAAGTTAGATTTGGTCTGACCACAGGCTGTTGCTGGTGGCCTTTGGCTGATAGGAGCTTGACACTTGGATGGTGTCTCTAGTCTAAACAATTCTCAGTGGGATAAGGGGAGTTGGGCATCCTGCTGCTTCTCTAAGAAGTTCTCCCAGTCAATCTGACTCTATATTTACACTTCATGGAGCTAGAGATGTTTGTGTCCAGATGGCACTGTATGCTCTCCTCCCAGTTTTCAGATATAAACTGAGGTTGAAAGAGGTTAAACAATTTACCCAAGGCAAGTAAGACATGGAACCAGGATTACATCCAGGGCTGACTCTAAAGTCTATGCTTTTCACCATGATACTAGATTGTGCCCCCTGTTTTATTCCTTTTCTACTGTTCATTTTTATACTTTTCCTAGAATTCACCCTCAGAAGGGGTAAAAAGGCTTTTGGAAACTACTTGCAATGCCAACAATTCACCCCAAAGGTACATTTACCTGTCAACATATTTATATGCTCAAAAGCTAATCAGCTGAGGTTAACCAAAGCTGAAATTAGATTCAGATTGTCATATTCATTGCCTTCCTTTCTCACACCCACCTTTGCAGATGGTTTAATTGGGCAACAAGGGAATCCTTGTGAGCTCATGTGTGTTTTTCAGAAGCTCAAACATCAGCTTACCTGCTCAGTCCCACTGTCATGCTGAACACCACACCAGCACAGTCTTTTGTATTTCTTAGACCAAAAACAAAATAAATTGCAAACCGGTCTAATTAGCAGTGGTTGAATATCCTTGCCACTTTGATAACCTATTAATGAAAGGACAGATGGATTAGGTGATTGCACATTTCTAGGTCTTCTATAAAGATTTAAGTATTGTATACTTACTAAGTAGGTCACTTCTTAGTATAAGAGTGAAAATAGGCCTGACTGGTTAATAGACAGAGATTGGTAACTGCTCAAAGTGAGTAGGAGGATAGATTTTTAAATATCCACAAACTGTCAGGTCAGGCCAATTCACAGCTATAGGGTTAAACAGAGACACCATACTTATTTTAAAGATGGATTATGGAAAACTCTATTCTTACCCTTTGTAGGTCAACAGAGGGGATAGCAGGAATCATAATTTCTTCCTTTAGGAAAACTCTTGGTTTTTCACTCAAATCAGATATATTAGAAGCCATCAGAGTCAATATTTGTAAAATTAAAAAGATTATGTTTACCCTTTCTTCTTCCTTCCACCCCAGTATCCTGAATAAGCAATACTCTGACATTCCCTTCAGCAAGTCTAGACTTTCCTGACACCTTCTTTGCAATCTTCAAAACATACCTGTCCAACATCCCATTCCTTCAAATCCTGCTGTGGAATAAGTCAAATTGATATTTGAACCAAGCTTTAAAGGATGACAATATTTCCTGCCCAGAACTTTTGCAAATTTTGGTATCATGATAATTATTCACAAATACCCAATCTCATTCGATGGTAGTCATTAATTCAGCAGCCAATTTAGTCTAAATGTCCCTAAATGGGGTAGCAGAGTGATGGTTACAACCTTGATCCCATTCCTCCTCTGTTCCAGACACTGTGCCAGTCTATAAGCTTTTTTTCTCAAATTTATTTCTAGAGATAAAAAAATGTAGATTCCTAAAGCTTCAAATTGAAGTTTAAGTGATATATTCCCCGGCATTATGTCACTCTGTCAGAAGACATTCAAACAAATAAATTGTACTCCTCTTAATAATAGTATTTGCTTATTAGTGAATGCCTTCTATGTACTAGGCATATTTTATGTAGACTATAAAATATATCTAATCTTTATAAAATAGATATTGTGATTCTCCTTTCATAAGAAAGGAAATAATAAATTTTTCTATGGTTTAGTAAATGACAAAACAAGAAAGTAAACATATGTGATCTTAAAGCCTGAAACACTCCATTTTCCTTAGTGTATGTGTATGAGTGGGCAGTGAAAAAGAGAATCATATAACTTCAAACTTCTAGCCAAGGGCACCTGAATAAGAAATATTTAATCCTGAACCCAACTATTCCCAGGGTTTCAAGCAGAGAAAACTTTCGTCTCTTAATGTACCACAAAAGTATGGAAGAGTTCTCAAATAAGATAGATACTTTATGTCTAAGGGAAGAAGCTGAGCCTTACTAAGAAAAAAGAGTTCTATACTTCACATGGATTTTTTGTTTGTTTCAAGTTTTTGTTTAAATTCTAATTAGTTAATATATAGTGTAACATTGGTTTTACTTCATATGGATTTAAATTTAGTTTTATTCTTGGTTGGGGTTGGGGGGAGGCTTTAGGAGATAGTAAACAAAAAGCCAAAATTTAGGGCTGCAGTTCTCATGGATAAGAAGGTTACAAATGAAAATAGAACTCAAGTGAGAGGCTCTATATTTGCCCTCAATCAAGAGCATGTATAATCCGTTTAATGAGCAAGACCTTAGGAAACAGGCACTGAAAAACATCGTCCCCTTCTGGTGGAAACCACTTTTGTCAATAGAAACTACAAGGCTATAACAGCATAATTAATGAGAAAGGAGAAGCTCAAAAGGGATGAGACCATTTCCTGTGGATGAAGAGGTTTCCCCCCAGGAAAAAAAAAGAGTTTGCGCTTGAAATGTCACCAGTTGTAAAGCAACTTTGAATTTGAGAAAGACCTCCATCTAGTATGTTAGTTAAGGCTCACCCGTGAGATAGGAGGTGGTTATGAGAGAAACTCCAGTCTCTTACTGAGATGAAGGAGGAAAGAACTCTTAATATTTAACCTTTCCTACTGATTGTTACATTACAAAGGATTTTCTTACTGCTTTACTACTGATTGTTATATTACAAAGGATTTTCTTACTGCTTCTGGGGGCCATGTGTTGAAGCACCATTTCTTTTTCCTGTAATGTATGGGGAACGTTTTAAAATAGATGTTATATATATATTAATAATCATATATATATGATAATCAGGAGAATTCTTTTGCATATGAGCTTCAAGAGAGTAAGCATGTCTTTGGAAGAAGGGTTTCTTGCAGTGGATCCAAAATCACACCAGTAAGACATCCATCTAGCCCACCAATGCATGAGGCTAGCCCATGTCTTCCTTGGCCCCAAAGAGAAGAATCCATGTAACCAACCTGTCATGAAGCTGATGATTATCCCCGCAGCAATGCATCCTAAGCAGCCAACTGCACTGTAGTAAAGGTAGGAGAGCGAATACCAGGTGTCAGCGATTGCAGGTCTGTGGATGACAACAGCACGTGTCAACAGTTCCATGAGTTCCGATGTTATGATCCACAATGACTTAGAGGACTACTGAAGGTTCATTGTAGGGCCTGACATTTCTCAAAATTCCAACACTTTAATTTTTTGCCATTTGGTTATTTTTTTAAAGAATCAATTGTAGACTAACTGGGCTCTACATTGCACTCAATCCAACTCATCCTTGCATTATTAGTAATGTATGCACTAAATTATAAGAAGTACAATGAGGACTGTGCTTTCCATTTCTTTTGTATTATTCACTCTTTAGACATTTATTAAGCCAAGATTTAGTGCCAAGAATTGTGACAGATATTGGAGATAAGATGAGTGAGCTGCAAAGTCTACACATAGGAGCTAACGGACAATCATAAAGTTGAAGGGTAGCACCTCGAATTAGGAACAAAGAATTCTGTGAGCATTTGAAAAGAGTATCAAACCCAGGCTTGTGTGTGAGACAATACCTGAACTTGTTTTTAAAAACTAGTTAGTAGCTATTCAAGGAAGGAAGGTAGCTAGGGCCAGGATCTAGCACTCCAAAAAAAGAGGATAGAAGCAGCACAGGCAGGAGGGAGGGAATATGGTGGACCTAGGAACTATAATAGGTTATTATGTGTTTGTAAGATTTATGGAAAGGAATGCTTCTAAACTAAATGAAATTCAGAAGCAAATGGAAGCAAGATAATGGAGTGCTCATAGACTATGTAGGCAGGACCACATACTCAGCAGCACAGTCCTAGGATGTGGCTCTACCTACTTCATCCCAGTGCAGCCCATAATAGTTTTTCCACCTGATACATAGAGTTAAGGAGCTATCCAAAATTCTTAGATTTGTTTCTATAAACAATGAGAGTGTAAGAAAGTACATTTATTAAAGTCAGGTACAGTGCTACAGGCTGTATTTATCCTTTCTCACTTAATCCTCTCAAAGCACAAGCAAAGTAAATATTATTTCCCTCATTTTTCTTTCAAAGTCTCTTGAGAATTCACGAAGTAACAAGTTATTAACTTATGCAGAGCCAGAGTGGATAAATGATAAAACCCACATCCAAACCTTTCTGATTTCAAAGGCCATGATGTTCTCCCTATACCATGTTATCTCCTGCATTGTGGTGTCTTAAATTACCTATTCCGGCCAGAAATAGAAGATAAATCCTTTGTTAGGCCCCATTTAGTTTGATCTAGAAGCTGCAAGTTCACAGCAGTGCTCCCAACCCTGTGTCCACAACCATTCTACTCAGGTCCTTTTTCAAGGGCACGAACCTTGATCTTCATACCCACCCATCTATTCCCCCCCCACACACACACACACACACTACTTTTCTTATTTTAAACTCATAATTCCAATTAATTCTTTTGCCGAGTTCACTCTTGTGAACCTGGGATGCAGAGGAATGGATATCCAGAATATTCAACATCCCTTCATGGCACTCATCAGTGCTGGGCACTGCCCAGAAGGACTCTCACAGGAAAGCAAGACCAGGCTCATCAGACTTATCCCTGGAGAATGCCTCTTCCTCAAACCTGGTTACCCGCTGCCTGGGATTGAACATCATCTTTAAGTTCCACATACCGGCTGGATAGCTCTGTAGGTGGTGATAGTGTCACATTTGATGGGACACACTGGTCTGTTGATAAAGGCAAGGGCCATGTCTTGGAGTCTGGTGCAGGGTAGATAAAGGCCCCAATGGCCACCCAAAATGACAAGGTGATTCCAGTCAGAAGGCCACCCAGTGCACCCTTGATGAAGGGAAAGAAAACGTTAGTGAGAGATTTGACAAAGCTGTTGAAAGAAAAAAGAGATGAGGAGTCCATGCCTCAGAGATTCTTACTGACCACCCTAAGTCTTGGCCACATGTGCTGGAAACAGCACACCCAAACTGCTTTTCTTACAACTCCCACAAAGCAGTCTTATTTAGGAGTAACTTGTTCCTTACATGAAAACACAGGGGAACGCTTTAATGGTTACGATTTTTAGATTTCTAGCAGGAACTTTTTTTTTCCCTCCGTTTAGCTTCTTCTTACCATTTAATCCGTCAAGAGACATACAACATGATGACTATAGTTAACACCCCTGTCTGGTATATATAGAAATTGTTAAGAGAGTACATCCTAAGAATTCTCATCACAAGGAAAAAAATATTTTTTTTGTCCATATGAGATGATGCTAAACTCAATGTAATTATTTCACAAATATGTAAGTCAATTCACTATTCTGTACTTCTATTTATACAGTGCCATATATCAATTATATTTCAAAACTTGTGGAAAAGCCTATTAAGACCTCAGTTCCTGGTAGAAGAATTTCAGAAGCCTGGGAAAACCTCAGAAAATGGAGACAATATCATTTTTCATTGACAGCCACTATAAGCTATTATATAGAAATTCTTTCTCCCATATCTCTTTCCAAGTGATTCTAGCAGAGTCCCTGACTCACAAGCTTGGAGCTTTTTGTTTGGGTCTAAATATTAGCAAGCATATTTATTAGCCTTGTCATTTAAGGGTTATGCTTCTTGATAAACAGTGAAAATCAATGAGTGATAGAGTCATTTCTCCTATAAAGGAGAAAGAGCAGTCTAGCAGTGATCAGGGCCACTGGAAAATAAAATCTGAATCCTCCCAGCCTCCGTTAGAGAGTTGAGCCTTCTATGTGAGAGAGAATAAGTTGGTAGTTTCTCTGTTTTTTCAGGGAAAGACTTTTTGATAACAGGACCAGAATGTTTTCTTCATTATTGTTTGGGGAAACTAAAGCAATGTGTGTGACTTGAATACTTATGCCTTGGTCTAGACCAGAAGTCTACAAAGTTCTATTACAAATAGCCAGTTAGTAAATATTTTAGACTTTGTGGGCCATCCAATGTCTGTCACAACTACTCAGTTTCTGCCCGATAGTACAAAAACGGACATACACATTATGTAAACAAAAGGGAGTGGTTA
The DNA here is from genome assembly GCF_018350155.1 of Leopardus geoffroyi. Taxonomy (NCBI): domain Eukaryota; kingdom Metazoa; phylum Chordata; class Mammalia; order Carnivora; family Felidae; genus Leopardus; species Leopardus geoffroyi. The sequence continues at coordinate 81,627,442 of NC_059329.1, forward strand.
TAACCGATAAAATTATTTTTGGGCACTGAAATGTGAATTTCATATATTTATAGGTCATGAAATTTTTTTCTTCTTTTAATTTTTTTCCAATAATTTAAAAATGTGAAAACCATTTTAAGCTTGCAGGCCATACCAAAATCTGGACGCTGGTTAGATTTGGCTTGAGGGATGTAGTTTGCTGACCCCTGGCCTAACAGTGAAGAGTGAATGGATTTCAACAAGAAGTTCAACCCTCAGAGATTTGTGGTAGCTGTCTAGAAAGCCATGCTGAAAGGGTTCTGGGGCTTCATTCCTATTTTGTGGAGAGAGCCATGATTGATAAGTAGGATCAGCCATGGCCAATGATGGGGGGAGGTGACCCAAATTTGTAATGTTTACCTCCCTCTACCTAGAGCAAGGTGGTTTTCTGGGCTAAATGGAAGAACCACAGTTCACTAACATAGATAACAAGTTAATGTGTAGAATGACTAAGATATTCTGTAGCTCATTATTAGTTTTTTCATGGTCATATTGCCTTCCCTCATACTATCTCTCCAAAACATACCTATCCTTGTCAAACTCAATATCAGAAAAGTAAATTAAAACAAATAAGACTGTAAGGGAAACACTACAAATTCCCAACTGCTCCCTGCCTATCCATGCTCTTTGCCTATGTCCATAAGATTTATCTAGAATAGAGGCCAAGAAGGGTCAGATAGCTGCAGTCACCTAATTAGACATATCATGTGACTCAGGCTTCATTGAGCACCCTAAAGTATATTTAAAAATATGCAGAGTCAGGTTTTTTGTAGTCTAAAGACTCTAAAAAATATATGCATATAAGGGTATGAATGCCAACAAGTGAAAAGATAATTTTGCTACATTGAGAAAATTATGATTTTTAAACTGTCTTAAAGAGTATTATATTATTTTTTCAAATAAATGTTCATTTTGATGTATATTTACTATAAAGTGATCCAACCAACATTTACTTAATATACAATTAGCTTGTAAACCAGCAAAACCAAGAACATCTAGCTATCAGATACACCAGGTTTGTTTACTCTCTTCTTAAATTTGTTAATTAAGTTAGTTAAATTTGTTATAATTCTAAGTAAAATGGAGGAAAAAAAAGAAATTTACAAAGCTTTTTTTTTTTAGGTTTTCAAAGTTGTCTTTAACCTAAATTATTCCCAAATTCAATATATCTTTTACATTTCATTATATGCACCCTGAATTTAGGGAGAACATTTCAAACCCTAGAGTCAACTTTGATGTCATGACATCCAGTACTTCATGTGCTCCTTTTACTTTCCTTGTTTTCAGCTTCTTAAAAGGCTTCACTGACGTCAGAGAAAGGAGGGCTTGGTTTCTGTTTAGTTCCACCATGGAAAAAAAGCCACCATTTTTTTTTCCCAGCCCAGAGAGATGGCCTTTCCAAAGAGAAGTGAGAAAAGAGAGAAGTCTGGGCTTCATGAAGTTTTAGCTGGGAATCATGGAGAGACATGCAGGATCCTTACCTTCCAGTTCACAAAAGGGAACAGGATTCCCAGAGAGAACAGACCCAGCATTGGTCCCCCGCACATGCCGTGGATGCTGAGGGCAGCCTGTGGAGCAAGACAGATCTCAAAAACTTGCCCACTCCCCTGAATCCACGGCCACCTGGGATCACTCTCTCTCTCAGACCCAGGATAAAATTTAGCCCTAGTCCTGCTGGTACCACTCATTACTTGC